>NC_140970.1:63109168-63194168 GCF_056783735.1 Eptatretus burgeri | reverse complement strand
CTCTTTTTTTTTAAGGTTTTCTTTTTCCTTTGAACCAGTATGGCTGTCAGACCATGTGACTGATGATGTCACCTTTATCAAACCATATTTCCCGTGGGTTGGTGATCAATTAGTTAAATTTTGCATTGATCGGTTAAGCGGTTTCTCCTATGAAGATTTCCTCTTCGATCCAATATGGCTGCCAGAGCAAGTGACACATCATGGTCAGTTTCATGAAAATCCCGTTCAAATTACAAGTCAATCGGATGAAAATTGAGGACTTCAGAAATTTGGCCTCTCTTGACTTTTTGGCTTATGTTGACCTCAAAAAAGAATTGTTGGCTGAATTCAGTAAAGTGATGTGAAAATTATGTTCAAATTTCTAGACAATCGGATGAAAAGTGACAAGTTTAGAAATTTGGCCAAAGTTGACCTTTTGGCCTATGTTGACCTCAAAAATCATTGGTGATTGAAATCAGCAACCTGAAATGCAAATTCTCCTTGAATTTCAAGTCAATCGGATGAACATTGAGGATTTCAGAAAATTGGCCTTTGTTGATCTCAAAAGGGAGAATTATATCACATGGTCATGTAACATGTGGTAAAGTTTAAATTTCCTTTGTTGAACGGTTTTCGATGTACGCTCTTAACAAAATGCAGACACGTATGATGTACAACATACATACGTACGTACGCTACCGATTGCTTAACCCTGCTTTTTGCTTCGCCGAGCGCAGGGTAATTATGTGGAAACAATTTTTCCAAATTAACTTTTTTTATTCACAACTGAAGAGATCAAATTAATCACTGTTATCATTGAAGGAGGTTACCTGTCAAGAATACCTGCAAAAAACATGTACAAACTAGAAGGGCACTTGGTCGAGCGCATACCTCCGTCACGCATTGCCTGTACTGATCCATGAGAACATAGCGGGCCCAATACATTTTTGAAATGTCATTGTATATCTCATTTTTGGTCCTATCTCTCAATGGTGAAGAATCACTTTAAAAATTCCAGCCATCACATCCGGATCAGGATTTTCACCAAAATCAAATCAGTTCGTCCTTGCCACACATCCATATCCTGTCCACAACTTTTTGAGATATCCTGCACACAATCAAACATATAAACAGACAGAAACGGGTGAAAACATAACCTCCTTCACCTTCGGCGGCAGAGGCAATCAAAATTCACTGGTTACAAAAGTGTTCAGCCCCTAAGGTCAGTACTTAGTGGAATCTACACCTTTTGCAGCAATGACTGCTCTGAGTCTTTTTTGGTCGGTGTCTCTAACAGGTTTGCACAGTGAAATGGTAAAATGTTTTCCCATTCTTCATGTGAAAATTGCTCTCGTTCTGCCAAGTTTGATGGGGATCTGACCACAAAACTTTTCTCCACATACCTCCAGTATCATTAAGATGCTTTTTCGCAAACTCCATATGAGCTTCTTTCTTGCCACTTGTCCATAGAAGATATTTGTGAAGCTTTGTGAAGGGAATGCAGGGGTGCAAATTAACGGCTGCCCGGTCACCAATGGCGCCTAACTTTTGTGCTGGGCAGGTGTACAATACTGCCTTACCTGCCCGGCTGGCGAATCACCAGTGATTCCTGTTATTTTGTACAATTTGTACTAGCTTCTCTACTAGTTTCTCAACTAGAACTACTGTTTTTGTCCGCAAAAAATCCATAGAAATCACTGGTCATACTGCGGCGGCCATTTTGTCTGTTTTCATCTCGTTCCAAATCACGCGAGATTGCGCGAGATTTTACGGTTTGGCGTGGTTCGGGCGCATTTTCTCATGCCCAGGTTGCAGTGTTGGACACAAAAGCGATAATCCGATAACTCGATTTTTTAGTCCCATAATGTCCGTTAATTTTTTTGTCCGATAACATTTTATTCGTTTCCGGGTCGCATTTCGCCGAACTAATCATCAATGTGGAGAAAAATGTACATGATTATAGATTACTTGTTTTACAAGATAATGCTGAATCAGGCCGCCGCGCGAAGAGAAATGGAAGAAGAAGAGGAGGCGAAGAAAGAAGAAGAAGAAGAAAAAGAAGAAGCAGCCTTGCAATGGCGACTTCCTCAGCCATGCGGTTGCTCGGCTCTGCAAGTACTGGGTTCGGTCAAGGTTGGGAAACGTACAGATCGGTTAATTCAAACACAAGGACGGTCTCACCTTTGGCAGAGCGACGGACAATCGGACATGAGTGTTGAGGCGTGGAGATACCGTCGCACCATGTTTGTAACTGTTCTCGGTGTGTTTGTATTAACGGTGCCTTCCTGTTTGTGTGTTCCCCCAAAAAAGTTCCCCCCCCCATTATCCACAACCTCCTCCTCCCTGCATCATCCCCCCACCCCACTCATCAAACTCACTCATCCATCCATCCAACTCACTCGTCCACCCAACCTCCTCCATCAAACTCACTCATTCTGCAAACCTCCTCCATTAAACTCATTCATGCAACCAACCTCACTCATCAAATTCACTTATCCAACCAATCTCATCCATCAAACTCACTCATCCAACCAACCTCACTCATCAAACTCACTCATCCAACCAATCTCATCCATCAAACTCAATCATCCAACCAACCTCACTCATCAAATTCACTTATCCAACCAATCTCATCCATCAAACTCACTCATCCAACCAACCTCACTCATCAAACTCACTCATCCAACCAATCTCATCCATCAAACTCAATCATCCAACCAACCTCACTCATCAAACTCACTCATCCAACCAACCTCACTCATCAAACTCGCTCATCCAACCAACCTGTCATCGAACTCACTCATCCAACCAACCTCACTCATCAAACTCGCTCATCCAACCAACCTCACTCATCAAACTCACTCATCCAACCAACCTCACTCATCAAACTCGCTCATCCAACCAAACTCGCTCATCCAACCAACCTCACTCATCGAACTCACTCATGTGAGTATATTAAAAGTGTTTGATATCAAATTTGTGACTTTTGTCTTTATTTTATCGGGCCGGTAGAAATTCTGCTGGGCCGGTAACTTTTACTAGTCACCGGCCCTGCTGGCCGGTGGATGAAAATGTTAATTTGCACCCCTGGAAATGAGATATTGTTGATTGATGAACACTGACCCCCATCTTGGACATTGAGCCTTCCAGATCTTTCAAAGTCATTGTTGGATTTGCAGTGACATCCCAAATCAGTTTCCTGCTTGCCAGCTGCTGAGTTTGGATGGGCGACCTGATCTGGGTTGAGTGTGGGTGGTATGCTATGTCTTTCACTTCTTAATGATGGATTTCGCCGTACTCAAGGGGATAACGAATGACTGAAATCTTGTTATAACCCTCCCCTGAATAGTGCAACTCCACCACTTTATGTCTGACTTCTTTTGAAAGCTGCTTGGTAGTCATGTTTGCCTTAACCAAGTTAGTTGCTCGTGGGATTATGAGTTCGACAGGTGACCATAAAGGGCCATGACCTGCTCATGGTCACACATTTTTTCCCCATATCTCATGGGATTGAGAGTTGAACAGGTGACTGTGACAGGTGGGAAGGGGGGTTTGAAGGCTTGAAGTGGGGAGGGGATTGGCATTCTCTCAAGCAGGGTTTGAACCTATGTCATTATAAAAGTTATTTGTCCATGGTCATTATTTACTTTATGGTGTGTATATTGTGAGAGTTTTGAGATTGGCCCCAGAGAGAGAACACAACATCACATACAGGTCCTCAATCAGTTATTTCTTAGCATATGTCAGATAGCCATTTGGCTTGTGTCGAGAGAGACTGGGGATGGAAACATGCATTGTGAAATAATCTATGTACCTTCCCTTTTGTACGTCTTCCCATTTTTTTTGCAATCAACCCCATCTAATTGGAACTCCCCTCTCAATTCACTGAGTCAGTCAACCCATGTGCTAGCTACAGCAACCCGCACTGTGATGGTGCGACGGCACTTCATCAGAACACATGCTCCATGGTTTTCCACTCCCCCCCCCACCCCATCCCCACAACAGACTTCTCTTCGACAATGGGCCCTTTCATTTTAATGATCTTTATTTTCTTCATCCTTGGAATCCTTCATCTGCTTCATTTATCCGCAATTCACTCATACCTCTCCAATAGTTTATTGCCCTGAGTGTCACCTCTCTTAATTACTTTTCTCCATTCCCTAGTAAATTCCTCTTCTTTTTGTTACCTTGGAAGTTCATTTAAGAGCCCAGTTGGGACACAAAGGTCTGAAGGAAGAAAGGTCTGGCGGCGCATGAGGACAGCACTCCGAGTGAGTCATCAGAATCTTTGCGAACCTTCGGGAAGATTCGGCAGTCACGTGGACCAGTAGAGAGCAAGGAGAGGAATCAGAACTCCACCTCCAAAAAAGTCTCTCTGGCGGAACAGAACGAGCGAATGGGAGGAAGTGGTGGGAACAAGCAAGGAATGAGCGAGCAAACAGGAGAGCAAGCGGAACAGAATGAGGATGAACCAAGCAGATGCAAGGAAGAGGGTCAGCGAGCACCAGCAAGCAGAACGAGGTGTAACAAGACCCCACTGAGCGATCACCTGCAAGTGAGCTGAAGGATTGGTGTTGACGGAATGCAAAAGCAGTGGTGCAGGTGCTCCAACATGATACACACGATCTCCTGAATGCTCTGGCTTTGCATCGATACACATTGAGTGCTTGATTGCCTTTCTTCCCCCTGTTGCATTTTTGGACCCAAAAGCCATACCTGTCAACGTCTGGTAAGAGAGGAGTTGTAACCAAACCTTGAACTGCATCTCCTCTTCTCTCCCGTTAATCTAACTTTACCTATGAATAAGGCACCTTGTCCAATGTCCTAAGTATGATTAATCAAGGAGAAATCCATGCTAAGGTTACCTAAGAACTGCTCTACTGTGCCTTTTCTTCCCTGGATATTTTTGCTTGCCTTTTTCATGATCATCTAATAAATAGAATTCGTCATATGTCTGTATGTTCATGTTCAAAGGGGTGGGGTGGGAGGACAAGTGGTGAGGTGGGAGTCTGGAGGGAGGGGTGGGAAGTGGGAGGGGAAGGTGTGAGAGGAGGGATGCGGCATTGCCGAGCAACACCTGGGCTACCTTTCCTAGTTTTAAATATTTGTGTGCTTTCTTATTAAATAATTGTGTGTTAATAAATCTTTGTAAAGAGTTGACATTTTGAGCCTGTTTGTTCTTGTCCTTTCCCATTGGCCTGGTGGAGCTTGCGCCAGTAGTAAGTCAGAGGATTTCACCCCCACCGATTTGATCCCTCTCCTACCCCCTTGTCTTGCCGGCATTGCATTCCGCAGTTCTGCTCGGCTGCACAAATCAATTAACGGATTCACATCGAGAGTCGAACCTTAATTGGTTGGGTCAAACCAATGGACAGGTAAACATTTAAATAAGACCGTGAACCCTGCCAGGCTTGGTCATTCTAATCAACATTCGTAGTTGCTTCACAACCCATCGGGCTGTGGAGTTACCTATAACATGTCGACCTAAAGGGCTGGAGTTTTTGGCACAGCCCAGGGCATCACCCTGTGCTAACCCCTGAACCCGCGTATGCAATAATATATGTGCATCAGGAAGAATATAATTGGTTTCAGTTCGTTTTTGATCATATTTATTTTGCACATATATGGTGGGATTGTAAGTTGGACACTGGACCGTGATGTGCCATGACCTGTTCATGGCACATATCTTTTCTGCATATCTCACAAGATTGTGAGTTGGACATGCGACCAGGACTGGTGGGGAGGGGTTTGAAGGCTTGGAGTGGGAAGAGGATTTACACCTTAAGGTTGGGAGGGGGAGGGTGAGGACTTTTGGTCAGAAGGCAGAGGTTGAGGGTATGGGGTTTGTGAGAGAGCAGAGAGGGAGTGGGGAGAGTTGCTGACTTTTACATTAAGTCATATTTTACATTATGTAAAATTTCCATGGGTTCCTGCTGGTAAGATATATATTGTTGCGAATTCGCACCCGCCGGCGTGCGGACGGCCGCGCAACTCGAATCGCGGCACGTCGCCCACCGGATGGAAAATTCTGTCGTGACCCTCTCAGAACAACGCCGGGAGCTAGTCACGGGTGGGGGGTTAACCCCACCACGACCGTGCCAATTGCCCACCCACGCAGGATAGGGTTGCTCGCCAAATTCGATCTGCCTAAGTACCTGCGCAAATGGTCGACCGGGCGATCGTACCTCGCCGCAGGTCGACTCCGGACACGAGCCGCTTGGGCGGCCCGTTCCGTACTATCGGGATAACCGAGCGGTGTTATCGTCGACCTGGACGGTTCAGATTAATTACCAGGATCTTGCACCCGCTACGAACCCTTTACGTGAAGCAGGATGGAGGGTCAATAGAGATAAGACAAAGCGAAACGGGCACAGTTCAACAAGCAAGCATTTTATTTCCCGGCACACGGAAAGCACGTATATACAGCCATACACAAAAAGCGAATGCAAGAAGAAAAGCAGTTAAAACCGACTACGCGCACACACGGCAACACTTATACAGTTTTACTTCACAGACGTTGCCAACACAGACATTTGCACAAAAACCCCAAAGAAAAGAAAGAAGCCACCCTCACAGACAAGGAGGCAGACAGGCCTGTAGGCCAAATGTGCGCGTGACCTGGAGGAGCGGCCAGGTCCGCGAGACCGGGGAGGTCTTACCCGCGTCCTCGTGACGCATTGGCGGGCAAGCCGCAAATGTGGCCGCGCCGCTGTGCCCCGACTCCGTGCCCCTTGGCGGGTATCGTTGGCAAGACGTTTGGGGTGGGGTGGGAACGGGGCCCCCTTTTGCACTCTCTCAGCGTGGGGGAAAGGGGGAATTGTTGATGCCCTGGGGGAGGGGAGTGGCTGGCTGGCTTGGGTCCCGCGACGAGACGAGCGATTTCCCCCACACAACAACCTCGTCGCCGACCGCCGTCCTTCCTGCCTCGGACCCGAGCTCCCTTGCTTGCAGTTCCAGCGCGCGCACTCGACTCCACTCTGCCAACGCACGCTCCTTGTTCCCCAGGAGCAACCTTTCGACGACCCTCTCCAGGCAACACCAAAACCCAACTCGCTCCGCGATTCGCCTTGCGCTCGCCGTTTTATAGGCGGCAGGAGCAGCCAATATGGAAATTTTAGGATCAGAACGCGACAGAGGCGGGGCCACGCTACCCCCCCCCCCCCGGTCAGCCATTGGTCGGGCAAAAATGGGCGTGAACCTCTCCTGATCCTAAAATTTGCATATACGGACTTCACATACACACGCTTGGAGGCGGGGCCAAACCGCCCCGCGCACGCGAATTGGACGGAGGAGAAGTGGGCGTGAAGCGTTTATGATCCGAATTTCCCCTCGGAAAGGCCGCCATCCGCGCTCGCGGCTCGGTGCGTTCGGCACCAATCGCCGAACGGGCCCGAGACAGCCCGACGTTCAGTGTTCACAGGTGGTGCGGTTGTTGGTTGTGAAGGAGAGAGGCGAAGGTGGTGGAGGTTTTTCGGTGGTGGTTTGATGGTTATGGTGCCGTTCGGGAATGGCGGTGAAGCGTTGTTTGCGGGATGGAGTTGTGAAGGTAAGGCTAGTGGCTGTTTGCGTTGTTGGCGGCTTAATGGTCGAAAATAACAATAGAGAAAGAAAAAATGGCTAACTCAAAGCGTCTCAGCCTGGATGAGTCACATAAATTCCCTCTATACAACGGGTTTGGGCTAACTACACATGTACCGATGAAGATACCTCACCTGAGGGCCCTTTATGGTGTAATGCGAATTTCCACAGCCGTAACTATATATATGTATGTATATATATATATGAATATATATATATATATATATATATGTATATATATATATATATATATATATATATATATATATATATATATATGTATATATGTATATATATATATATATATATGTATATATATATATATATATATATGTATATATGTATATATATATATATATATATATATATATATATATATATATATATATATTGTTGCGAATTCGCGCCCGCCAGCGTGCGATCGGCCACGGAACTCGAATCGCGGCACGTCGCCCACCGGATGGACAATTCAGTCGTGACCCTCCGGGAACGATCGCCCGGAGCCAGTCACGGGTGGGGGTTTAACCTCACCACGATCGTGCCAATTGGTCACCCGCGCAGGATCGGGTTGCTCGCCAAATTCGACCCACCTAAGTACCTGCGCGAGTGGTCGACCGGGCGATCGTACCACGCCACAGGCCGACTCCAAACACGAAGCGCTGAAGCGGTTTGTTCCGTATTACAGGGATAACCGAGCGGAGTTATCGTCGGCCTTGATGGTTCCGATTAATTACCGGAAGTTTTAAACCCACTACGAATCTCTTACGCGATGCAGGATGGAGAGTCAATAAAAAGGAAGGAGACGAAGCAGAGCGGGAACAGTTCAACAAGCAAGCATTTTATTTACACACACAGACAAAGCAAGCACGTATCCACAGCCATACAATTATGCAACAAAAGCAAACGCAGAGTTAAAACCGACGATACGCGTACACACGGCAACACTTACACAGTTATACTTGAAAGACGGTGCCAACACAAGCATTTACGCAAAAAGCAAAGGAAGAAAGCCACCCTCACAGACAAGGAGGCAGACAGGCCCGTAGACCAAATGAACGTGGATCCCGGAAGATCGGCCAGGTCCACGAGACCGGGGAGGTCTTACCCGCGTCCTCGTGACGCGATGGCGGGCAAGCCGCAATGTTCGCACAGCTGCGCGCCGACTCCGTGCCCTGGCGTGGTCGGCGAGTCCTCTCCAGCATGCTCCGCGCGAGCGGTCCCGTTTGCACCACGTTTAGTGTGGTGGGGAACGGGGGCCCCCTCAGCACTATCTCAGCGCGAATGGGGGGGGGGGATCGTTGACGCTCAGGGAGAGGGGTATGGCTGCTCGGCCTGGATCTCGCGACGAGTCGAGCGACCCCCACACCGCGATCTCGTCGCCGTCCGCCGTCTTCCCTGCAATTCCTCCGCAACTTCTCTCCAAGCTCGACTCACCCTTTCTCAGTTCCACTCAGCTCTGCCCCGCTCTTCTCCCAACTCACGCTTAGCTCCACCAGTTCCACACTCTCTTCGCGAGTCGCCTTGCGCTCGTCTCTTTATAGGTCTCAGGAGTAGCTGATATGCAAATATGCGGATCAAAACGCGATTGGAGGCGGGGCCACGTCACCCTCTGTTCAGCCATTTTTCGGGCAAAAAGGGGCGTGAACCTCCCTTGATCCGCATATCTGCATAAACGGACTTCACAGGCACGCGCTTGGAGGCTGGGCCAAGCCGCCTCGCGTTCACCCATTAGTCAGAGGGGAAGTGAGCGTGAAGCATTCCTGATCTGCGAATCGACGCGTTCGGCCTCCACTGTCGAACGGCTCCGGGAACACGACGTTTGGTGTTGACTGGTGGTGTTTGGGAATGGCCATAGAAGCGATGATGTGGGATGAAGTTGTGAAGGTAAAGGCGAAGGTGGTTGTGTTTGCGAATGGTTGTAGAAGCAATGATGTGGTAGCGTATGTGGTGGAGGTGGCGTCGTCATGTGGTTGGCGCTGTGGTGGGAATGGCGTGGTTGTTGAGATGCTGCTTGTTTGAAATAAAAGATAGAACAGAAAAATGGCTAACTCAAAGCGTCGCAGCCTGGATGGATCACATAAATTCCCTCTATACAACGGGTTTGGGCTAACTACACATGTACTTACAGAGTTATCTCACCTGAGGGCCCTTTTATGGTGTAATGCGAATTTCCACAACCGTAACAATATATGTTGTTACGTTTGAGGGGGGGGGTATGCATTCAAAGGGTAATTAGGATGTTTAATTAGGTATGCCATGCTGTTCGAGTTTACCAGGATCTCGATGTAATAAGTAGCAATTCAGTGGTGATAAGTTGTCTAGTAAATGTCCATTTCTTCAAGGGGGAAATGATAATTGTCACGTAATTAGATAGGAACACGGGATAGGGTAAGTGTGTCTGCGTAAACCCCTTTTAGTATTCTCTGGAGGCTGGCCGTGATGTCACAGGACAGTGCTGCGGATGGCTCCGCCCCGTGATCACGATTGGCGGAAGGCGACGGCGGTGGGCCAATAAAACGGCTCGATTGGAAGTGACTAGGACGGGAGGATAAAAAGGTTCTGTTCGGGTCGAAAAAGGAAGAGGAAGAAGATCGGGACAAAAAGATCGTGTTTTTTTGGTGTGGAGGCTGTTGCGCGGGAAACGTACTTGTTGTTGTGCTGATTCGATCGTGTTCTTAATCGTGTCTTGGAGCCTTGCTGAGCCTCGTGCCTCACCTTGGTTGGCTCTGGGGTTATGCTGACTCGGAGTACGGGGTCGAACGGCGGGCGGACCTGCCTCCCTCTCCTGCTCGCAATTTGGCGCCAGAACTGGTTCCCTGGCGGATGTGAGCGGAGTTGGGCCAGGACCAGGAGGTCGACAGCACCACGGTTTCTCCTGCCCCCCCCTGACGAGAGCAAGGCCAGCTCGTCCGACGCTGATCCAGGGACAGTTGCGTCCACACCACGGTCCAGCCTGACCACCAGAAGTAGCTACGTTTTGTGTGTGTGTGTGTGTGTGTGTGTGTGTGTGTGTGTGTGTGTGTGTGTGTGTGTGTGTGTGTGTGTGTGTGTGTGTGTGTGTGTGTACTTGGCGCCTTAGAGGGTTTGAGAATTGTATATTCATTGGAATTGTCTGTGTTTTTTTCCCCACGCCCGATCCCACACCATCCCGTCGAATCGCCCCGGATCCCTTTTCTTGCCGAGTCTGGTTATTTCTGGTTAATAATAAAAACAAATAAACATCATCAACTCAGTGAAAAGCGACTCGTGCCACCTTCCTCGTCCCGTTTGCGGTAGAGCGATTAGAACCGCCATGTTTGGGTTATAAATAAATAAACCGCCTCCATCGTTTCGGCTCATTCTACGTTGGCGGGACTGTTCAAGTCCCGTGGACGTCACTATATATATATATATATATATATATATATATATATATATATATATATATATATATATATATATATATATATATATATATATATATATATATATATGGCTTTCCTTTTTAAACAGTGATTGAACAGTGAAGACAATACAGCGTATATATACTTATATATAAGGTTCGTAAGGCTGTCATAGTGGTTGTATTCAACTTTTATAAAAAGTGAACAGTTATGGTGCATTTGAAGAGTACAATAATAATTACAAGCAGTAATATTCCAATCAAAATCCAATGCAATAATTTTGCCCACCAGTTCCGAAAAATTCCCTTTCACCAATACCCAAAATCCCATCCTTTATTATAATCATGGTATTTTTACTCTCTTTCTTAATTTTGGCATATAACAAGTTAATATATACTTTTTGTAAAAATGATTTGTAATATTTCTTGAATGACTAAAATGCTGACGTGAAATTTGTGTACATATTGTCGCTACAATACACAGCTGGTGTACAAAACTATCAGTTTGAATATTTATTGAGTCAAGCACTAAATATATTAAAATAAAAATTCTTATTTTCCTTCGAAATTCCCCCCCCCCGTTGTTTTTTTTTTAATATACAAACGCAATCTGTCGTTTGTCATATAGATTTTCCCTTGCCTACAGTGCACCTAATTAATCCCACGGTCCTACAGTATGTTGACTAAGTTTCTGATATTTTCTAATCAAAAAAATCTCATGAGTTTAGTCTCGGATAGGCATTATACCATCACACGTCTTATTTTGCTTTCATCTATAAACTACATGAGTTATTTAAAATTAACAGGTAATACTGATCATCATCATTATCAGGTCTTCTAAAATCATCGCATTAGTTATCTATCTTGATTTCACATCGCTTCCAGAACACATCATCAAAATCATCATTTTGTCCTATCTATGAGAGGTACATGAAGTTTGTGTGACCATTATCTTGGTAACAATCTTCTTCATGCAAATAGCAGGAAAATTAACCACACATTTTCCAAGGCAGCAAACAATCAATGTAAGATTCTTGCTCCCCAACTAACAATAAGAACAATTCCAGAGTTATTTATATCCTGTAAGAGTAATTGCAATCACATTGGCTTTGCCTTCGATGTTTAATTCTCATAAAGTCAAGCTCCATTTCATCAATCTCTGATCTTTATCCTAACTTTTATAAAAAGTGAACAGATTGTGATCTGTGAAAACAATTACTGGAAAAGTAATTAAACCTAAGTTTCTCCCAAACCATTGCAAAGCTAGCACTGTGGGTGATATATACCTTCCTTTAACTGCTGCCATCCCTTCTTGTAAAACACTTGTTTGCTGCAAATAACTCCAGTCATCCCAGAAATCCCCACAGCAAGCTCCTGTCTATTAATCTACACCAATTGCTTTGACTTTTGCTGTTGTAGCAGAACTGAACTCTGACCCTCAATGTGAGCAAGGAATACAATCTATGCTCCTCATTTATTTTTTTTCCAGATTGATGGTCAGTTTGATATCAGTCAGTACCCTTTTCAGTAAATCACTTTAATTGGCTTGACCAGTCTTCTATCTCTACATCATGATACACTAAGTCTGTTTGGACATGTACCTCCATCAACAAGTAAGCAAGTCATCAATTAAATGTGAGACTTGACCTTGCCATGAGGATCTCAAATTCCCCAATATCTGATTTAACTAAAATTAACATCTCCATGTTGGTCAGCCTCAGATAGGCATTGTCCACAACATAGTCAAATCTCTGACTACACATCTCACCCAGACCATGCATCAACTACACTAATTATCAAAACTTTGCAACATAATTGAAACAAAAATTCATGGCTCTCTTGTGATGTCTTCACTGCAGACTCTCCTGCATCAGTCAAGAATGCGGCACTCCACAGCAGATTTCCACAATCTGCGAATGCAAAACCTTGGCACACATCCGTGTCAAGCAGATAAAGTTTTCTTATTCATGCCTTCGCCACGATGGTTGCATTCTGTTTTACTGCACAGACTTTTTTCTACCCATTTAGAAAACATCAAGCTTTACTTTGGTCTTCATGTACTAAAAATTCCATCATTGAAAAGATAACGATCTTTCGAAACCTCTACACTGTCGCATCTTTAAAACCCATTCCATATTTCATCTATCAATTCACTTTGAGCAGTTAAACACCTCCTTGTTTCTGCTATACAGCATGCTTGAGCTTCTGCAAAAAAATCTCTGCTTAACACGCATGAATGGATGAACGAGATTCCCACTTTCCCTATCTTCTATCCCTCAACACCACAGCCATTCTAATGTCCTCAATGATGGTTCGTCCATGCAAAACATCAAATCCATATTTGTCAATTGGACATCCTTCAAATAAACGTGTGACATCATTGCATCCGTCATTACGTCCACGCAGCGACGCGATTCACCTTCCCTTCTCACCAGTGGCACAGGTTACCATTATAAATCCATCAATCCATGAATCTTGGAGATTGGCTATTTGTTCACCATTACCTTCGAAAATTATAAAACAACACACACACACACACACACACACACACACACACACACACACACACACACACACACACACACACACACACACACACACACACACACACACACTTGAGATTTGATTTTCATGAATATCCGAATCTGGCCTTTCAATGAGATATGCAGTATAAATTATCTGGCCTGTTTGTGGAGGACCAAACTACTGAAGAAAAAAAATACCATTTGGAGGTGGGGAATTCCTCCACCATTTTAAAATCCACATGTGGATTCACCGCTTTTTTGAGTTGAATCGTGTGTTTCAGTACCCATGATGCAGTGTTTGGGTGCCATATTGATTGGCAAGTCAAACACGTGAGAAAAAGTTAAAAGTGCCTCCGCATCTCCTCCCCATCCACTGGTCACACCTTAATATTGGTGGATTGGCACAGAGAAAAATGCCTCACACTAATTGACCACAGTAGACACAAAATTCCATTTCATTCATTTAAAAAAATTCTATATTGCCTATGATAACTCACCCACTCACAAGAAAAAACATCATGGGGATCTTAACACTCACAAACTCATGCCGATACCTCAGTTTGTATTTAAAATAAATACAATATATTCAATATTCTGCTATTAACGTTACAATTTTAAGAGGTTCTGCTTCCTTTGCCTTGCCCCATCTCAACAGGGGTACAACATCAACAGCAAAATGACAGCTACCCAGCAGCGAAGCTGCGTGACACATTGATGAATCACCCTGCCTGTAAAACACTGGGATGACAATCCACAGCTGGATCAGGATTCACGTCCATCCTAGGGATGGCACACACATGCATTGCCTGCCTGCGAAGCACCATGATGGCAATTTGTAATCGGGCTATGCAGTTCAAAGGCAAATTGATACATCTCATGTACAAAAGCGTTACCACCTTACCCTGAAGTTATTTCCCTGCTCCAAATGAGAATCCTGGTGATTTGATCAAAATCTCACGAGCAAAACCATCGATAATAATAATAATACAATACAATATCGTGCAGTATACTGTATACAACATTATATTTGCTGAGTCTTCAATCATTGTGGTGAGTCAATTTTCATATTGTTTTCAGACTACAGGTCAGGTCAGGTATGGGAGCATGTTCCAGAACAACGCGTCGCTGCGTCCACTTTCCGCCGGTACTCCAGGGGCCTCCGTCTGGCCATCCCCCAGGCAGATGCCAGGCCCATCCCCATCTCCTTGAGATGATGGTCAACCTGCTGCAACCATGAGGCATGTGGTCGGCCCACTGGCCTCCTCCACTCATGAGACTCCCTCGCTGAGAGAATCTGGTGAGCAGGATCAGCGTCAGGAAAACGAGCCACATGTCCATACAGCCGCAGCTGACGCTCACGGACTATGCAGGTAACAAATCTCATCCGAGTCTCTCTCAGCAACCGCTCGTTGGACACGAAATCCAACCAGCGATAGCCAAGGATTCTCCGAAGAGACCTGGTATCAAAGGAATTAAGTCTCCGTCTCAGATCCTTGGTCAGAGTCCAAGTCTCGCATCCATAGAGCAAGACTGGAAGTACCAAGGACCTGAAGACTCGGACTTTCGTCCTCCCGCACAGGTACCGGCAGCACCACACCCCATGATCCAGTGAATCCATGACTCCCCAGGCCCGACCCAGACGTCTATTGACCTCTGACTCACAGCCAGCAGAGACATGAATATCACTGCCAAGGTAAGTGAATCTCTCCACGACCTCAACATCCTCACCACAAACAGACACAGACAGGACAGCAGCATCCAAGATGTTATCGAAAGCCTGGATCTTAGTTTTGACCCAAGAAACCCGTAATCCCAGCAGCTCCGACTCCTCTTTCAGCACCTCGAGGGCCCCCAAAAGGATGTCTAGAGTCTCCGCAAAGATGACTGCATCATCTGCAAAATCAAGGTCCGAGATCTTGACGTTCCCAAACGATGCACCGCAGCTTGATCTCTCCGACATCCTCCCTAAAATCCAGTCCATACAAGTGCTGAAAAGTGTGGGGGCAAGTACACATCCCTGAAGAACTCCAGTAACAACTGGAAATAAGTCAGAGATGGTACCACCACACTTCACAGCACTCTCAGTACCAGAGTAGAGTTCAGACATCAGATCGATCAGTTTTGGTGGCACCCCACGAAGACCAAGAATCCTCCAGAGGGCATCCCGATTCACTGAATCGAACGCTTTACAGATATCGACATAGGCTGCAAGCAGCCCCTGCCGAAACTCTCGTCTGCGTTCGGTGAGGACACGAAGGGCAAGGATACGGTCAATCGTTGACCTCTTTGGTGTAAAGCCTGACTGCTCTGGACGCTGGTGCTCAAGCAGATGGTGGCGAATCCTATCAAGAATTATCCGAGCAAAGACCTTGCCCGGCACTGAGAGCAGCGTCACCCCTCGGTAGTTGTTGCAGTCTTGGCGATCACCCTTCCCTTTCCAGAGAGGGACAACAAGGCCCCTCTTCCAGTCAGTTGGGATGATGCCTGCGTTCCAGGCAGAGCACAAAACTGCATGCAACGACACGAGTGCAGCATTTCCACCAGCCTTGAAGTTCAGCATGGATGCCACAGATCCCTGGAGCTTTGCCCCGTTTCAACTGGTTCACCGCAGCCCGTGTTTCCACAAGCGAAGGTGGACCACAGTTGATTCGAGGGTCAGCAACAGGGATTGTAACACCCTTGACGTCCAACTCGACAGCTGGGGGATCAGCCTGGTACAACCGCTCAAAGTAACCGGCCCAGCGGGCCTTCACTTCAGATTCCTCTCTCAAGAGCCTACCACTCTGCTCGAACTGCAGTGCTCCGAGGGATGGGCTTGGATGAACGCAATGCACGAATTCCCCTGTAAGCGGGACGAGAATCACCTGTCCACAGGTGATGCTCTACCCCCTCACAGATTCCTCGCACATAGGCCTCCTTGTCCATCCTCAGTGCACGTACAGTTTTACGCCTCAGCTCCCTGAACAGCTCAGCTCTGCCATTCAGCCTGGCCCTGCGACTCTGGTCAATGGTATCCAGTGTCCCTTGAGAGACAAAATTATTCTTTGCCCTGCGGTGAGCTCCAAGACATCTACCGGCAACATCAAGGACGGTGGTCTTGAAGGCACTCCACAACTCTTCAGGACCCCCCAAAGCACCCAGACCCCCCAAGTGTCCACTCAGCCTGTTCGCAAACTCCTCAGCTACTCTCTCATCCCTGAGCTTGCCAACATCCAGCCTAGGCTGGGATGGTACCATTCTCCAGGATTTAAGGTGCAGCTTTAGAGTTGCTACAACAAGCCTGTGGTCAGTATTGAGGAACTGAGCACTCCGGTAGACCCTGCAGTTCTGGATCATCCTCCAACGACCGTCAATGAGGACATGGTCAATCTCCTTTGCCACACCGCCAGCGTTGGAATACCAAGTCCAGCGATGAGCTTGTGGGCACTGGAACCATGAACCAGCCACCCTCAGTCCATGACTTCTTGCAAAGTCAAGGAACTTAGTGCTATTCTGATTCATAGTTCCTGACCCATGGGGACCAACACATGTCTCATAACCATCCCTATCAGTTCCAGTCGATGCATTGAAATCCCCCAAGACTAGAAGTGTATCTCGTCTGGGGCACTGATCAACCACAGACTCGAGTGTGGCGTAGAATGCATCCTT
This sequence comes from Eptatretus burgeri, assembly GCF_056783735.1. NCBI lineage: Eukaryota > Metazoa > Chordata > Myxini > Myxiniformes > Myxinidae > Eptatretus > Eptatretus burgeri. Next base: position 63,177,056 of record NC_140970.1, on the reverse strand, counting down.
CACGGTGAGATCACTCGCCTCAGTCGGAGCATAAACAGAGACCAGGGAAATGACACCTAAGGAGTGACGAATCCTTAATCTCATAATACGCTCGTTGACTGGTGTTACCTAAATTATCATTGGGGTCATCTTATTGGACACAGCTACAGCAACTCCTTGGGTATGGTAACCATCAGAGCGACCAGACCAATAGTAGGTGTAACCACCCACCATTATCTCGCCGCAATCCGGTCTCCGAACCTCAGAGAGAGCTGCAATCCCGATGTCCAAACGCTTGAGCTCAGATTTTATCAGACTACAATTTTATCTTAATTGTCGAGGGTTTGGAGAGCTAATTACAATGACTTGTATAGAAGGTTTGCAGAGCTATCCCATAATACCGTGCACGCTGCCATAGTGGTTGTATTCACCTCCCCGGCAACGACGGCATCAGTAACTGTACAATCTATCACGTTTTATCTCCTTATTCTGACTTACTGTAAAGGAAGGTGATGGCCCTCGAGTAGGTGATGGCCTACTGTAAAGGAAGGCCTGCCAACCAACATGGCCCTCGAGCAAACCCATCCGAACATTGCAAACTGTTTGGTAAAGTAGTATTGGGCACTTATAACATTTAAATTTAAATAGGTAGAGAAATATCATACCAGGAATATGTACCTATCTTTATTTAAAATTCCTCTGCAAAATGCCTCTCAATTGCATAACCATCCATATATTATGTATGCAAATTTGTGGGGGCAAGGACGAAAAATTCCCTTCATTATACAATATAAATTTGCTTTTCAAAGACTAACGCGGCATGTCTTGAATACACAGCACTCTCAGCACGGCTTGGATGTTAACTTGGCTTCACTCTCAATCCCCGGCCTATCACCCGCGCACATCAAACATCCGCTTGCTCCATGTCTTTCCACTCATGCAGCCGGAATGTCACCCCTCAGTAGATGATAAATGGGGTTTCTGGGATGCCCAATCAAATGAATGGGGAAAAGGGAAACACTTTCTTACCCAAGCCCCAAAAGCTCAAAATGGGAGACTTCCTCCCCACCTATCCCCCCCTTCCCATACTAGCAAATGTAAAATTGAGACTCATTTCCTCCCCCTCCCATACAAGCAAATATAAAATTGAGACTATGAAAGATTGAGACTTACTGATTAAAGCACTTCTTCCCTTTCATATTTTCATTATACTCAAAGAGCAAACCAACGAATATTTGTCCATGTTCTACTTTAGGGAATAACTTAATTTTCTTATAACATTCATTTCCATCGAGGATATTCACAAAGAATAACTTGGAACTTGGTTCTTGGTTTAAGTGTCTTTGTTGAGCAGAAATGAAATGATAAACTTCTCTTAATGCTCTTATTTGACCACCTCCTGAGCCACATATCATTTTGAGATTGCAGTAAATTGTTTTTCCATTGTTTAATTGATAACCATCAAAGTTTTCAGTCCATTCAAGGGTATTAATTTTTTTTTCTTTACATCCTCCAACTTATTTGGAATTAAATTTATCCGCTTATTTGTTTTATCTACTGTTACCCCGGTTATTTCTTCAATTCGACTTATTTGATATTTCTCACATTCTTTATGTTTCCCATTTAAATACCAAGGCTGATTACATCTCCACTCTTTGGTTTGGTTTTTGCTTGGTTCTATCATTTATAAATCAGTAAAAAGACTGCGGTAGCCTGTAAAAATTCCCAACCCAATATCTTAACACATACTTATAACCGTGAGGGAGACTATTGATTCCATTCTCTAAAATATATCTTTTATCATCAAAAGCTCCTAATGCTTTCTTATTTATCTCTTCTGTATATAATTGATGTTTATAACTTCTTATTGTATTCATTTTTTTGTACTCTTCCTTCTATAAGGTTAAACAGTTTTAATGATGTTTAAAGTTGATTGTTTCCTTGATTATATTGTTACGGTTGTGGAAATTCGCATTACAGCATAAAGAGTCCTCAGGTGAGATATCTCGATAGGTCCATGTGTAGTTAGCCCAAACCCATTGTATAGAGAGAATTTAGGTGATCCATCCGGCTGCGACGCTTTGAGTTAGCCATTTTTTCTTTCTCGATTGTTATTTTCGACCATTAAGCCGCCAACAACGCAAACAGCCACGACCTTTACCTTCACAACTCCATCCCGCAAACATCGGTTCACCGCCATTCCCAAACGACACCATAACCAACAAACCACCACTGAAAACCCTCCACCACCTTCGCCTTTCTCCTTCACAACCAACAACCGCACCACCTGTGAACACTGAACGTTGGGCTGTCTCGGGCCCGTTCGGTGATTGGTGCCAAACGCACCGAGCCGCGAGCGCGAATGGCGGCCTTTCCGAGGGGAAAATTCGGATCCAAAATGCTTCACGCCCACTCCCCCTCCGACCAATGGGCGAACGCGAGGCGGCTTGGCCCCGCCTCCAAGCTCGTGTATGTGAAGTCCGTTTATGCAGATATGCGGATCACAGGAGGTTCACGCCCCTTTTTGCCCGACCAATGGCTGAACAGAGGGTGGCATGGCCCCGCCTCCAATCGCATTTTGATCCGCATATTTGCATATCGGCTCCTCCTGGGACCTATAAAGAGACGAGCGCAAGGCGACTCGCGAGCGTGAGTTGGGAGAAGAGCGGGGCAGAGCTGAGTGGAACTGAAAGAGGGTGAGTCGAGCTTGGAGAGAAGTTGCGGAGGAGTTGCAGGAAAGACTGCGGCCGGCGACGATGTCGCGGTGTGGGGGTCGCTCGACTCGTCACGAGATCCAGGCCGACCAGCCATACCCCTCTCCATGAGCATCAACGATTCCCCCCCCCCCATTCGCGCTGAGATAGTGCCGAGGGGGGCCCCTGTTCCCCCCCCCACCCTAAACGTGGTTCCAACAGGACCGCTCGCGCGGAGCACGCCGGAGAGGACTCGCCGACCACGCCAGGGTACGGAGTCGGGGCGCAGCGGCGCGAACACTGCGGCTTGCCCGCCATCGCGTCACAAGGACGTGGGTAAGACCTCCTCGGTCTCGTGGACCTGGCCGATCCTCCCAGGATCCACGTACATTTGGTCTACGGGCCTGTCTGCCTCCTTGCCTGTGAGGGTGGCTTTCTTCCTTTGCTTTTTGCGTAAATGCTTGTGGTGGCGCCATCTTTCAAGTAGAACTGTGTAAGTGTTGCCGTGTGTACACGTATAGTCGGTTTTAACTCTGCGTTTGCTTTTGTTGCATAATTGTATGGCTGTGGATACGTGCTTGCTTTGTGTCTGTGTGTGTAAATATAATGCTTGCTTGTTGAACTGTTCCCGCTCTGCTTCGTCTCCTTCCTTTTTATTGACGCTCCATCCTGCATCGTGTAAGAGATTCGTAGTGGGTTTAAAACTTCCGGTAATTAATCGGAACCATCAAGGCCGACGATTACTCCACTCGGTTATCCCTGTAATACGGAACGAACCGCTTAAGCGGTTCATGTCCGGAGTCAGCCTTTGGCGTGGTACGATCGCCCGGTCGACCACTTGCGCAGGTACTTAGGTAGGTTGAATTTGGCGAGCAACCCTATCCTACGCGGGTGGGCAATTGGCACGATCAGGGTGAGGTTAAACCCCCACCCATGACTGGCTCCAGGCGGTAGTTCCCGGAGGGTCACGACTGAATTGTCCGTCCGGTGGGCGACGTGTCGCGATTCCAGTTACGTGGCCGATCGCACGCCGGCGGGCGCGAATTCGCAACAATATTTTTCTTTATTCCCTTTAGCTTCTTATCACACCTTTCAATGTTATTATTATCAATATACGTAAAAGCATAAGACTTTGATCTCAATTCTATAAATTCACTCATGACCTTCCCACCCAATTCATCTTTAAATTTACCAATAACCTATTTATTCTTTAATGAAAACAACACATCACCTGACTTGTAATTACTTTTATCATATATATATATATATTATCAATCATATCCTCATATACATCACTTGTCTTAATTTCTAATATAAAACTATCTGTATCCATTTATAACAATGATTTTTTATCCTTATACTTTGATTTTAAATTATTATAGTAATAGTCATACATTAACGACTTTGACAAGTCAAGAATTGATGTTCCTATATAAATAAGTTTATCCATTTCAATACTCTCTTTTTTCAAATGAAAAGTTCTCTGAAAACACCTCCACTCACTCAAAACTTGGTCTATTAATTAACTTTGAAGCCTGTTTTCAAGATGTAGCAAGTCTTATGTTTTGTCGATTCCTAACATTTTCCATAGTCTTTCCAAATACAGTATTATTCATTAATTTAGAAAAGTCCTTCTCAGAATCTGTTTTTGCTTCTGTTCTCCTTTTTGTATTAAAATCAATAAACTTCTTTAACCAATGACTTTGTTTACATTTCAAAATCCTATGAATTTTCCTCACTCTCAACCCAGCAGATAAATATTGTCTCAAGTTCCTTTGACGCAAAACATAACTTTCTTTATCATTTAATGTAGTAAGTAGTTTTTCTGTAGATTTACCTTTTGTATTAAATGACTGTTGGTAATCACTTAACCATTCTTTTCTTGGACTTTCTATATCAAGGGCATAAGGTAGGTCTTTATGTTTGTTATGAAGTTCTTCTGGATATTTTAAATCAACCTCAAAATAATATCCAACTTCAGCTTCATCCAATTCTTTTTGAGAGGAGACAACAATGTCTTTTAAAACTTTTTCATAATGTTTTTCTTTAACCCATTTAAGTTTTCTATAAGGTAAAGATTGAGACATAGCCTACTCATACAAACTGTTAGCATCATAATACATCAGGTAAGAGTTGTCCTCATTCTTATTATAATCAGGAAGATATTTGTTATTTGCTTTAGCATATCTCTTGGAACATACTTTCAAGAGGGAAGTATGGAGGAAGTATTGCTAAAAGAGGAGGAGATATTCCTCCTCTTTTAGCCTTCTCCATCATTAAAAGCATATCTATATCACTGATTAATTCCAAATTCTGTTTTGTCATTTTTAACATAGCACTCCAAGCCAAACCTGGGGCTGTGTAATAGTGAGTGGGGTCTAATCCATAAGAATTTTTACTATGACAGACTGTTCGAAAAGTTTCAAACACATCAGCCAATATCGATACATCAGTTTTAAGATACAAATCATGATATTCTCCAAGATTCTTTACATTAAACTTCTCCCAAACCTTTTTCGCTTGTGTATAATCTCAATCGGAAATATGACTTTTATTTAACTTGCTATAGAAACTTTCCCTTGAAGGAAGTTGTGTTTCTTTAAACCTCTCAAATGAATCCATCTAGTCATACGGATATATTCCCTTTTGTGATAAGAGATCAATCTCTTCTTGATTGGAGAAATGCGATTTAAGATTTGGAAAGTTTTTAATATTTGATGCTGAGTTAGATAATGGACTTGCCATAAACTTGAATGTCAAAAAAATCTGATATGGGTTATGGGGGATGTATGAATTGTTTTTGTGAATGAGATGTATTTTTGATCTGTGTTAGGAATGGCAGAAATATCTCCAGATGTCTTTGAAAGTTAATTTATACTCTGGTCCTGACAACCACTCTTCCCTTCCTCTTCTCCGGCCACTCGCCTCCTGATTGGATGAGGGGTTGTCGGGCGATTAGTGGCCTCCCCTCATTGGTCGGGCCGAACACTCCATCTGGCAAAGGCGGAGTCGGCACTGAGGTGATGAGCTTCCTGATTGGACAAGGGGTTGTCGGGCGATCAGTGGCCTCCCCTCATTGGTCGGGCCGAACACTCCATCTGGCTAAGTCGGAGTCGCCCTGAGGTAACTCCTCTTCGGATTGGTCGGGGGGCTTCTGAGGTAATGATGTGAAGCACGTAGGAGATTTGTTGGCGATGTAAAAAAAACATGACTATAAAAGAAACCCGCAGCGCACACATGAAATTAACCCATTAGACAGAGGGGATGGGGCCCGAACTATGAACACATACTTATCGAACTAACTAAGTTTGGGGACTGCTGTCTATTTGTGTGCAAATGGCTGCCAGATTCATAACAATATAAAGATTATATTATGATATTAAAAAACATCAAAAACACAAAAGCATTTACCTTCAGAAGATTGAGTGTAGTGTCAGATTCCTCCAGAAGATTAAGTTGTGTGTTAGATTCATCCAGACAGGTGTTTAAACTGAAAAAATAATAATAATAATGAGTCAACACTCAAGAGAGATACAGACAGAGACATAGAGACAGAGAGAGAGAGAGAGACAGAGGGAAACAAAGACAGAGAGAGGCAGACAGATACAAAGACAGAGACGCACACAGAGAGACAGAGGGATAATTTCTCACCTTTGACTCGACTCATTCAAGGTCGGAGGACCTGAGAGGACTTCCTTCCAACCAACAATAATGTCATTCAATTCTCTTCGAAACGATTGAATGTCTTTTAAGGATGTCATTCAATTTTTGCCATTCCTCGTGATATTCATTGGCCTCATTTTCCAGATCAGTTATCAACGATGTTCTTATTGGGGACCACCTGTTACAAAAAAAAAAAAAAATTATTGGTTGTATAGTGATTTAATGCTGTATAAAACAACAAACAATGAATTGGTTTAAGGATCTCACCTCTCATCTTGTGAAAACGATTGATCTGCAAGGTTGGAGTAATCTTCTGAACACTCCATTTTCTGAATAAAACATACTAAGTTTGCGTTTGGCAATAAATAGTCCGAGTTGTTTACTCGTCGAGGAAATGTGGAAACAATGGGGTTTTTCCGGTGTGTCTCGTAAAGGAAATGACTTCGGGCTTTTGGAGGTTGGTTCGGGTGTGAGGGCTGAAATAGAGATTTTATCTTTTCTTTCATTTAAAACTTATTTTTAAACACCTTCTTTTGATTAAAAATTGTTTATTGCTTGTTTTTAGCTAAACTTTGTTCTATTAGTGTTCTGATGATTTAAGATATAACCATGAATTGTATTTGGAGACATGGGCCAAGTAAAAACACTGTTCACAGAATATTTCCTCATTTCCACGGCACGACTGTGCTCTTCAAGCCATTTCCCAATTTTATAGAACCGAAGGAGGGATAGTGAACTTCCCTTTCTTTCATGCTTGAAGATATAAAGTGAATATACTCGATGGAAATGAATGTTATAAGAAAATTAAGTTATTCCCTAAAGTAGAACATGGACAAATATTCGTTGGTTTGCTCTTTGAGTATAATGAAAATATGAAAGGGAAGAAGTGCTTTAATCAGTAAGTCTCAATCTTTCAGTCTCAATTTTACATTTACTTGTATGGGAGGGAAGGGGATAGGTGGGGAGGAAGTGTCTCCCATTTTGAGCTTTTGGGGCTTGGGGCAGAAAGTGTTTCTCTTTTTCCCCATTCATTTGAATGGGCATCCCAGAAACTCCATTTATCATCTACTCCCCTCCCCATGAGTAATTTAAATAGTTACAAGGACTGGCATTCCAAGAGTTTTCCCACAATCCCATGTTGGTGCGTGGAGGGACAAAGCAGCCACAAATTATTCAAGACGGGATGGCAAACAACAGGTCCGTGATACTTTGTAATCCATGTACAATGTATTTATATCTCCTCATGTCGTCAATCACATCAACCATTTGTACAAACCCTTTCATGCCTCAGATCGATGCAAGAATAAAACGTTCTTTCGGACTCCTACGTCCTGTGTACAAACACACAAACACGTGACTCGGTGATCACAGGACAAACCATTCACATTTAAATAATTAAACCATGACCACGAACGAGCACTACTATATCCTCAACAGCCCGTTCACAAATCATTTTTTTAATGGCAATACCATTGTATTTCCGGTCATTCAAAAACTTCTTGTAATCTTTCCAAATAATCTCTAGGATCTTTACCTATTTTTCTGCTTGCAATTCTGACCAATTAAAATGACACGTAATGCTTGTGAATGCATTCGTGTGTGTCATAACTTCAACATTCAGTGCCACGTTTGAATCTATACACGAGGAAAGCTGTTTTCAATTAAAATAATTTATTTCTCATTGCACCGTGGCTCGACTCGTACAAAAGTGCTCGTCCCACCAAACAATGGCCCAGCATCTGCCACATACACCCATGCTACGAACGGCCAGCAGGCTCGCCTTCACCACGCACAAAGGCACACAGCCCATGACATGCCCGGCACGCAACCCAAACTCGTGATTAATCATTCTTACAATCGCACTGCCTGCAGGGATGTGCACCCCTAAAGGCCCAGTCACACCTTGACGTTTTAGCCAGCAATGGCAACGTATTAAAATGTATGTAAAACGCTGGCTTACGTTGAACTGTTGATGTTTTTTTTTTAAAGATTCGGACGTATTCATAACGACTTGGTGTTATGCATAACGTATTCGTAACGGACACAGAACGTTTCGTTGTGTTATAGATAACTTATACCAACGAATGCTGAACCTGTTGTCGGCCTTCACAACCTATGCCCAACGATAGTCTAACTTATGCATAGCACGCTGCACGCATCGCCGACGATGACGTGGTGTAGGTTATGAAAAGGCTGACGCACAACGATTCAAATCATAACCTCCGCAGAAATGGAAGTGTCAACATCGCAGTCACACCTTGGCGATCTTGCCAGCGCATGCCGACCTCTGAAAAATGCGTCTAAAACGCTGGCGCACGTCGAATACGGAATGGGTAAGTTTGGTATGCGTGAATAGAACGCTAAAGTACGCTATCATACGTCGTAGTAAGTGGAGTACGTCTTGTAATTTTAAACTTGTTGAAAATTTTATGACGTACTTGCCGTATGACATACGCTCCGCATGCGATGGGAATAAGTTGTACTCACGTTACGCGATCGTTGACACACATTGACACGCGTTACTTGTAAGGTGCTCATAAGTTGAAACACGTCAAGGTAATGGTTAGCGTCAGTGTTCCAGACTCCCAGGTTTTTTTTTCTTCGGTATAACGGTGTTCAGTGTACAGTGTGGTTATGATTTAAATCGTTGAGCGGCAGCCAATTAATTATATTATATTATAACCGCACTAGAAATCGAAGTGTCAAAATCACCATCATAACGAAGGAGGGAAGAAAAAAAAATAAAAAAAAATAAAACCAGGGAGTCTGGAACACTGACGCTAACCATTACCTTGATGTGTTTCGACTTATGAGCACCTTACAAGTAACGTGTGTCGGTGTGTCACCGATCGCGTAACGTGAGTAACAACACGTAACTCATAGGTTAGAAATAAGTTTCAACTACGCTATACATTACCTCGACGTGTTTCGACTTATGAGTAACTCACAAGTAACGTGTGTCGACGTGTGTCAACGATCGCGTGACGTGGCTACAACTTATGGCCAGTGTTATGCGGAACGTGTGAGTCATACGCTGGCATAAGTCTTAAAATTTCAAGCATGGAAAATTTGAGGACAACCAAAAAGTACAACGTTTAAAGCCAGCGTACTACGACGTGTGGCAGTGTTTTTCAGCGTGCTCTCAATGTTATCAAAACTTACCCATCACGTATTCGACGTGTACCAGCATTTTAGACAAATTTTCCAAAAATCGGCATAAGCTGGCTAAAACGTCAAGGTGTGACTGGGCCTTAAGGGATTCTATACAGCCTGCACGAGTTTTCACGAGGGATTGTACACTCCGTGCACGAGTTTTCACTGCTCGTGCTCCAATATTACCAGTTTTTTTCCTTAAATTCAAAATCTCCCTCCTATCCACATCAATATTTCATTTAGTTTGTCACATTAAGGCAGTTTTGTCTGGAATAATTATCATTATAATGCTCCCACGCTCGAGACCAAAACACATCTGCATTTCCTTGTTCTTTGAAATATTCAGCATAACATCATTGATTATACTCAATGCCTTGAAATGTGTAAACATCATTTTGACATTTCTTCTCATGGTTCATTGGGAATCTGTGGGAATATATGGGAATCACAATCGACTGTCAAAACCAAATTAGCAACCTAAAGATACAACTAGCCGACACCACCCACATATCTACATCGATATAATAATGGGGCTTTGTTACCCTTTTTTGGTGTTACTTTTTAATGTTTTTGTTACCCATTGGCAAATGTTATGCTTAAAGAATTGTCTTGGTCTTGTGTGCACTCAAGATCAACAGATAAGGTCGAGCAATATCTCCAGCTTCAACATTTTATGTCTTTGAATCTTATTTTCTTTTAACGTCAAATCAGTTTTTATTTATTTATTTATAAATATGTTATACAGTTGCTCATGCAGGTCAGACACTGCTTGCGCAGGTGAGCCTGTGTTCAGATATGTCCTAAATTCCTTACATTCCACCTGCAGGGCATCCCCCCACCTTACTTCTTGCACACATTTATTCCAATGAAATTCACTGGAGCAGCACATGGTTAATTTTAACACTGCCTTTGCATTTATGATGTTAGTATTATTATTATTTTGTTGCATAATACAGGGAAACAAATAAATCCTCCAAACCAAAGTAAAATTATATTCTCATACAATAGGATCTTCTGATAGGTACTTACCAAATCCATCGATTTCCTCCACTGCATTTAGCATCATGATCCCACACTGAAGCAAAGTTGACAATCCATTACCAGTCGCCTGGGAGGTGGAGGGGTTTCCTCAAAATGAATTACTTCTTCATCAATTATCTGAGATCCTACTCCTACTCTTTTCAAAAGTACCCTTTTCTGGGAACCCCTTTCTATCCTCCTCTGTCCACTTAGACCACTTGTCAACATCACACATTGATTCTGTCCCATAATTTTCAAGCATGTACTGAATCAGCATACCTTTTGCAGGTAGACTTTCCTGAGTCACTTTCCCAAGGCGGTTACTCATTCTCACAAACTTAGTGCAAGAAATTCAAACAAGACCGCACTTAGTACAGTATGCAATTCAATGCAAACACAACGACACAAATACAAATATAATCATACAAGGGCTCTATACAAAACAATACACTTTTTTTTTTTCAATTCCAACTTCAACCTCAAGCTGGAAGCACACAATTCCAATTCCAACAACAGGTGGAAACACAATTCCAATTTCAACTCAGAAACACCAAATCCAATTCCAACTCAGAAAGACCAAATCCAATTCCAACTCAGAAACACCAAATCCAATTCAGGCGTACACTGAGACAGTGCTGGTACACACACACACACACACACACACACACACACACACATACACACACACATACACACATACACACACACATACACACATACACACATACACACACACACACACACATACACACATACACACATACACACACACATACATACACACATACACACATACACACATACACACATACACACACACACACACACACATACACACATACACACATACACACACACACACACACACACACATACACACATACACATACACATATACACACACACACACACAGTGGCCCTTTTTGTCTGATCAGAACAAGGGACTCAGTTAAACGTCAGTCTGATCAGAACCTTTTGAAACAGTATTTATCTCAGAGAAAGGATTTTAACCAACTTACAATAAATGGCTCAAATTTTTAGATCAGAGCATGTTAACCCTTTGGACAAGGGATGAGGAGCACAGTGAGCTGGCAGCATACACCTATCCCCAGGGATTTTAAAAGGCCCCACACACCTCTGATCTGTGAGCTTGTGTTTACCACCAGCTTAATCTGCAACCACGCTCCTCTTGGTCTTAATGCTCCTGCCCTGGCTCACCAAATTGTTGAAGAATACTCAATTCCTCTTGTACATTTGAAACATTTAATACATATGCAAATGGAGAACCAGAGGAGATTTAATAACACAAGCAAGCAGCAAACTCTTCCTCTGATTCTGCTGCACATGGACATTTTGAGTTCTTATGTAATATTGAGGGGTAAGGGGGGTAAGATCATGAAACAATGTTTTGGTCATCCTCAAGACAGAATGGCACCAAGACTGCAGCCCTTTGGGTGCTGGAATAGATCACACATGGCCCCTTGGTAGTGTTTATCCGGAGGTCAGCTTGAATTCAAAGGGCGAGGGACCATTTACGATCTGGAATTGATAAGAGTGCAAAAACACATCTGGATATCACTTAGATACACATTCCATTGAAGCTAGACTCCTGCTTCCAACCAGACTTCCAGACGCCAATATAAATGTTTATATATGAGAATCCCCATAGCCTGGTGTTGGCGGAGTGGTTAGGGTAGCGGCTTGGGATCCAAAAGGTCCTGAGTTCAAGCCCCGTTGGCCACTTGAATTAATACACACCAGGAGGTTGACTCAGCCTGTCATCCTTCCGAGGTTGGCAAAGTGAGTACCAGTGTACTGGGCCCGGTGTATGCCCCGGTTAGAATAGGTGTACCATATCCCTGTGTCGTAAGAGGCGACCAGGGTTGCGTCAGGAAGGGCATCCGGCGTAAAACATGTGCCAAATCATTGTGCGGATCATAACGGATGATCCGCTGTGGCGACACCTAACGGGAGCAGCCGAAAGAAGAAGAAGAAGAAGAAGAAGAAGAAGAAGAAGAAGAAGATATATGAGAATCCCTTAGTTATTTAAATACATGTTTGAGTACAAAGATGTAAAATACATGTTGTATTTGGATACATTTCCCATTAAAGGGTTATAACAATAGAGTGTGCTACATGCGAAAAACATTTACTTTTTCAAGTTAATAATAAATCAAGTTTAATTGGCAACATTTTTATCTTTTTATCACTCTTAAACCCATTATGCTAATTTTGGAGAAATTTGCATCCACAGTTCGAAAGGGCAATTCCAAAGGGTAATGCTAAAGAGTAATTCTAAAGGGTAATTATAACGGGTTCTAAAGGGTAATTATAGAGCAGTGTTTCTCAAGGTGGGGCGTGGCAATATTTTGGTGGGGCATGAGGATTCAGAATTAATGAATCAATATATGATCGCTTTCATAGCTTTGCACTTTCAAATTTTCAAAAGTTTGAAGCTGTGACTGATGCCTCATAGCGTCATAACTAAAAACTGCTTCACACTGCCCTTGTTAGCCAATCCGCCGGTAAGGCGTGCCCTTGATCACTTCAACGCTGTTACGTCACTATGACTCGCTTTTCGTCAAGGGGAATTCCTTTTATGTAGTATATACTGTAGTGTCTCCGATCATGGTGGGGCGTACGATTTTTTTTGAAAATCACAGTGGGGCTTGGGACAAAAAAGGTTGAGAAACACTGTTATAGAGGGTTCTAAAGTGTTATTCCAAACGTTTCTTCAGGGTAATTCTAGAGTTCTAAAGAATAATTCTAAAAGGTACTAAAGGGTAATTCTTAAGGGTAATTTTAATGCATTCAAAGGGTAATTCTAGAGGGTTCTTCAGGGCAATATACAAAACAATAAGGTCGAGCAATATCTCTGGATTCAACATTTTATGTCGAGAGGGTTCCAAATAATAATTCCATAAGGTACTAAAGGGTAATTCTAAAGGGTAATTCTTAAGGGTAATTTTAATGCATTCAAAGGGTAATTCTAGAGGGTTCTTCAGGGCAATATACAAAACAGTAAGGTCGAGCAATATCTCTAGATTCAACATTTTATGTCGAGAGGGTTCCAAATAATAATTCCAAAAGGTACTAAAGGGTAATTCTAAAGGGTAATTATTGAGGGTTGTAAAACATAATTCCAGGGGGTTCTAAAGGGTAATTCTAATGGGTTCTAAATGGTTCTAAAGGGAAATTCTCATGGGTAATTCTAACGGTAATTCTAAAGGGTTCTAAAGTGTAATTCTAAAGGGTAATTCTGGAGGGTTCTAAAGGGCGGAGGAGCTCCTGTGAGCCAACAGCAATCAACATCTCATGCCCTACTGTGTCTGTGGATGTCCTCCTGCCGTTGGGTTCCTTTTCATTTTTTTTAGGAGGTAGGTGTTAGGATTTGTACTCCAGCCACCGTAAAACACTTCATTCCACAAAACCCATAAACTCAAAGAAAACTGAAAACACTGTCCGTCGGAGTACCTTCTGTGCTGCTGCCCTTCACAGGGCAACTCACCAGATGATGGGTTTGGGGCAAAGCCTTCAGGACCTCCATTCTTTGATGATGGGAGGAAAAGCACAGGGTAAACTTCCTGGGTCAGATCGCGGTGGTGTGTGGCAGAGTGGTGCTGAAAAGTCCACCAGATAGCTGTCTCTGGGGTTAACTGAGGTGGTCCCTTCGGGTGGGTGCCAAGAATGTCCCATCCCAAAGAGAGGATGATCACCTGTCTTTGTTATAATCTGAGCTCCAGCATTTGAACTTCAGTATTGTATCACTCTCTGAGGTTCGGAGACTGGATAGTGGTGAGATCATGGCAGGTGGTTACACCTACTACTGGTCTGGTCACTCTGATGGTTACCATACCCAAGGAGTTTCTGTAGCTGTGTCGAACAAGCTGATTTCCAGGATATTTGAGGTAACACTGGTCAATAAGCATATTAGGAGACAAAGGATTCCTCACTCCTTGGGTGTCATTTCCCTGGTCTCTGTGTATGCTCTGACTGAGGCAAGTGAAGGATGCATTCTATGCCATGCTCAAGTCTGTGGTTTATCAGTGTCCCAGGTGAGATACTCTTCTAGTCTTGGGGGATTTCAATGCATCGACTGGCATTGATAGGGATGGTTATGAGACATGTTTTTATCACCATGGGTCTGGAACTGTAAACCAGAATAGCACTAAGTTCTTCGACTTTGCAAGAAGTCATCGACTTATGGTGGCTGGTCATGGTTTCCATACCCACAGTCTCATCACTGGACTTGGTATTCCAATGCTGGTGATATGGCAAAGGTGATTGACCATGTATTCATTGATGGTCACTGGAGGATGATCCAGAACTGCAGGGTCTACCGGAGTGCTCAGTTCCTCAATACCGACCACAGCCTTGTTGTAGCAACTCTGAAGTTGCAGCTTGCATCCAGGAGAATGGTACCATCCCAGCCAAGGCTTGGTGTTGGAAAGCTCAAGGATGAGAGGGTAGCTGAGGAGTTTGCGAACAGGCTAAGTGGGGATTTGGCTGGCTTGGGAACTTCAGGACATGAGTTTGAGCCCCGATGTCTGCTGAATTAACACAATGAGGGGTTGACTCAGCCTGTCATCCTTCCGACGTAGGAAAAATGAGTACCAGCCTGCTGGGATGATTGAGCCATTCGAGTATCCTGTGTCACAGTGGCAATCCATCCAGAATTGTGCCCAACAACCCAGAAGACTATTTCGGCAGCACCAACACTCTGAACAGAGTATGGTCCTAATGGATGGAGGATGTATGGTGCTTTGGGGAATCCTGAAGAGTTGCAAGGTGTCTTCACACCTGCCATCCTTGATGTTGCTGGTGGATGTCTTGAAACTCACCGAAGTGCAAAGAAGAATTTTGTCTCTCAAGGGGTACTGGATACCATTGACCAGAGTTGCAGGGCCAGGCTGAATGGCAGAGCTGACCTATTCAGGGAGTTGAGGCATAAACTGTACGTGCGCTGAAGGTGGACAAGGATGCCTATGTGCGAGGAATCTGTGAGGTGGTGGAGCTTCACTTGTGGTCAGGTGATTCTTGTCCTCCTTCCAGGGAAATGCATGCATAGCGTTCCTCCAAGCCCATCCCTCAGTGTGCTGCAGTTAGAGCAGAGGGTGGTGGGCTCTTGACAGAGGAGTCCGAAGTGAAGACCCGTTGGGCCGGTTATTTTGAGGGGCTGAAGCATGCTGACCCACCAGCTGTTGAGTTGGATGTCAGGGGCATTACTATTCCTATTGCTGACCCTCGAATCAACTGTGATCCAGCTTAATTTGTGGAAACACATGCTGTAGTGAACCGGTTGAAAGGAGGTAAAGCTCCTGGGATCTGTGGCATCCATGATGAACTTCTCAAGGCTGGTGGAAATGCTGGACTCGGATCGTTGAATGCAGTTCTGTGCTCCGTTTGGACACAGGCATCATCCCAGCTGACTGGAAGAGGGGCCTTGTTGTCCCTCTTTGGAAAGGGAAGGGTGATTGCCAGGACTGAAACAACTACCGAGTGGTGATGCTGCTCTCAGTACCAGGCAAGGTCTTTGTTCAGATAATTCTTGATAGGGTTCGCCACCATCTGCTTGAGCATCAGTGCACAGAATAGTCAGGCTTTACACCAAAGAGGTCAACTATTTACTGTATCCTTGCTCTTTGGGTCCTCACCGAACGCAGACGAGAATTTTTGCAGGGACTGCTTGCAGCCTATGTCGATCTCTGTAAAGCGTTCGATTCAGTGAATCGGGATGCCCTCTGGAGCATTCTTGGTCTTCGTGGGGTGCCACCAAAACTGATTGATCTGATGTCTGGACTATACTCTGGTACTAAGAGTGCTGTGAGATGTGGTGATACCATCTCCGACTTATTTCCAGTTATTATTGGAGTTCATCAGGGGTGTGTACTGGCTCCCACATTTTTCAGCACTTGTGTGGACCGGATTCTGGGAAGGAGGTCAGAAATCAAGCTGTGGTGCATCGTTTAGGAATGTCAAGATCTCTGAACTTGATTTCATAGACGATGCATTCGTCTTTGTGGAGACTCTGGATATCATTTTGGGGGCCCTTGAGGTGCTGAATGAGGAGTCAGAGCCACTAGAATTACAGGTTTCCTGGGTCAAAACTAAGATCCAGGCTTTCATTGACATATTGGATGCTGCTATCTTGTCTGTACCTGTTTGTGGTGAGGATATTGAGGTCACGGAGAGATTCACTTACCTTGCAGTGATATTCATGTCTCCACTGGCTGTGAGCCAGAAGTCAATACACATCTGGGTAGGGCCTGGGGAGTCATGGATTCACTGGATCATGGGGTGTGGCACTGTTGGTACCTGTGCAGGAGGATGAAAGTCTGAGTCTTCAGGTCCTTGGTGCTTCCAGTCTTGCACTACGGATGTGAGACTTGGACTCTGACCAGAGATCTGAGCCAGAGACTTTACTCCTTCAGTACCAGGTTTCTTCGGAGAATCCTTGGCCACTGCTGATCGGACATTTTGTCCAACGATTGGTTGCTCAGATAGACTCAGATGAGAGTTGTTACCGATATAGTCAATGAGTGTCAGCTGCGGCTGTGTGGACATGTGGCTCATTTTTCTGATGCTGATCCTGCTCACCAGATTCTCTCAGCGAGGGAGCCTCGTGAGTGGAGGCCAATGGGCCGACCACGTGCCTCGTGGTTCCAGCAGGTTTATCATTATCTCAAGGAGAAGGGGAAGGGTCAGGCATCTGCCTGGGGTATGGCAAGACAGAGACCCCTGGAGTACCAGTAGAAAGTGGACGCAGGGACATGCTGCTCCAGTTCGTGTTCCCATACCTGACCTAAAGGGTAATTCTAATGGGTTTCGTTCGTTTCTCGGCTTTGCCCCTTTCATATTTAAAATGCCAAACTAAACCGCTTCCTTCAGACACAGTGTGAGTTTTTTTTTTTCATTAGATTCAATTCTATACTGTTTAGATATTCTTATGGACTGCTGCACTCATATCATGAGTGAACAACGTTTACAGCGAACTGTTCCTTCGGAGAACGAATCAGCTGAAAAGTGGGGGAAAAAATCTTCCAATTCCTTGTTCTTCATGTTCTTGGTGAGAAAGCAAAACACCGACTGAACAACGATCAGCCTTCATGAAAGTTTTCACAGTTATGGAAATTGTTATGAACTCGTGAATCCAAAAGTTGCTTCTAAAATTGGGACTTGTTGTGGAGGAGGAAGATAGGGGTCCCATGCACCCCCATGATACACTTTTTTAACCTGCATTTTTACAATCCCTGAGGTGTGTGGGAACAGAATTTCCTTTGTTCCCATTCCAAAAAATGTCCCATGTGGGTCGTTTAGCCGTTTTTTTTGTCCGCCATCTTGGATTTATTGGGATGCAAAAGTAAGGGAAAGGGGTAATATAAAGGACCTTTTCGCATAGAAAGAAATTAGTTACAGATACAAATTAGGTATCATTGGAAAGGGTATGACCTGCACTATCACATGAACCTATCAATTATTCAATTATGGCATCGATGACGTCATCAGGGGTCAAAAGGTCACGTTAAAGGGCCACCAAGTCAAATTTCATGCCCATCCTCTTTGTCATCCACCCTGTACCTCAGTGGATGAATCTTTTGGATTCTACTTTGCTTGAAAGAAAGTGGATATGTATAGGCAGTTTTTAAAACTAAAACAAATTATTTAACTTAAGTACAACATCATTAACCCTTTCCACAAAAATACTGAAAATATTGAGAAAATGCGGTTCTGTATTGAGTTTACTGTGTGAGTGTGTCCTTCGCATACGAATGATTAATTTCACTGTTTATTTATAGTTTATGGCTATGGTTATTAACATTCTTTTTTGTTACAGGTGAGGTCATTATAACTACCTTGACACTTTAGTGGTGGTGTTAAATTTCGTCAACTGACAGTGTTGTCTTTTTTGTTACAGGACGTGCAGACAACTGTGATTTTGATTAATGTTTTAGTGGTTGTATTTAATATCTGCTGGCATGCATACCTGCTTGTAGCTGTAGTTTATTGGTGGTGGATAATTG
The DNA here is from genome assembly GCF_056783735.1 of Eptatretus burgeri. Taxonomy (NCBI): domain Eukaryota; kingdom Metazoa; phylum Chordata; class Myxini; order Myxiniformes; family Myxinidae; genus Eptatretus; species Eptatretus burgeri. The sequence continues at coordinate 63,158,527 of NC_140970.1, read as the reverse complement.
TCTTTTTTTCAGGTAACATCTATTATGGATTAGTGCTCCAGTGGTGGTAGTGCACGCTTAGTTGTAGTTAACTGGTGGTGGTGGCTTCATCATGTCGAAGGCAAAGAAATGCCGAACTGATCATGGTTGCAATTTATAGGAACTGCAGATGCCTCCTCCTGTATGTATTTTACATGTGAGTGGCATACAGCATGGTGAATTTATACCACTACACAATACAAGGGGTCCTCCCAGGAAAAGCTTGAGATGTTACATAATCTTCGTGAGAAACGGCTCCTTCAGTGTCATGATTCACCCGCTCGTATGGAAGCTGTGTGTAGGTTAATTCCAGACAATCTTGATGGTGTGGACCAAGAAATGACAGGCTATCACCGGGGATGCTATCAAGCCTTGAATAAACATCAGGATCGTTTGAAATGTGTCGTACCAGACGATGAATCCTCAACAATTCGATCCCCTCGTAAACCATCAACCTCTTCCAAGAACATTTTTCCACCAGAATGTATTTTCTGTGAAATGCTTGAGACGAAAGTTTCCGGAAGGACTGAACGTTGTGTCCAGTTTGCATCTTTCAAGGGAAAGGAAGCAGCTTGGACTCGTATTGAATCCCAAGCCCTAGAAATAGGAGACAATCGTTTACATCGCAAGGTGGCAGGCGAAGATTTGTTTGCAAAAGAGGCTCGTTTCCATAAATCCTGTTATAGTTCATTCAAACTGAGACGTGAATTATTTACGTGATCAGGCCAACAGAAGTATTGAAAACAAGCAAGATGAAAAGCTTGAAGCTCATCAAAGCTCATTTAATGTAGTTCTGGATTTTATACGTGAGAGGGTAATTGGGCAGAAGGAGGTCATGCAACTTGGAACACTCCGCCACCTATACGTCCAAGAACTTGAACGCTATGGATTTCCAAATCCAGATTTCAGAAGTGATATGCTAAAGACCCGACTTCAAAGACACGAAATCAATGAGTGCATTGCTTTCACAAGAGTGTTTCCTGGGGACAGGGGATGCATAACCTACAACCTGGTGTACAGCACAATCATCTCTGTTGCGGAAGCAGTTACTAATGCATATAGGCTTGGTTCCAAAGACAAGTTTGAGGATGTTGCCTTGCACTTGCACAGTGTTGTTCAGGGGATCTTCAACAAGTCAACACCACTTCCTTGGCCTCCTACAGCTGATGAGCTGGATGCCAGGGCATCAGAAGAATACCTCCCAACAGACCTGGTGAAGTTCCTGTCGACTCTTATCCTGGGTGAAGCAGATGTGGAAAAGTCTGAAAAGAGCCGACGTCTGGTGCTTTCAGTAGCTCAGATGAGTTTTAACCACCTTTGCTTTCAACATCTTTGGGACAATATCGCTAGTCCTCCAAATTGTATCTAGTTTTAGTGCTTTCTTTCATGAAAATGTAAATTATTTTCTCTCTAAGATCCATTGGTTTCTTTTCCAGGACATCTGCCGTGCTGTGACGAACGGAGAGTGGAAGTTACCTTAACACATCCTCCTTTGCAGCACCATACGCCACCTATATCGAAGCAAGCAGCTAAATAATATACTTCATAGATTGGGTCACTGTGAGTCCTATGACTTTGGCTTGGAAGTTGAGACAGCACTGGCGGAAGCCATCGGCGATGTTTCCTCTTCTCTCACCCCCCAAATTGCTACTGATGAAGACAACAAAGTTTTTCATGTTGAGTGGGACAACTTAAACAAAATAACCACAAATGTCCATGGTTCAAACGTGGTGAACAGCACTGGAGGGATCATGATACAGGAGGTGAAACCAAACACTGACATTGCCGACAAAGATAGAACCCTCCCACTCAAGCAGCGGAATAAGACTCGTTGTTTTGAAGTTGGAACCCCACCAACATTGCCCCCTTTTCATATTTATGGTCGAGTTGGGCCCAAGTTTCCAACAGGGGCTAAGTTCAGTCCACCCATCAAAAACGATAAGTTGTACTCAGAGTGCATCCAAGAGTACCGTTTGTGGTTACTTATGCGAATGGTCACTGGCAGTAAAGAAACACAACTCGTCCCTGGATTTGGTGGCTTCATCTCAGCTACTGGCAAAAAACCGTCTTGAAAGTCGACCATTGACTATTTCAACCCTATCAATCAGCCGTTCACTGAATATTCCGTAATCAGGGAGTTGTTGAAGCGTTCGGAAGATGCTACGCTGGAGGTTGGCCAGAAGTATGTTCTTAGCACTTTTGACCTTGGAGGTTGCATGAAAGCACTCCCCCTCATTTGGAAGTTTCTAGAAGAATACAAGAACCATGTGGTAACCCTGGGGCCTTTCCACACTGTGATGAACTATATAGGCATGTTGACTGGTCATAAATGCATGGGCTCAGGCTACTCTGAAATCCTCCTTGAGGCTGGACTTGTAACCAGTGGCTGTCTTAAGAGTGTGCTAAAAGGGAAGGCATATGCGAAAGCTCTATTCTGTCTGAAGACTGTTAGTGAAGCAATGGAGCGGTTGTTGATAGAGTGCTTCAGTGAAGAGGAGAATGTAGAAAACTTGGGGATGAATGGTCTGTAAAGCCAGAAACGATTGATGATATTGAGGCATTCACATGTCTGATGTACGGCTACTCCAGACAGAAATCTATTGACACTGTACGTGGAATCATGTTGAGGAAGATGGTTGGGGAAGATGAGCAACTGACAACCAAATCTAAGATTGACCTCTCCCGGTTGCCACCTTGCCGAAACAACCTTATCCCACACATTGGTCGAGTGAACCATCGCCTTGCTATCTACAAGCGAGCAGATATTCCAATCTTCTGGTCGCCAAAGCCATATGATCCTGAACAAGGTTGGGAAAGAAATGATGAGGGTGATTTGGAGCCAGTGTGGTCTTGCGGCCCAGTACTTTCCCCTACCTTGACAGACTTGGTTGAGAAGACTACGGAAGAGATGGAACAGTGTGATGATGACATTGAGGAAGAACAGTCCAGCCAAGATAGTGACTATGAAGAACTTCTCAGTGATAACGAAGACTAGATTAAAATATGAACATTGAGACTTTTGGCAGTCATAATAATGTTTCAACATTAATTAGTTGTGGGCCTGCGTATTATAGTAACTCGTTAACACACAATCTTTATATAATGCATATTCCCATATCAATTAGTAAGGAGTGGAAGTGAAAATACCAAGAGAATGATACATAGACTGTATTTCAGGACTTATTGGAACATGTAAAGCCTTTTACCAAAACAAAAAGGCAGAGAAAACAAATATGTGTCAAACTGCAATTTCACAGGAAACTTATTACAAAAATTCGTTTTTTTCAATATTTTCGGTATTTTTGCGGAAAGGGTTAATGATGTTGTACTGAAGTTAAATAATTTGTTTTAGTTTTAAAAACTGCCTATGCATGTACACTTTCCTTCAAGTAAAGTAGAATCCAAAAGATTCATTCACTTAGGTGCAGGGTGGATGACAAAGAGGATGGGCGTGAAATTTTGACTTGGTGACCCTTTAACGTGACCTTTTGACCCCTGATGACGCCATCGCTGTCCTAATTGAATAATTGACAGGTTCTTGTGATAGTGCAGGTCATACCCTTTCCAATGATGCCTAATTTGTACCTGTAACTAATTTCTTTCTATGCGAAAAGGTCCTTTATATTACCCCTACCCCTTACTTTTGTGTCCCAAGAAATCCAAGATAGCGGACAAAAAAAAACGGCTAAACGACCCACATGGGACATTTTTTTGGAATGGGAACAAAGGAAGTTCTGTTTCCACACACCTCAGGGATTGTAAAAATGCAGGTTAAAAAAAATGTATGATGGGGGTGCATGGGACCCCTGTCTTCCTACTAGACTATTGGGTCGTTGATAAATAAATCATGTTTATAAATGGTCGTAAGAGGCAACAAATACAAACAGAGAAGGAACCTAATCAAATTATGTTTTTCAAACAAAAGATATAAATTGCCAAAAAGGGTATCAAAAAGCAAGCAAAGGGGCTCCAGGGTAAAGCAGTTTGAGGGCAAAATCTGGAGCAATAAGACTTTGTACTTCCATTTGGTATAGCTTCGGTAAAGCAATGAGAGGATGCAACAAAGCAGGTGAAAGCTTTGAAGGTCCACAGAATCAGAATTTTTGATGTAACTATATTGATTTTTAAGTAATAAACAAAGAACTGAATGTGGTTTTTAATTCTAGTAATTTTTTGAGGTGTTACAGTGTTACAAAAAAGCGATCCCAGTGGTACCACCCCTGATATAAAAATAGGACCACTGTCGCTTATCTGGGCCCAGGCCCAATATTGTAACCCAAGTATGGTAGCATTCTGACTGGTGGGTCTGGAGAAGAAGATTTTTGAAAGAATTTACACAATTTTCCCAAAACTTGACCAAGTCGGCCATTTTGACACACTTTTAGTCACGTGATCGGCATTATCTCAGCAATTTAACATCCCTACCCTGGCCTAATGTCGAAACGCAAATTTGGTAGCATTCTGACTGGTGGGTCTGGAGAAGAAGATTTTTGAAAGAATTTACACGATTTTCCCAAAACTTAACCAAGTCGGCCATTTTGACACACTTTTGGTCACGTGATCAGCATTATCTCAGCAATTTAACATCCCTACCCTGGCCTAATGTCGAAACGCAAATTTGGTAGCATTCTGATTGATGGGTCTGGAGAAGAAGATTTTTGAAAGAATTTACACGATTTTCCCAAAACTTAACCAAGTCGGCCGTTTTGACACACTTTTGGTCACGTGATCAGCATTATCTCAGCAATTTAACATCCCTACCCTGGCCTAATGTCGAAACGCAAATTTGGTAGCATTCTGATTGATGGGTCTGGAGAAGAAGATTTTTGAAAGAATTTACACGATTTTCTCAAAACTTAACCAAGTCGGCCGTTTTGACACACTTTTGGTCACGTGATCGGCATTATCTCAGCAATTTAACATCCCTACCCTGGCCTAATGTCGAAACGCAAATTTGGTAGCATTCTGACTGGTGGGTCTGGAGAAGAAGATTTTGAAAGAATTTACATGATTTTCCCAAAACTTAACCAAGTCGGCCGTTTTGACACACTTTTGGTCACGTGATCGGCATTATCTCAGCAATTTAACATCCCTACCCTGGCCTAATGTCGAAACGCAAATTTGGTAGCATTCTGATTGATGGGTCTGGAGAAGAAGATTTTTGAAAGAATTTACACGATTTTCCCAAAACTTAACCAAGTCGGCCGTTTTGACACACTTTTGGTCACGTGATCGGCATTATCTCAGCAATTTAACATCCCTACCCTGGCCTAATGTCGAAACGCAAATTTGGTAGCATTCTGACTGGTGGGTCTGGAGAAGAAGATTTTTGAAAGAATTTACACGATTTTCCCAAAACTTAACCAAGTCGGCCATTTTGACACACTTTTGGTCACGTGATCAGCATTATCTCAGCAATTTAACATCCCTACCCTGGCCTAATGTCGAAACGCAAATTTGGTAGCATTCTGATTGATGGGTCTGGAGAAGAAGATTTTTGAAAGAATTTACACGATTTTCCCAAAACTTAACGAAGTCGGCCGTTTTGACACACTTTTGGTCACGTGATCAGCATTATCTCAGCAATTTAACATCCCTACCCTGGCCTAATGTCGAAACGCAAATTTGGTAGCATTCTGATTGATGGGTCTGGAGAAGAAGATTTTTGAAAGAATTTACACGATTTTCTCAAAACTTAACCAAGTCGGCCGTTTTGACACACTTTTGGTCACGTGATCGGCATTATCTCAGCAATTTAACATCCCTACCCTGGCCTAATGTCGAAACGCAAATTTGGTAGCATTCTGATTGATGGGTCTGGAGAAGAAGATTTTTGAAAGAATTTACACGATTTTCCCAAAACTTAACCAAGTCGGCCGTTTTGACACACTTTTGGTCACGTGATCGGCATTATCTCAGCAATTTAACATCCCCACCCTGGCCTAATGTCGAAACGCAAATTTGGTAGCATTCTGACTGGTGGGTCTGGAGAAGAAGATTTTTGAAAGAATTTACACGATTTTCCCAAAACTTAACCAAGTCGGCTGTTTTGACACACTTTTGGTCACGTGATCGGCATTATCTCAGCAATTTAACATCCCTACCCTGGCCTAATGTCGAAACGCAAATTTGGTAGCATTCTGACTGGTGGGACTGGAGAAGACGATTTTTGAAAGAATTTACATGATTTTCCCAAAACTTAACCAAGTCGGCTGTTTTGACACACTTTTGGTCACGTGATCGGCATTATCTCAGCAATTTAACATCCCTACCCTGGCCTAATGTCGAAACGCAAATTTGGTAGCATTCTGATTGATGGGTCTGGAGAAGAAGATTTTTGAAAGAATTTACATGATTTTCCCAAAACTTAACCAAGTCGGCCGTTTTGACACACTTTTGGTCACGTGATCGGCATTATCTCAGCAATTTAACATCCCTACCCTGGCCTAATGTCGAAACGCAAATTTGGTAGCTTTCTGACTGGGGTCTGGAGGAGAAGATTGTTGAAGGAATTTACCAAGTCCACCATTTTGACCTCCCGACTTAAAGTCACGTGACCAGAACGAGCTTTGCAATCCCCATTACCAGTATGTGGACAAACAGACAAACAAACAAATGAAAAATCACTCATAACCTCGTCTTGTCATAACTCGTCCACAACTTTTTGAGATATCGTGATATATATATATATATATATATATATATATATATATATATATATATATATATATATATATATATATACATAGTTTTTGACTCTATCTCTCATTTTTAGAAATCAGGCCTATGTTGACCTTTTGACCTTCAAAATAATTGGTGGTTGAATTCATTGACCTGATATGGAAATCCAGTCAGGAGAAGAACCTTGCGGCCAAATTTCAGCCGGATCGGCCGGAGAAGTCAAAATAGGATTTACCCTTACTTACTTTAAAACAAAAACGCAACTTACCCTCAGTTTCTCGTGTTTTTCCGTAGACGTTCTGCCCATTTGCTTCTTCTCCATTCGGTTAAACTGGGAATACAGGCCGGTGTCGTACAAAATGGCTGCTGTAAATGACGCCTCAAGTAATTTGGCCACGCCACTTTCCTCTGGTCAGTTTTACCTTGGCTCTACAAATTTTTCTTAAAGCTGGATATTTTTGGAAAACATGCACAATCACACCATCTTTCGGTTGTATTGCTACAACTAAACCTGGTGTTGGTTTAACGGTTTGGGTGGCTGACTTATGATATTAGAGTCCTGAGTTTGAGCCCTCAACCGTTGAATTAACACCAGGTGGGGTCGACTCAGCCTGTCATCCTTCTGAGGTTGGCAAAATGAATACCAGTGTACTGGTAATGGAGGGCACTGCACCAGCGGCATAGATGTGCCACCAGAAAATGATGTAACCAGCAGCCACAGGCTCTGCACAACCAGCCTATAGCTATTGCGACAACCAGCAACGATACATCTCGCTGGCATTCTCAGTACTTTTTCATAGTTCAGAGTGTATGTAGGTCGCATGCAAACACAAGTCTTGCAGCAAAAGTATCCTCGAGATGATGTGGCGGATCACGTGATGTATGATGGAATCACATCATCGGTTTTTTTGGGGGGGTGCGGCCAATCGAGCGTAAAAGGACACCGTTAAAACATTAGGGTGGGTGTTCACAAATTCTCTTTGTAAATGTGTTGTGCAGCGCCACTCTAGGTGGGAGAGGGTATTACAAGTCCCTCTCCCTTTACAGTATTCCTGCCCGCACGTTTTCCAGTTCAGTGAGCTCTTTTGAATTACACACGTGAATAAGCATAATAGTATCTTCCAGTATCTATAAAATAGGCGAAGGAACGGTACAGACGGACAGTGTGAAAATGCTTGAACAAATAAGCCCAACTTTTGAGTAACAAACTATTTGCTGAACTTTTATTTGGCATAGTGAGATGACAAGGAGGATCACCTGCCCAGATGTGGGAGTAATACCTCTTATGTCGTCATCGTATTGACTTATAGAGAAATAGAATGGGATCAGGCAGAAGATATCTTTGCACTCAGTAAAAACAGCCAACTCTTTTAGAGGCATTCTTGGCAAAGGCAGTGATATATTTCTCCCAGCTCTGAACAGAGCAGATATCAAGACACAGTCATCGCCATTGGAAATAAGGCAGTTCCTCGAAGTGCAACTAGAACTGCACTCGAAAGAGTGAATACCTCTGCCAGAGTAAACAGTTCCCGTTTTGTATCCCACTCTTGGGCTGGATATACATCTGGACCTCAATCTGAATCTTATCGGCTTGTTCTTGTCACCAACCTAACTCATCCACCATGTTTTCTTATAATCCATCCAGAACTTTTTGAAATATCATGCCATATATAGTCTTGGTTCCATCTTTTAATGGTGAAGAATCACTGAATGTTTAAAAAAACATAATTTATTATCCAGATCCGGATCTTCACTAAAATCTAATCAATTCATCCGTGTCACACGCCCAACTCGTCCACCAAGTTTCATCCAAATCCATCCATAATCTTTTGGGATATCATGCTAAATGTCGTTTTTGGTCCGATCTCTCAAGGGTGAAGAGTGGCTTTATAAATTCTCATATCCGGATCTTCACCAAAATCGAAGCAATTCGTCCTCGTCACACACAATTGTGCATGCTTCCAATACCACTCTACCTTCTTCGTATATATTTTTTAACCAAGCCTATCCATCAAATTTCGTCCAAATCCAGATAGAGAACTAGAGGGGGAGCACTCGGTAGAGTGCAAAACCTCCGCCGCCAATACTGCTAGGTCACTCAAGTGAACCTGATATCCTATTCATTCAATTTGACGTCAACAGTGCTCACAGAGTTATAGTTTGCAACTTTCCCTTTTACTTTTAACTTTTCCATACTCAATTCATTCGTCGTAACTAGATTCCTTGAGACAGAAATTGATTTTACATGGGTATATCCACCTGAAGTTCTAAAATCAGCCGCAATTATAATTTTGGCGTGTTTTTTGTTGGAAATCACTTATAACATGTAGAAATGCAAAAAAAAAAAAAATCGAAATTTTGCTGAAAAAAAAGTTGCAAAATTTTTTTTTCTCTAACAATTTTTTTTTGGGGGGGGGGAGAGGGTTGGAAATCACTTAAAACATGTAAAAACGCAAAAAAAAAAACATTCAAATATTTTTTCAAAATGGCCGCCATACCGGCCATATTGGATTTTGGACCAGGTCCAAAATCTAATCTCATGATCCTTGGATCATACCTAATCCCCCCACCAAGTTTCGTCGAAATCCGTCGAGGAGTTTTTCCGTAATACTGTTCACAAACAAACAAACAAACAGAAAGGGGTGAAAACAGTAACCTCCGATCTTCGATGGCGGAGGTTAACCAGACAGACAAACAAACAAACAGACAGGGGTGAAAACATCACCCCATCCACCTTCGGTGATGGAGATAGTAAGACCTCAATTCCATTGAAAAGAAAAAGTGTAGATCATTTTCATGAATTGAAATATGACTATTTGGTGTACACTAGAATTCCTTAGATCCAAATCATTGTGAACAAATTGAGTTACAAACAGAAGTTGCACATTACTGCTCAAGTTCTCATTTGCACCAGTTCCGAGGAAGGCAGTGCCATTACATCGGGTCCCGAGTTCAAATCTTGCTCGGCCGTTGAATTAATACCAGGTGGGGTTGGCTCAGCCTGTCATCCTTCTGAGGTCGGCAAAATGAGTACCAGCTTGCTGGGATGATTGAGCCATTCGAGTGTCCTGCATCTGAATGGCGACCCTTCCAGGATTATGCCCAGTAGCCCAGGAGACTCCTTCAGAAGCACCAATGTTCTGCACAGCACCAATGTCCCAATGGATGGATGGAGTGCCATTGCCTTCAATGAAAGTACCAAACTGATTTTATAGATTACAGTAATTACTGTGATGGATGGAGCTGCAGCACAAGTTGTGAACCAAATGTGTGAAATGCGGTTTTATCTTGTATGTCTTCGATAGAACAGAAGTCCATACTGATGCAAATAGAGTCAGTTACTTCTGCACCAGCCTCATAGGAGCCCATTTCAGACACAGAGCTCCAAAGAGTATCTTCAAGAAAAGATTGAGAATCACGGTGATGAAAATTAAATGCCAGAGTTGGAAAATATATGCTATTAAAAGCAACAACGGCAATCTGTAACAGCAACATGAACAAACCCAACACCATCATCAGCGTTGCCTAAAAGCAAAACAACCCCAAAAGTGCCGTTTGCAGTATTAGAACAGAGAAAAAGGTCAAGTAAGTAGCCGGAGTCACTAATACATTCAGGGATATGTTCAGGAGAAGAAGCTTTCTGGGTAATTTCCTGAGAAAGAATAAAACCGTGCACAGACACGATGATCCTTAATTGGCAAAGAATGGACAAACTTGTTTTTATGATAAACATTGAAGTCGCTTTAATATTGTTGTGGACTTGAGGTTAGTAGGGATCATTAGGGGAGTTCTTGGATCCACTATCTGGCCGACGATCCTGGAAGCCGACGAACCATGGATAATTCCACGGCACAAACCACAGACGCCATCTAAGACATTTAATTCAGGCAGGGTCAAGTGCCTAACTCTGGTTTACCTTTCCAGTGATTTAAACCCCTCATATAGACGACCGTGCTCTCAATGCTCCACTGTGATCAATCAAACAGCCGAGCGATACCATAAGTGGAATGTTTGGCAATGGATGACCATAATGAAATGGTGAGGCTGAACTACCGAATATTACTCGTACACTATGTTCTAACCAATGGAAACGGACAATCGGATAGTTTGTGAAAAGTTTGTAATGTCAACAAGAAGCACGTATTTACAAGCAGTGGCACAGAAGAAAAGCTCTTACCCCTATCACAAAAGCCCAGTCTTATTCAATCACTTAGTCACAGTTTCAACAACATAAGCACCTCAATCGTTCCAGGAAAATGAGATAAGGAAGAGCGATAGACAGAGGAGTGGAGCAGATGGGGTTTGGTGTCGACTCTGTCCTCTCCCGTACATGAGTCGGGCGGCTCACTTGGTAACAGACAGGGTTTTTGGTGTGGGTGAGTGAGGTGCAGGTGAGACGTGCAGTATATGTGGGTGAGTTTGGTGTGAGTCCTGAAAAGGACTGTTATGTACTCTTGATTCCATAAAACCAGGACGAGTCAATGAGGTGCATGCGGCGGCAAGTGCAAGAATGTAAGGTGCATGAGTAATGTGTGTAAGGAGATGTTAGCTCTCAGAAGAACCGCTGTTGATTCTCTTGATGCTCTCGAGTTTGTGGTTGAATTTACCGAAGCCAGCATATGAGATCATGTCACTGAGGAGGTGGTCACCACACCTCGGAGCCTGTGTCTCCATGCTTGTTCCGAGACATTTTCAGCGCTCGTTCCGTGGCGTCCTCAGTGCCAGGTCCACTGTCCCCAAGGCTTGGCACTTGGTGTGGTTCACCTTGAACTCCTTGGTTCTCCACTCTCATCGCCTTGACTTTGCCTCCTCTGACTCAACTCTTCAACTCACTCTGTTTGGCATTTTATAGCCCTGGCTTGTGCTTTCTTCCACGTCCACCTTCCACGATCCAGCCACTCTGATTGGCTGGATCTATGTGATCCAGTCATCAAGATTGGCTGCAGGAATGTGATGGTGACTGCCAAGACAACGCCACTGTGGAAAACCGATGGTGTAAATGGAGTTTGCAACTGCTCAGCAACGACATGGCAAAAAGCCCAATGTTGACGTTGCTGAGCCGTGCCTACATTTGTTGTGATGCAGAGGGCACCGTGCCTGGTGCACACCATTGATGCAAATTGAACTGGACAGCTGCACAGACCACAACCGATTCATGCCCATTTTATTTATTTAATTCTAGTTTACAGAGTCTGAGGCTCATAGTGAAGCTGAATTGTACATGAAGACAAATACATGAGACAACACCGAACTTAACTTCAAACAAACACGAACACTGAGCTAGGCGGAAGTGACGTCACTTCTCAGAGGATCAAAGGTACCAGCTACCAGCGATGTAATCGTACTTAAATACAAATACGTACTTAAATACAATACTTAAATCTATCTGTCTGTCTGCCGTGATACATTTCATTGTTATTTATCCAATCTCAAGCAAACTTGACAGGAGACTATGGGTTGCATGATGGAGGTTGTAATGACTTCATTTGCCCTCCTCCCCAAAGGCGTTTTCCGCCTTGGGCGAAATCCGTGTTCAGGTGTATAAACAGCTCATCATGGCATTTTTCCAAGGCTACTTCTCATAACCAAAGGAATAACAACACAATGATAGCAGCATAATATTAATGTTCCTACAAAACAATATTAATGTGAATAATATCTCCACTCCCCAAGGGGTTGTCCTCCTTGGACAAATGTCATGTTGACTTGTATAAATAGGTTATCATGACATTTTGTGGGGCACGCCTACTGGAAGTAAAATATTATAACAAACACGAACAAACAAACACATACGGTTGCCTTTTTAAACAGTTGCTACTGCTGTTTAACACTAAACTGAAAGGTAGGAATCCCGACATCCTTGAGGCATTCCATGCTTCTCACGTCCAACACAGACAACGGACCAGAGCCAAGATCTACTGTAAATAGATGTACCGCAGAGAAGATAATAACATCACCTTCCTGGCACTGCCATAAGGAGCGGGTGTACTCATCTTTTAATATGAGTTCTCACACAAAGAAGGCCCAGCAGGTCATTAGGCCAAGCAAGCCTGTGCAATGGTTTCCAACATACGGTTGTTTGTACATGCTCTTTTTAATACCTTTTAATGCTGAGCACTAAGCAAGGAAGCAGCACATACCATTTTTAAAGGCTTTGGTATGAATCGGCAGAGGTCAGGTGTGAACCACCGACCTCCCAGACTCAGAGGAGTCAGAGCAGATGCTCCAACCACAGTGCTTCCAAAGTCTGGGTGAACCACCGACCTCCCAGACTCAGAGGAGTCAGAGCAGATGCTCCAACCATGGTGCTTCCAAAGTCTGGGTGAACCACCACCCTCCCAGACTCAGAGGAGTCAGAGCAGATGCTCCAACCACGGTGCTTCCAAAGTCTGGGTGAACCACCGACCTTCGAGACTCAGAGGAGTCAGAGCAGATGCTTCAACCACGGTGCTTCCAAAGTCTGGGTGAACCACCGACCTCCCAGACTCAGAGGAGTCAGAGCAGATGCTCCAACCACAGTGCTTCCAAAGTCTGGGTGAACCACCGACCTCCCAGACTCAGAGGAGTCAGAGCAGATGCTCCAACCACAGTGCTTCCAAAGTCTGGGTGAACCACCGACCTCCCAGACTCAGAGGAGTCAGAGCAGATGCTCCAACCACAGTGCTTCCAAAGTCTGGGTGAACCACGTACCTCCTAGACTCAGAGGAGTCAGAGCAGATGCTCCAACCACAGTGCTTCCAAAGTCTGGGTGAACCACCGACCTCCCAGACTCAGAGGAGTCAGAGCAGATGCTCCAACCACGGTGCTTCCAAAGTCTGGGTTTGGGTGGTCCTTTTGATGACAACGTCGTTTTTCACTCTGCAATCGGTGGAGAAATTAAGTTGGAATTTCCTCCTCCACATGGATGCCTGCAACCACTTATCTCTGTACTAACTGGATGAGAAGTTTGACACTGATTTGTCATCTTGTGACTGCCAGAAAGCTACGCTCCTCCCTTGAAACAAGTGCCTTGAAAACCGTGCTTCGGTTTCAGGACACGAAAGCTTCGACTTTTTCTTGTATTTTATGCTCTTCATCTTGTGATTTTATTCATTACCGATACTGTATTCTTAATATAATTGTGATGTCAAATGTCTTCTTGTGTTGTGTAATCAGTATCAACCATGATGAGAGTGATGGTCCCACAAAAGGCGTGACATTTCACACTTGAGTGAATATTTAAGCATCGTCGCATGATTAGCCTGGTGTTGGCTTAGTGGTTAGGGTGGCTGCCTTGGGATCTTTGAGTCCAGAGTTTGAGTGTCGTTGGCTGTTTAATTAATACCAGGTGGGGTTGACTCAGCTTGTCATCCTTCTGAGGTTGGTGAAATCAGAGCTGGATTTAAGTTTAACAGCCCCCAGGATATTTAAGTAGGAGGAGCCCCACACCAACCTTGAAATGTAGTGGGAAGAGAAAAAAGTTGAAAAAGAACAAAAAACACCATTACTGTGTATAGATCTATAAACATTTCACGACAACACTTTCTTTAAAACGGAAGGTTAATTAGAAGGAAAACTATTTTAAACTAGAAGGGCACTCGGTAGAGCGCATACCTCCACCAGGCTGATTAGTTTACATTTTGAATCCAACTGATGGGCCGTATCTGGATTCGGACCTGAACTAAAATTTAATCCGCTTGTTCCTGTCACCTCCCCAACTCATCCACCAAGTTTTGTCTGAATCCATCCATAACTTTTTGAGATATCATGCTATCTATCGTTTTGGCCCGAATCACTCAATGGTGAAGAATCACTTTCAAAATTCTGGGATCCAGATTCAGATCTTCACCGAAATCGAAGCAGTTCTTCCTTGTTACATCCCCTACCTGCCCACTAAGTTTCGGCCGAATTCGTCCACAAATTTTTGAGATATTTTGTTCACAAACAAACAGGCAGGGGTGAAAACCTCCATTCACCTTCGGTAGAGATCTGAATCTGGATCCCAGAATTTTAAAAGTGATTCTTCACCATTGAGTGATTCGGGCCAAAACTTCAACATTGAGTGATCCCACCTTCGGTGGGTGGAGGTAATTGTCATTTAGAGCTTAATAAAGTGATTTTGACGGAACGTTAACATAAATTTATAAAAAACTTGATGGGAAAAGTCAAATTGCCAGATTTACACAGCAGATGTGACCCCATATACCACTTACCTGGCTCTGCTACCTTTGAGTCGACAAGGGAATAAATAATACTAGCTTTATGAATAAGTAAATTAATGTATCGTATGTTTTTCGTGGGTCCCCTGGAGTTTGGGCCCTGGACAAATGTCCCGTTGGTCCTTCCCTAAATCCAGCCCTGGGCGAAATGAGTACTAGTGTACTGGTAGAGGGGCACAGCATCAGCGGCATAGTCGCGCCCCAACAAAATGATAGCTATCCGGCAGCCAAGCTCCCTGATACAGTTCCCTGATACAAGTGAGGAATCTTCTCTGAAAACTGGTCTCAGTTATCATCGACACTTATGCAAGGTAAGCACCAAGCAGTGTGTAGCGTGATGTCCTGAACTCCTATCCACATAAAAGGCCTTTATCTGCAGCCTGACAGAGCACTGCTCTCTCATCTATGCTGGTGCTCCTGGGCCCTGCCTCACACGATGCTCAGCTTGATGCCATGGAAACCAAGGCCTTCCTGGAATCTCCTGCCACTAAATTGAGTCTCCGGGCCTATCACTTTCACATCGCAGACAGGTCGGTGGTTTCATTGTCTTCTACCATCTCCTTTAGCCTTTGCACCCCCTGCTCTTTCCCTACTTTGTCGTTCCCCTGCCCCAGGTCTCTGCATTGAACACACGGTCCACCATCAACCCCCTTCTGGTGAAACTACCTAAATCCAGGATCAATGTTCATCTCCTCTCATTCGTTCCATTTTTTTTCCCCCGACCTGTGGAACCAACTTCTACATTCTCTTCAATATCATTTTTCCGTCCAGGTCTTCAAGACAGCAGTTCACCACATCTCAGATCATTGATCTTTTCTACCCCCATTAACCCTCCCCAAGCCAACCTCTTTCCAAGTTACTTGGTTTTGCTTCACAAGAGTTTGTGGCAACAGTATATCCATTTTGAACATGGAAGTTGTCTTCCTCCAGCACTCATTCTTCCCCACGTCCCTTGTTCCTCCATTTTATCCCTATTTTGTCCTGTTATTGGTGTGTTTTCTTCCTCTTTCTATTGTTCCTTTTGCCCTGTTACGTGCTGATCCATTTTATGTTATAGCTCCTCCACGAGCCTTAACCTTTTGTACAACCCCCCACCCTAATAAAAACCTGTATCTCAGGATCACTTTGAGTAAAAGACCACCTAAAATTATGTCTGCATTCATTATGCCTCCACAGGAGAAGGTTGTGAACGGCCAAAAGGGTTTTGATCAAACTTGGTACAAGTATATAATACGACATTAAAAAAAAATTAACCCATTAGATTTTGGGTTCAAAAGGATAAAGATCAAAGGTCATGTGATCTTGTTTTCTGGTAGACATGAAAGCCTGTTAACACAATATTTTGTGAACCACAGAATGGATTTCAACCAAACCAGGCACAAGTGTCAACTGCGATACAAATATGAACTGATTCAATTTTGGGTTCAACAGGCCAAAGGTCATATTTCCTTTGAAAATCATTTTCCAGATGATAAATCATGTTCGAAGTATCTGTTTTTCTCTTTTTTTTCTCTCTCTCTCTCGCTCTCTTTCTCACGCTCTCTCTTTCTCTCTTTCTCTTTCTCGCTCTCGCTCTCCTTCGCTCCTCTCTCTCTCTCCTCTCTCTCTCTTTCTCTCTCTTTCTCTTATGTGACCACCCTGTGTGTCCTCCCCTAGCCCTCATTTTCATGTGACCTTTAATTGAGATCAAACGTATCGTGGGTCGACATCTAACTTGGCAAAGGCATATCCATTGCCACATTCGTGCCAAATTCCATTTTCTAGCTTTTGACTTGATATCCAAACTAATGGAGTTTCCCTTGTGAAAGGTCAGTCGGAGGCTTGGCATCATGACTTGTCTTTAACCATGTACTTTGTATTGACATTCTACAATTTCCTAGTCAAATACACCTTAAGTTCTCATGAACCTGTCGGAGATAGAAAAAGTGATTCAGTCTGGAAATAAATATTCACGAGTCATTGGGTCGAGTGATCAAATCTAAGATGTGACCTGAACTGTTTATGGATAATTCAAGCAAGATTGAATCGTTCTGGGATTGGTCCCAATAAAGCAGACCAAGAGCGCCACCAAGAGAGTTTGCGTTTGCATTAAAAAATAAATAAATAGAGAATTGAGGAAAATAAAACTCCTTAAAAACATGCAGTTGGTTGGTTGAGGGGGTTAAAAACGTGAAAATTAGCATAAATGTTGGTGTCACAGCCATCAATACACCGACGTCAAAACATGTGATCAACTGAAATTGGCTTTTAAAAATTGAAATATTGCACATAATACAAGTCCGTTGGTTCTTGTAACATTTAAGGGAAAGTAAACATCATTCAAAAATTGTTAATATAGACAATGCTACATCCCTCTCTCCCCCACTCCCCCTCCACCGTTAAAGCTTGTACCTGAAAATTAGTTCTTAATTACTCTTTCAAAGCAGTAGCACTGCTTTTATCCAATGTAATAATACGCTTATTCTGTATGTTTGTTTGTCAACTGACCAGGGTCCATAAAACCCATTTTGTTTTGAAGACCTTTGTCCAAGGAGTTCTGGTTGCATATAATTTTTCCCATTAACAATGACTTTGTTTTTTGAGATTGAGTGATTGATATCCAAACCAATGGAGTTTCCCTTATGAAAGGTCAGTCCCTAGGCATCATGACCTCTCTTTAACCATGTGCTTTGTATTGACATTCTACAATTTCCTTAGTTCGCTAAGTTAACCGCTATTTCTACTGAAGAATCATGAGACGACGGAATCGCGAGATTGTGAATTAAACGTGTTTGTATTCATGTTTACCATTGTGCTAATAACAAACAGGAAAGGAATGTTGTTAACAATGAGAAGAAAGCGAGAAGAGATTGTGAATTGAATTGGGTGGTCGCTAGACCACCGTTATTCTCAGGTTTTCCGTCTGTTTGTTTGTATGTAATGGACAGCTCTGGAGGCCAGAAGAGTCAACCGATTTTGATGAAACTTGACTGGTAGGTTCATACCAGGATGGAGTTGTATGCTTTTGAGCACCGTTGCTATGGACGCCACCGTTGCCTAGCAACGAGACTTTGGAATTTTTGAAAAATTCCGGAAAATATTTTTATATATTATTTTTTCGAAAATCAAAAATCGGCTTCCAGGCTTTTATGCGCACTATAATCAACCTCTTTGTCAAAAAATTTCAGCCCGATCCGTCAAAAACTGTATGACTAGTATGCAATTAAATAGCGACCACCCATGTCGCCTACCGGCTTGTATTGTTTCGTTTTTATCCTCGCTGAAGGAGAGGGTATTGCATTTGGGTCCATTTGTTTGTCTGTTTGTCCGCACAGAATTTTTGTGTTTTTCTCCACAACCGCTTGTCGGATTGAGACGAAATTTTCATCATTGGTGCGACTACTCATGGAGAATGTCTCAATGATAATTGTGACGTCATAGGTTACTTGATATGGTAGCCATGTTGGCAAAACGGAAAAACTTTGGACTTCTGTTTTTCTGAAACTGCAGCAAGGAAAAAAATTGAAACTTGGCACATAGCAAGTATTCCTCATGTGGAATGAGTGTGATTTTATGACGTCATAGGTGCCTTCGTTATGACATCATAATTGCATATGTAGAACACATCTGATAAGTATGAAAATTTGAGGGTCATCTCAGGATAAAATGGTCCACCAAACTTTTTTTTGATGAGGTAATCAGTCACATGATTCGGCAGCCATATTATTATTATTATTATTATATTTTTTTTTTTTAAACCTCCAAAAATCTTCTTCTCTGAAATGGCTGAACCAGTTATCACTGGCAGCATTTATAAAATGGCAGTTCTAATTACCTCTCTTATTAATTTCGTGACACCAGTACACAAACGCTACACAAAATACACCACAACCACCACACAAAACAAGTCCTGGCGAGGATCTGCAATCTTTGTTTGCTCTTTTTCTTGCTTGCTTTTAACATTATTCTGATCGAATGGGAACAGGAACAATGCAGGCATGTTATAATCGTTTTGGCATTCAACTTTGTGCTCCTGTCATTTTAGACTATTATTTGTGCCGAAGTCAATTTACATGTTTAATGTTAATGCAAAAACATATGATGCACCCTTTTTGAATTGAATTGCCAGTGGATGAAAATATTCCATATTTCACGTGGACAATAAAAAAAAGACTTGAATGAAATGATGGGCGGAATGGCCTCCTCCTGCACTAGTCTTCCTTATGTAATGTTGTGAAGAACGGGAAGAAAGGGGAAGAGGTGGACAGAGTTCAGGGTAGGGGCAGATCATTGAGAGAGCGAGATTGAGGCAATGGGGGGGGGTGAAGGAATTCGGGTGGGGAGGGTTTTTAAAACTTTTTTTTATAGCGAACGTAGTGAGCTTCATACTCAACGTGTGCACATGATAGAATAGGAAACAACAACAACACAATACCCTGGCAATTTGGAATCCGTGTCGTCGGCTATGACCCTTTTGCTTCCGGTTTTTGTCATGGGGAATAATGTGTCCCGGGAGATAACGGCATCGTCGGAGACATGAAAGACCCAAATATCAGACATGGTGTATATTTCCTCCACTGATTTTAATAAAGATATCTCCCGCATCATCAAAAAATAATTTTTAATCGTGATTTACATTATTTGATCACTGATCCCGAATCCAGGCCGAAGTAACCGGAAATTGCAGCATCGTCTGCTATGCACCTGACTGACCTCAGATCTGTCAAAATCATTAGCTGTGCGGCGCTTACATGTACCACGGTATAGTTGGCAAGTATACAGTTGTGAACAAGTTATAGGTAAAGTCAGAAGCGAATGTAAGAATAATTCTACGTTCACTTCTTGGCTTTGCCTATTCCATATTACATAGTCAAAGCTTGTGGAAAAGCTCGTACTAGGATACTGAATGGATCAGGACACAACAGCACAAAAGGAACAGCAGAATTGAAGGCCAAGACAGAGGGAGGTGGACAAACAATGGGTGGGAGAGGAAGCATGGGGTGGATAAGATGGATACATAAAGAAACTCTCAGGAGGGGGAATTGGAAATTTAGGAGGAGGAGGGGTTGGGGTAGCAGGGGATTAACGAGGGAAGAAAAGATGGTATTGGCTTGGGGATAATCTGAGATAGTGGTGAACATCCATCTTGAAGCCCTGGAGGGAAGAATAAGAATGAAGAGGATGTGGAAGTTGGTTCCACAGGCACAAGGCCCCCCTCCTTGCTGATGGACAAAAGGCAACCAGATCTGGAGGAAGGCCAGGGAAAAGGGGAAAGACAAAAAAAGCAAGCAGGACAAAAAACAAACACAAAAAAACACAACGAATGAAAAAACAAGAAACAAACAAACAGGAACAACAAAGCACATTAAAGAGCATACAACAAATTCAAGTCTGGTTGAGATCAGGCCAAAGACTGAAAACGGGACATGCTGCTTCCTTGCTTGATGCTCAGCATTTAAAGGATAGAGCACAGAAAAAAACCATAGGTTGGCATCCATGGGAAGGAGAAATTGCTCTTTGATTTCCCAACTGAGTGCAGAGAGAAAAGTCATGTCATAAAGATGGTGTCGCTGGCAACCAATGTGCTCTACGGAGTGATGTCACTCCCACCCACCCCATCTCAGCGGCTGTTCGTGTGCAAGTCAAGTCTGGTTTTCTCATATGTATCAGTCTGCATAAATTGTGTCACAGCTCCTCCACAGGACTTTTTTAAGTTTTAAAAAATACATACAGTGCCTATCGAAAGTCTGAACCACCTTTCAAAATTGTCACCTTTTGTTGCCTCATAGCCTGGAAGTAAATTACATTAAATCAGACTTTCTCCACCTTTATTTACACATCCAAACCCACGACTTCCAAGTGAAAAACAAATCCTACAAATTTCAGAAAATTAATTAAAAATACAAAAATACATGAAAGGGCAAGCAGGATTTGGTTTGGAGTGTACATGGTTTTTAGCCATATTGGAGAGAATACTTGGGATATCATTGTTACAACCTAGAAATAGACATGGTGAAGACAGCATGCTTGGGGGTTATTTTGAAGCAAACCCGGTTGGTGATTTTCACAGATGTAATGGAATGAGCAGCATTTTAAAAAGGCATACACTAGCTTCTGGCATTCGACTGGAAGGGCTCATCTCGAAACAGAATAATGGCCTTGGATATTCTTATAAATTGTGCAGATAGAGGTAACTTGATTTGCTATAATTATAGCTTACTTTATCAAGAAGGAAAAGGTTGTTCTCCAAAATATGACTTGGCTAGCACAATCTTATATTAAACACAAAATGAACTTCCGTGGGATTACCAACTTTCCATCCAATCTCTCTTGTTCCTGTTCTGTCCATATTGTTTCTTCTGATTACCTTCTTGTCAAGGTCGATATATCTGGCTATTATAAAGAAGCAACCTCAAATGAGGCAGGATTTACACAGGCCAACTGGCAGAGACTTCAATCTTCCCTCTCACAAAAAGATTGGACCACTATCTCTGTAATATACTGTACTGTATTGTCATGAGTTTACCCCCCTAAGGAGGGAAAACAGAAATAAAGACAGTACGTGCTGAGACCTCGACCAGAAGAGTGCCTTTTGTGCTCATCACAAAACACCATGGGAACATATTGGTATGGATCCGGGATTCGTCACGAGGGGAAACTCCTCCCAACCTCCAAAGGTCCTGCAGACCAACATGCCTCGGATAACTACACGGCCCGGCAGGTTGTGAAGCAAGCACAATCATCAGATGGCTAAATCTCCCAGTGTTACTTTGTCGAACACCGTTTACCTGGAGGTGATGTGGCCCAACTAACCGAGGCCTGTGCCCTCAGCACACACTCGGATTGCTACCGAGCGGAACATTATGCAGTAAATGTTTAAAGGTTTTATTGCCAAGAAATAGCAAAGCACATATGCAGGGTGTTTCTGATGGTGTGACACGTATGTAATGGAGGGGAGGGGGGGTTTGTATGTCATGTATATACAGCAAATAGAATAGAGACACAGGGCAGAACTTGTTCCCTTGACACTTATGAGCCCCTTTTATAATCTTACTTAATTATCTTCACACGAGGCATGGAGCCAATTGGAATCACAACCAGAGAAATGTAGAGAAAGAAAAGTAAAGTGCAGAGCAGAACATGGGTACGGCTCTTTCTGAACTTATACAGATACGTGCAAGCTCAGACCACATGCCGATTCATGCGAGCTTCCCCTTGGTGGATCTTGTGGTCCGAACAGGCGAATGTGAGTGCAGGCTTGGCCAAAGGACCCATGGTAAGGAGACCTTGATAGATTAAACGCTCGGTATATTGAGATGCCTGGTAGATGGAGACGCCTGGTTGATCGAACACCCGGTAGCTTGAACGCTCGGTCTATCAAACACTTGGTAAATCGCATGAAAAGAAAGGCTGCTTCAATGTCCCTTGTTCAAAGTGTTCCATGAACATCCATTCTCTCACGGAGGTCAAAACTATCTGCTGTTGCAAGTGGAGGTTATGCTATCTGTTCTCTGCAATAGCTTATCCACTTGGTTTCACGTCTTTCCGCTATGGAAGTCAAGCTAATCCGTGTCTTCCAACCACTTGGAGAGGATGTGTTGTTGTTTTACCATGGAAACACGACGATGCTGAATGCACATGACGTTAATGATCCTGCAGCTCAAATGTATTGTTTTGCAAGTAAACAAAAGAACCAAGAGACCACTGCAAGGCTAATAATTGCCTCCACTGTGTCCAAGTGGGTTTGTGTTTTTTTTTCTTGCAGGAATTTAAAGAACGAGTCTATTTACTTTCTACCTGTGCAGCACCAAATTAAGAATCCTTTGTGCAAGTCAAATGGTAATTTCTGGTCTATTGTTCGAACTCAGGTTTTTCATGATGTACACAGTAGAGGGATGGTATTGTTACATACGTCGTCGGGGGATGATGTTCCGGAGGTGGAATGGAAAAGGAGGGAGGGATTTCAGATTGAGGAACCAGTGGATTCAGGTGATGCAATATGGGTTTGGAAAGCGAACATGGTGAGGGACCAGCGATAGAGGGCCAGCTGGAGCCATAGTGGGATCCAAAGATGGATTGAGAGAAGCAGGGATGAATGTGAACCCGAACATTCGAACTAATGATGCATATCCCTCCCAAAGTCCCACTACACAAAATGTAGTGAATCTATCTCACATAAACTAAAGAAATATCTGTTTGGGGAAAATCCAATATCTCTAAATGCGTATGGGGGTCTTTTCCATAACCACAATAGTATTATACCAGATATGTTGGATACTTTACATTGTGTCAGAAGTAAAAATGAAATGGCTGGATTAAAGTCACCGGGGCACTTATCGATTCAAGCGAACGTCTCATAAAACTGGAACTTGGGAAGATAAATGAGGATATTCAATGTGCCACATTCCTTCATGTGGCAGGTCCAGTCGCCCAGGAGATCCACGCAATTATGACGTTTTCCTCGGAAGACCAAGACGAGATAGGCCCACTCACGAAGAAATTTCAGGCTTACTGTGAGCCAAGAAAGAATGTGACCGTGTCCCGGTACCAGTTCAACTCCCGTGCGTGCCCAGAGGAAGGGAGAGAACTTCAACAGTTTCTTAATGGACTTACACAGTTCAGCAAAAGACCGTGATATTGACAAGCTTGAAGTGTCATTAATCATGGACATAATTGTGAGTGGTGGCATGGACGACAGTCCATGAAAAGCTTCTTTAAGTGGACAAGTTCACGTTGGAGAACTGCATCGAACTTTGCAAAATAAGAGAACTCAGCGCAGAGCAAATGAAAACCATCATCCCAGCTCTGTTATCCGACATCCATGAGGTCCGGGGGCACAACCACCTCCAAGTGCTGATATATACAGAAATCCCAAACCTTGGAGAAACCCACCCACATTATTGAGTGATCGCCGATTATGCCAAGAACACCGGCAGACAAACACCCATCGATGCGAGAAATGCACATATGAACACCTGCCTGGCAAATACCCCACAGAGTTCAAAAACTTTTGGCCATGTGGCAAGATTAGATAATTTCATGAGGTCGAGTAGGTGCACAGCCACAAAAAATTTGCAAATCGATCAATGCACAATTACACCACATGAGCATGGTCAGCCTCGACAATCATCTCAGCAATGAAGAGGAAACAGGGTTTGTGTTTGAGGACCTCTTCGTGGATGCCCTCACTGACAGCAGGGGCAGTGACCTCGATTGGATACACAGTGGATTAATCAGTGAGATCCCAATGATCTTTAAGTTGGACTCAAGGTCCAAGGTGGATATTATACCAGAATATATCTATACTAATATACGTCAATGTGTGTGTGTGTGTGTGTGTGTGTGTGTGTGTGTGTGTGTGTGTGTGTGTGTGT
The DNA here is from genome assembly GCF_056783735.1 of Eptatretus burgeri. Classification (NCBI taxonomy): domain Eukaryota; kingdom Metazoa; phylum Chordata; class Myxini; order Myxiniformes; family Myxinidae; genus Eptatretus; species Eptatretus burgeri. The sequence goes on along the minus strand of NC_140970.1, from coordinate 63,134,277 downwards.
GTGTGTGTGTGTGTGTGTGTGTGTGTGTGTGTGTGTGTGTCTTCTCCATAACTCCAAAACCATAAAACCTAGCATCCTGAAACGTTGCATGCATACTAAGAAAACTCCAAGGAAGGGCTGGAGTGAAAATTGGATGTTTGGGTTAATTAAAACACTCCTTTTGAAGATAATTAACAGCATTATTTAATTATATCCTTCACAAGGACATCCTCGGCTACCTTGCTCTCTGGGGTCTTAAGGCGTTTCCTGGGTAACCTCACTGGGTCTGAAGCCGCCATGTTTTTTGGCCTGCTCAACCATTCCTTGACTTGGAACAGGCAGCAACGATTTCTTAACGATAAAGTTGCTTTTTTTTCACTTTCTTCACTCATATTATCGAATGCCTGTTCATCATAGCGACGAATCGCTTAGTAAATTTCAATGCTTATAAACGCCTGGACCAGCGTTTGTCAACCTTTGATGGCCCATGGCTCCCCCTACCGAGTCGCTTAACATTCGTGGTCCCCTGCCCTTCAATAAAAGATGCAGATTTCGTTTTATGAAATTTATGTACTCAGTCTTAAAAGATAAATCAAAGTAAACATTTTTCTAAGCAATACAATCAATGAGACACTTGCTGTTGGGCTTGTCTGACGAGGCCTCTTATGTCCGGCTCCGTCTTGGACACAGCAAGGCGAATATCGTTCCCAACGTCAAGACGGTTTCTGGACTTCGTTTTAATGGTCGCAAGGTCAGAAAATCCAGATTCGCAAAGATATGTTGTGGCGAATTGAATGAGCATTACGGATGCCTTCTTGCTGAGTAGTGGATACGCATCCTGAACAGACAACCAGAAGGTGGAGTGGTCTTCTTTGTTACTGAAGACCAGCTTCATTGCTTTTGAAACCTTCAACTCTGCCAGCTCCTCTGCTTCATCTTCAGTAGGTTCAATTTTGGCGTTAAACGGGTCTTTGTGCCACGGAACATCCAACGGTGCATCGTCGAAATACGATTTGAACTCAGCGGAGAGATTGTCAAGATGTCTAGTGATGCAATCTTTGATGCCGACGGGAACCTCAATCCTCTGCGTCTGCAGGTGCTCGTCCAAGAAAGGAAACGAGGCAGTGGACCCGGCCTTGATTCGTGCCTGCCAGACTTCCATTGTAGCAGACAGTCCGGCAAGCTTGTCTTGAACGTCACTGACTCACATCACGGCCTTGCAAGGACTGGGTCATTTCGTTGAGTCGGCCGAATATTTCGGCCAGGTAGGCGAGCATCATGACGAACTCTTCGTTGTCGAAGTGAACATGGAGGTTGTTTTCGTTGTCTCGCAGGAATATTTCCACCTCAATCCGGAGTTCATACAGCCGAGAGAGGCATTTCCCCCTCGATAGCCAACGGACTTTGGTGTGGAACAGAAGTCCAACATGTTCCGCTCCCATTTCGTTGGCCAGGAGTTGGAAGAGCCGATGATTTTTGGCCTTCGCACGAATGAAGTTGATCACTTTGACCGCGACGTCCATGACTTCCAGCAAACGAGGCGGAAGTCTTTGACGCAAGAGCGTATCGGTGTAGCGAACAGTGGGAGGACGTCACATGGGGCCATTCGTTCTTCACAAGCGTGACGAACCCTCCTCTGACGCCGACCATCGCTGGGGCACCATCAGTACAAATTCTGCCAACCGCGTCCATTAGCTTCAAAAAAAGAGTCCACAATAGCTTTGATATCTGCCGCTGTCATTGTGGTTGGTAGGGTATTGCAGAACAAGAACTCTTCCTTCATCTTTCCCTTTCTCTCGTAGCGAGCGAAGGCGATCAACTGTCTCTCCAGGGCAGTGTCGGTAGACTCGTCTAATTGAAGGCTCGCCTGGAGCGTGCTTTGTTTGATTTTGGAGCAAACTTGATGGCACACATCAGCGGCCATGTCGTCAATCCGTCGTCAGATCGTGTCATTGGAGAGCGAAACTTGCTGGATCTTCTTTTTCGCCTCTGGTCCGATCATCAATTCCACCATTTTCTCTGTACATGGCTTGATAAGGTCCTCAGCAATAGTGTGCGGCTTCTTGCACTTCGCAATTCGGTATGCCACTTCGTAGCTGGATTGAAGAGCAGGTTTTTCTTCTGGCCGGAATCCAAATTTGGGAAGTGTCGCTTCACGGTCACATCGTGATCGTTTCACGATATTTCACAGAGCGTCGATATTATCTTCCTTCCTTCCGGGATGCATCTTGTCGCGATGGTTTGAAAGTTTGGAAGGACGTAGTGATGCATTTGACATCACGTCCGAGCAGTTCAGACATTCACCACGCCATCTCGACTGACATTCGTGAATCCAAACTTGACATAGCTGTCATTCCATTTTCGAACCTTCGACATCTGAGAAAAAAATTGTAAAAAACAAAATTCTAACGTTTTTGTAAACATTGGTTTACTATGAATGCTCTGTGGGATACGCCTTCTCTTTTAAAATCGTGATTGAACTCATCTACCCTTTTTACTTTGACACTATGACCGGAGACTCATCACCTTAATTGTACATTACAAGCTTCTGCATTCTGAATCGCAGTTTTTCGGCGTCCGCTCATGGCCCCCCGGTCGAAGGCCTATGGCCCCCTTGGGGGGCCACGGGCCCCCGGTTGAGAAACGCTGGCCTGGACACTTCAGCATTCATTGCTTTACTTCATTTCCGCACATGAGATCACCATGAGTATCTCTTATGCTAAGGAGAATTACAAAATTTAAGCTCCAGAACAGTTCCGACTCCAAGAAAAGTGTTCATTTGTCCAATTCAGACATATTTGCCATTTTGGGCATCTCTGGGAGGTGTATGTTTAATATGACAGTGATTGTCATGGCATGGCAATATTATTCTCCCCTATTTCCTCTCCCCAACTCTCTCCCAACCCTCCCGCTGGTCCCCTATTTAAGCCTTCTGACCCTGACCACCCCCTTTTGCTTTGGCCTCTCACCCCTGTTGAGGGGACTGTAGCATGTACGAATCAGATTCGGAGCTGAACGGTGGGGTGCAAAGGTCGCTACATGTACGAGCTGTTGGTTTTGAATGCTCCTGCCCCACGTCTCAAAATGTGTGTGTGGTGTGTGGTGTGGGTTGTTGATTGGTATCTACATATGCAGGTTTCAGAATGTGGAATGGAGTCCTCCCAGAGCGGGCTCAAAGTATCCACCTTTATTTCGGTAAGGGGTCACGATTCACGGACCAAGCTGTGAAGTTTTGTTGTCAAAGTTTTGTGCCGAGGGCTCTCGTCAGAATTGTCGCTGAGCCCATGTCAGCTTCCAACTGCAGTTTGTTTGTAATAATATTCCCAGGGATGGTTTTTAGCTCACCTGTAAAGTAGTTCCGGAGAGCTTATGGGATGCCACGTCGTCCGTCCATCCACAAATACTTGCAACTTCTTCTCAGAAACTACACATACGATTTCAATTAAATTTGACCACAACCTTCATCACCTGTAATGGCATTACAAAAAAACGGGGTCTGAAGGGGTCTACAGAGGGAGTTTATGGGGGGGGGAGGTGGGAGTGGGTTGCCCCCCCCCCCACCAAAAGGTATTTACTTTCTTCTCAGAAACGATACACACAATTCCGATGAAACTTCACAACAACCTTCATCACCCATGACGCACCAAAGTTTGTTCATGACATTAGAAAAAAAAAATCACACTCTAAGGGGATTTAAGGGGGTTGCCCCACCTGAAGAGGTATTTGCTTTTTTCTCAGGGACTACACAAACAATTCCAATGAAACTTCACCACCTTCAACACCAGTGATGCACTAAAGTTTGTTCATGACATTAAAAAAAACGGGGTCCAGAAGGGTCTATGGCAGGAGGAGGTTTGCCCCCCAAAATATGCATTTGCTTCTCAGAAACTACACATGCAATTCCGATGAAACTTAACCACCATCGTCATCACCCATGATGTACCAAAGTTTGTTCATGGCATTAAAAAAAATCCAAAGGTATATACTTTCTTCTCCATGATATATTTTGTGGGTCATCCATGCCAACAGTGGTTGCCTGATTATCTTATCCAGCCACTACTAGGTGAGTGCCCACGGGTATTGCCCTGATGTTTAATTTCTCTGTGAGGTTCTTTGTCATCATTCCTGAAGGTCCAGCTATCACTGGTACAACTTTGGCATTCATCAGCTTCCAGGATCTTCTCACTTCATTCATGAGGTCTTGGTGTTTGGTTAGTTTCTTGATTTCTGCATCGTTTAGTCCAAAATCACTGCTATCAACACCTCAATCAGCAATGCCTTCTTCTCCATTTTTTTTGTACCTAAGTATGATATCTGGTCGCAACGCATTGTTTTCGATGTTCATGCTTGATGGGATCAGTTGGTCGTGTATGTGTTTTTGTGTATGTGTGTGTTCCGTCATTAAGCATAACATATTGTTACGGTTGTGGGGGTAGATGGAGGAATTTCATAGCAAAGTTAGGATTGAATAGAGTTGCTTGGTCCGTGGACGTGTAGGAGACATCTCGATGTAAAAAAACATTATTTAATATTTTTCTTGAATCCAACATGGCTGCCAAACCATGTGACCTATCAATTAGAAAATATCAAAAGGCAACAGTTCACCACTTGCTTGATATGTGTACCAAATTTTGTAAATATATCTTGAGGGGATTTGTAGTTAAGCTCCGGAAACGAAATGTGACGGAAGGACGGACAGAACCCATTTCTATATCCCCCGCCAACTTCATTGGTTGGCGGGGGATAATTAAGTAGAGAGACTGTGAGCTTAAATGTTAATTGTCACCACACAGGGGGTGGTGCTGTGTTAATTAGATAGGAATTAAGGCCAAGTTCCCCCAGTATGCAATTGCTTCCTGTGACTTTCTCTGACGTTTTTGTGTTTGCAAGCCCACCATGAAAGAAGTGCGTTTATATAACAAGAAGAAGAGAGCTACGTGCTGAGCATGCAAGAAACCCAGTCTTACCGGGTTTTCGTGCCAGCAAGCCACACCCAGAGGTGGAAGAAGGGTGAGGCTCGCAGTCATAGTTGAGAGAGGAACATGGCTGGGACGGAGGATCTTGCTTTGCTCTCCTCTCAGCACAACAAAATGGCTGCATGATTCTCATGTCGTGCCGTGAATTGGCTCGCGTATTGAGCAAGACGCTGGCCATCGACTCTTGGCTGGTTGTGAGAGACAAATCTCGAAGTCTCGTGTATGTCACCGAAGGGAGCAGCGCCATTCTGCAGAGAGCGTATTGGTAAGCGTGATCGAAGAGGAAGCTGCACAGCGGTCTCTGAACCATGGTGTTGAATATCACCTCACGTACGTTTCCCACTGCGAGAGAGCAGCTCGGCGCCATTTTTGGGCGCATCTACCTGTGCAGGACAAAGCGCCTCCATTCAAAAGTTCCACAGAGACCATCTCTGAACCAAGCTAAGTGCCAGAATAAAAGGGAGAATTTTTTCATTTTGTTTTCCCCTTGTCTGTATTTAAGTGTGTGTGTGTGTGTGTGTGTGTGTGTGTGTGTGTGTGTGTGTGTGTGTGTGTGTGTGGGTGGGTGTGTGTGTGTGTGTGTGTGTGTGTGTGTGTGTGTGTGTGTGTGTGTGTGTGTGTGTGTGTGTGTGTGTGTGTGTGTGTGTGTGTGTGTGTGTGTGTGTGGAGACGCCTCGACTTTAGGTTTTAATTTATTAGTCCGGGAGCCAACCTGTGTACGAGGCTGTTTTAGGGTTGGACCTTACAGCCTCTGCTATAAAATTTTACACCCCCAGGATGTTTAGATATATGTTTGCAGTTCATGAAAACCAATGTTGGCAATTCATAAGCTCTTGCGAAAAATTTTGGCGGACGTTTTTGTTTGAGGAAGATTTGAAAAATTTGATAAAACAGCAATTGTCAATAAAATTTCTAAAAAAATTAAAAAATCACATTCATGAAAAATAAATGTGAACTAAATGTAAGAATTCAATCAGTGCATTGTAAAATGACAAAAAAAATTGCCTTGTGGAAGTAAACCTCGTAAAAGTACATAATTTTGTGAAAAATGCCTTAAAAATAACGTTTTTTGAAGATGGCCTTTAGAACTTTTCTTATCATAGGCAGATGCTGCATTAGAATACTAATTTCTCTTAATGTGATATGAACATGGTATCCATGGCTAATTAAAACAGCAAATTTGAGTGAGTTCTATCAATTTTTAAAGAGAAAATTAACATTTTTGTCAACCAAAGTTACCCCTACCCCCAAAATCCTCTTACTCTATTGAACACAGTTCGGTTAAGGTTTGCTGGATCCAGGTTGGGTACTTCACAGTTCACTCTTCCAAAGGAAAATTCAATGGTGTTTGGAGTGACATGGCCCTGGAGCAGACATACAACAATGAAGGGAAGACATCGCTGTTCAAAGGCATATCTCAGGCACCAGCTGCTCGAGATAAATATGTGAAGACAGCACCATTTCTCACAGCTGTATCAGAGAACATAAAGTCTATGGCTAATCTAGGCCAACAGGAATCTACTCATCATGGAGAAACACATAAGCAGGCAACAGAAGAACATATGCATGTTGAGGAGATCAAGAAAGTGATATGCCAGCAGATGATAAACCCATTCCAGTGTAACAACCAAGTGGATCTGCTCAATAGAGCAACTGGTGAGAAGGATGCTTCAAAAGACTTGGTCCATGCTCAAGCTAAGGGCATGGAAGCCATTATGAAAGCAGAAGAGGTGGTCTCTATTAAGATTGAACCACTGAAGCTGGTAACTTTCTCCTCACAGAAGAAATCAAAACCATCAAGGAAACAGAGTTTAATCAGGATCTATCAAGATGAGACTGCAACTACACGTGTGCTGTGTTTCTATCGAGATGCCGACCCAGTCACAAGACAGATTGCATTTTCCCATGAGTGGACAGACTATCCATCATCCCTGTTTGAGGTTGATCCACGCTTAGCACAGGGGTTTGTAATGCGCAAAGGCAACAAGTCTGATTTCGTGGCAGTGCTAATTGCTGAAGCTGAGCAGGATGTTGTTTTACAGCTGCCATCATTACCACAGAGTGACCTATACACAGTTTATCTGGTAGACACAATGGCATTTGTAAATAAATACCAAAAAATGGGTGCAAAAACATTTGGTGAACTTCCCCAGCTGTATCTTCGCAAGCTCCTGCAGTTGAAACCTGAAATGTGCAACTGTGTCAACATCATTGGTGATCAGTATGATTTTGATGATAGCCATACTTTGAAGGGTGATGAGCAGCAGAGGAGAAACCAGACAGACCAGGCAAGACAATTCTCACCATCCAAGAGTCTAGAAATTCCGGACTGGAATTTACTCATGAAGAATCCAAGAAATAAAGGAAATCTTCAGAACTTCATTGGCACTTCCCTTTGTGAGAGTCCTGAAGCTATTCCAGATGGAGTGACCATCATTATTGGTGGTATGATGGAAAACAAAGGTCACACTCTTTCCATCACATCAGCATCAAGTTCAGTTCTGGACTTACCTTGTGAAGAACATGAAGAGGCAGACACAAGGATTATTGCTCATCTTGCATATTGTGTGGAATATCTTGATCACCATCGAGCTGTTGTGCATGCAACAGATACAGACATAAATTATGCTGTGTATATATCACTTCTGCTGCTTGAACACATTGCAAGAACTCTGGATACAACGGCAGAATCAATACCTACCTATTCATGAGCTGGTTGAAGTGTTGAGCAAGAAGTACCAGAAAATCCTCTTGATGTCGCAGCTACACTTCTGTGCACATATGTGTTGTGTGGATGTGACACAGTGAGCTACCCATTCAGAAGGGGAAAAGAAGAGGTCAGGTCAGGTATGGGAGCATGTGCCAGAACAGCGCGTCGCTGCGTCCACTTTCTGCCGGTACTCCAGGGGCCTCCGTCTGGCCATCCCCCAGGCAGATGGCAGGCCCATCCCCATCTCCTTGAGATGATGGTCAACCTGCTGCAACCATGAGGCACGTGGTCAGCCCACTGGCCTCCTCCACTCATGAGACTCCCTCGCTGAGAGAATCTGGTGAGCAGGATCAGCGTCAGGAAAACGAGCCACATGTCCATACAGCCGCAGCTGACGCTCACGGACTATGCAGGTAACAAATCTCATCCGAGTCTCTCTCAGCAACCGCTCGTTGGACACAAAATCCGACCAGCGATAGCCAAGGATTCTTCAAAGAGACCTGGTACCAAAGGAATTAAGTCTCCGTCTCAGATCCTTGGTCAAAGTCCAAGTCTCGCACCCATAGAGCAAGACTGGAAGTACCAAGGACCTGAAGACTCGGACTTTCGTCCTCCCGCACAGGTACCGGCAGCGCCACACCCCATGATCCAGTGAATCCATGACTCCCCAGGCCCGACCCAGACGTCTATTGACCTCCGGCTCACAACCTGCGGAGACATGAATATCACTGCCAAGGTAAGTGAATCTATCCACGACCTCAACATCCTCACCACAAACAGACACAGACAGGACAGCAGCATCCAAGATGTCACCGAAAGCCTGGATCTTAGTTTTGACCCAAGAAATCCGTAATCCCAACGGCTCTGACTCCTCATTCAGCACCTCGAGGGCCCCCAAGAGGATGTCTAAAGTCTCCGCAAAGATGACTGCATCATCTGCAAAATCAAGGTCCGAGATCTTGACATTGCCAAACGATGCACCGCAACTTGATCTCTCCGACATCCTCCCTAAAATCCAGTCCATACAAGTGCTGAAAAGTGTGGGGGCAAGTACACATCCCTGACGAACTCCAGTAACAACTGGAAATAAGTCAGAGATGGTACCACCACACTTCACAGCACTCTCAGTACCTGAGTAGAGTTCAGACATCAGATCGATCAGTTTCGGTGGCACCCCACGAAGACCAAGAATCCTCCAGAGGACATCCCGATTCACTGAATCGAACGCTTTACAGAGATCAACATAGGCTGCAAGCAGCCCCTGCCAAAACTCTCGTCTGCGTTCGGCGAGGACACGAAGTGCAAGGATACGGTCAATCGTTGACCTCTTTGGTGTAAAACCTGACTGCTCTGGACGCTGGTGCTCAAGCAGATGGTGGCGAACCCTATCAAGAATTATCCGAGCAAAGACCTTGCCCTGCACTGAGAGCAGCGTCACCCCTCGGTAGTTGTTGCAGTCTTGGCGATCACCCTTCCCTTTCCAGAGAGGGACAACAAGGCCCCTCTTCCAGTTAGTTGGGATGATGCCTGTGTTCCTGTGAAAAGAAGAGCGGCACAGGTTTCTCTGGGACTGATAGGAAACCTTCCCCACCTTGTTGATTTTGGAAGAGATAGTGAAATGGCAGCAACAGAATGTGTCATTGATGAGGCCAGAGTATACTGGACTGCTCTGCATGGCCAAAAAGGGTTCAGCTGTTTGGATACCCTCAGGCAGCATATGTTTGTCTCTTCAAAATTAGACCTTAGGTCACTGCCAGCAACAGAAGATGCGTTTTACTTCCTTGTTTTAAGAGCATTGTATCAATTGTTTCTGTATAGACGTGCACATCTCAGTGACCGAGCACTTCCCCCAGCCACAACATTTGGCAGAACCCTTATCAATGGAAAACTGGTCCCAATTCTCATGTCTAAGCCAGCCAAGCCAAACATAGACAAAACGGTGTCTTGCATGTGCAAATTATCCAAATGTCTGAAACGATGTTCATGCAAAAAGGCTGCTGTGCCTTGCTGAGTGACATGCATATGCCTTGGTCAGAGAGGTTCATGTGGTGGAGTTGTTTCAGAGAGTGACTCTTCCTCTGAAGAGGATGTTTCATGTCACAATATTGTGTTAATCCATTTCTAATTTTATCTTCCTTAAAACCATGGCATGTAAAAGTATGTTCTTGTTCCTGACCCCATTGATAGTCAAGCATTTCTGAGTTGCATAAATCTTTTGTTGTTTGACATATAACCTTGTCAATTGTAGGTAGGTTAAATCTACACCAATTGTGATATAGGAAATGAACTCCTCTTTAATATGAGGGGTCATTTGTGTATATAGGTTTAGTGGTTATGATTTTAGGACAATATGAATTACCCCTACCCCCATCCTACATCTTCGCTTTTGCCAACATTTTGTTATCAGAGGGGGCTCGCAAAAGTGTTGACTGTGTTGTTGCGCAAGGGTTTCACCATTGCCAACATTGGTTTTCATATACTCAAAGGGTGTCTCTTTATGAAAATCAACACAAAAATTTTATAGCAGACCGGGCAATTTTTTTTTAATTTTGATCGGTTGGCTCCCGGACTATATCTCATATTATTACATTTTGAATTACTCTTGCAAATATTTCTATTTTCATTCAATCCCCACGTTTATTTTAAGTTGCTGTGTCCGTGTATTTGTCATGGGGTTCGAGTATAAACCTCTTGTGCTGTGCATCCATGTGCCGCCTGCCCCTCCCACGCGTGCAGTAATTTCTGAGGATCACGTGTCCGCCTCCGAAGGAAAAACGCTCGGCCATCCAGACCTGGTCCATGTTGACCAGCTGTCCACCACAATTGGGTCGGAGAGATGAACCTTAACCGTCAGACCCACGACAATATCATTCTCTTTACGAACCCACCTCCAGCCCTCATGTATATATATATATATATATATATATATATATATATATATATATATATATATATATATATATATATATATATATATATATATATATATATATATATATATATATATATTGTGACGTCCACGGGACTTGAACAGTCCCGCCAACGTAGAATGAGCTGAAACGATGGAGGCGGTTTATTTATTTATAACCCAAACATGGCGGTTCTAATCGCTCTACCGCAAACGGGACGAGGAAGGTGGCACGAGTCGCTTTTCACTGAGTTGATGATGTTTATTTGTTTTTATTATTAACCAGAAATAACAAGACTCGGCAAGAAAAGGGATCCGGGGCGATTCGACGGGATGGTGTGGGATCGGGCGTGGGGAAAACACAGACAATTCCAATGAATATACAGATCTCAAACCCTCTAAGGCGCCAAGTACACACACACACACACACACACACACACACACACACACACACACACACACACACACACACACACACACACACACACACACACAAAACGTAGCTATTTCTGGTGGTCAGGCTGGACCGTGGTGTGGACGCAACTGTCCCTGGATCGGCGTCGGACGAGCTGGCCTTGCTCTCGTCAGGGGGGCAGGAGAAACCGTGGTGCTGTCGACCTCCTGGTCCTGGCCCAAGTCCGCTCACAGCCGCCAGGGAACCAGTTCTGGCACCAAATTGCGAGCAGGAGAGGGAGGCAGGTCCGCCCGCCATTCGACCCCGTACTCCGAGTCAGCAGAACCCCAGAGCCAACCAAGGTGAGGCACGAGGCTCAGCAAGGCTCCAAGACACGATGAAGAACACGATCGAATCAGCACAACAACAAGTACGCTTCCCGCGCAACAGCCTCCACACCAAAAAAAACACGATTTTTTTGTCCCGATCTTCTTCCTCTTCCTTTTCGACCCCGAACAGAACCTTTTTATCCTCCCGTCCTCGTCACTTCCAATCGAGCCGTTTTATTGGCCCACCGCCGTCGCCTTCCGCCAATCGTGATCACGGGGCGGAGCCATCCGCAGCCCTGTCCTGTGACGTCACGGCCAGCCTTCAGGGACTACTAAAAGGGGTTTACACAGACACACTTACCCTATCCCGTGTCCCTATCTAATTACGTGACAATTATCATTTCCCCCTTGAAGAAATGAACATTTACTGGACAACTTATCACCACTGAATTGCTACTTATTACATCGAGATCCTGGTAAACTCAAACAGCATGGCATACCTAATTAAACATCCTAATTACCCTTTGAATGCATACCCCCCCCCTCAAACGTAACACTGCCCCCTCCTCTGGTACCGCAGCTCCTGCAAGGTACAGTGGGGAGAACAAGTATTTGATACACTGCCGATTTTGCAGCTTTTCCCACTTACAAAGCACATAGAGGTCTGTAATTTTTATCATAGGTACACTTCAACTGTGAAAGACGGAATCTAAAACAAAAATCCTGAAAATCACATTGTATGATTTTTAAATAATTAATTTGCATTTTATTGCATGAAATAAGTATTTGATCACCTACCAACCAGTAAGAATTCTGGCTCTCACAGACCTATTAGTTTTGTCTATAAGAAGCCCTCCCATTCTCCACTCATTACCTGTATTAACTGCACCTGTTTGAACTTCTTATCTGCACAAAAGACAGCTGTCCACACTCAATCAATCAGACTCCAACCTCTCCACAATCGGCAAGACCAGAGAGCTGTCCAAGGACATCAGGGACAAAACTGTAGACTTGCACAAGGCTGGGATGCGCTACAGGACAATTGGCAAGCAGCTTGGTGAGAAGGCAACAAGTGTTGGTGCAATTATTAGAAAATGGAAGAAGTTCAAGATTACTGTCTATCTCCCTTGGTCTGGGGCTCCATGCAAGATCTCACCTCGTGGAACCTTAATGATCATGAGAAAGGTGAGGAATCAGCCCAGAAGGACACGGCAGGATCTGGTCAATGACCTGAAGAGAGGTGGGACCACAATATCAAAGAAAACAATAAGTAACACACCACGCTGTCATGGATTAAAATCCCGCAGCACACGCAAGGTCCCTCTGCTCGAGCCAGCGCTTGCCCAGGCTCATCTGAAGTTTGCCAATGACCATCTGGATGATCCAGACCAGGAATGGGAGAAGGTCATGTGGTCTGATGAGACCAAAATGGAGCTTTTTGGTTTAAACTCCACTTGCCGTGTTTAGAGGAAGAAGAAGGATGAGTACAACCCCAAGAACACCATCCAAATCGTGAAGCATGGAGGTGGAAACATCATTCTTTGGGGATGCTTTTCTGCAAAGGGGACAGGACCACTGCACCGTATGGATGGGGCCATGTATCACGAGATCTTGGCCAACAACCTCCTTCCCTCAACAAGAGCATTGAAGAGGGGGCGTGGCTGGGTCTTCCAGCATGACAACACACAGCCAGGGCAACTAAGAAGTGGCTCCGTAAGAAGCATCTCAAGGTCCTGGAGTGGCCAAGTCAGTCTCCATACCTGAACCCAAGAGGAAATCTTTGGGGGGAGCTGAAAGTCTGTGTTGCCCAGCGACGGCCCCGAAACCTGAAGGATCTGGAGAAGATCTGTATGGAGGAGTGGGCCAAAATCCCTGCTGCAGTCTGTGCAAACCTGGTTAAGAACTACAGGAAACGTCTGGTCTCTGTAATTGCAAACAAAGGTTTCTGTACCAAATATTAAGTTCTGTTTTTCTGATGTATCAAATACATATTTCATGCAATAAAATGCGAATTAATTATTTAAAAATCATACAATGTGATTTTCAGGATTTTTGTTTTCGATTCCGTCTTTCACAGTTGAAGTGTACCTTTGATAAAAATTACAGACCTCTACGTGTTTTGTAAGTGGGAAAACATGCAAAATCGGCAGTGTATCAAATACTTGTTCTCCCCACTGTATATCACAGGCGCTGCCGTACCACCCTTAACACTTACTGACTCACACCTAATTAACCTAACGAAATAAAGTAGGAGGGGCAATGGGCAGCGAGTCGCAGCTAACTTACCTATCCTGCTTAATGTAGTACCCCCTTATGGCATTATCCTCGCCTAAACAATCATTCGTTTTTTTTTTTGTTTTTTTTATTTTATTACATGATAGCACTGAGCGAAGTTGCACTCCATCTTCTGGATCATCGCTCTTGCCCAGCACTCTTCCAGTGATCTGGGGAGGGGAAACAAAAGGTTCCACAAAAACACAACACGTATACTTTACATTCCTACTCTAAGCCTTAACGACACTATTCACAGGATATTTACACTTGACCGCCTCCCCCAGTGGATGCTAATAGACCCAGCGTTACCTGGGGAGCCAATTTTCAAATTTGCTTGCCCCAAAATTATGCGGACATCATGCCCTTGCTGCACATGTCAAGTTGTGCGGGATCGAGTGGGACTCATACATCTTCACAACACTCACACCATGGTCATCATCACATTTCTAGGTCATGATCCTCATTTTAATCATGCAGGCTGAATCCCGTCGTGGCCGTGGGGTGGGTTACCACAAGATGATGGGGGCATCTCAGGTGCAACCATGCCCACAGGTAAGCTTTAGTCCAACCCGGACGTTTCTCCGCCCCGCTCCCTTTGATTCCCTCCCCCCTGGTAGCCATCAGCTCTAATCCCGTACAACACTCTGGAAGGGGTCTCACTGGCTCCTCTGGCCTTCCTGGGTCGCCAAGGTCCGACCCTCTTTGGTCGCCCAACCAGACCCTCTCCCAGTTGCCTCCAGACACTGTCACCATTAGCCACCAGGTGGTGAATCTCCTTGAAGGGGGTCGCAATTCACGCTCACCGTGAGCTTCAGCAATCCCTGTGGACAAGCACATCACCCCCACCCACCAAACCCACATGACTCCCCCACCCCATCGGCCTTACATGTGACACCTGCATTTCTAACACTTCGCCGACCATGACCTTCCCTGTTACCACACCATGCCCAATAAAAAAAACAATGTGTGCACCATACATTTCACTTCTTAACTTAAAACAACTCACACAGCACTTCTCACCCGATCCACGCACCAGCCATTGGACAGCCACTTGTGCCCGCTTTGTTACCAATTACCCACTGTCCCGATTGTCACTCTAAAACCCAGCAGAACTTACAAACCCATGCCAATTTTCCCACAATTCATTTTTTTCCACCAAAGGAGGGCACTTCGCCACAATCTCAGCAGCCGAGCATGGCCGTATATGCTCAGCCCAATCTAGTCTCCCCGACCCCCGACAGTGATCTCCGGACCCGACCTATGAAAGGGCACCTCGGATAGACCTGGCGGTTCAGCAGGAGGATTCATCCTCTCCGAGTCTAAAAGTCTATTGGAGGGTCCCTCCATCGCCGGGTACCGGCAATATCGTTGCATGTGTCCTCTTCGCCCGCACCGGAAACAACTCCCCATAAAAGGCCCCCGTGGGTATCGGTGTAATGTCTCTTCCGGTTCCGGACCCCCTCGGCCATAATCGAATTGCTCTATTGGCTGGGCTGAACCCCGCCGCTTTGGCGCACTAACTACCGGATTACCCTTTATCAAACTTGACAGTTTCTGGCAAATTTCCTGAAACATTTGGGTAATGCCAATTTCTCCCAGCCCCCCTCCCTGATCCTGGATCTCCGCCTGTCGGATCGTCACCGATGGCCTCTCGGGCACCCGACCCGGCGGACTCCACGAGGCCAGCCTGGCCGCGCACTCGGCCGCTCGGTGTACGGTGGGTGGATCCTGTAACTCCACTAGCGCTCGGACCTCAGGGTCAGGAAGAGCAGCTAAAAATTTCTCTAGTGCCAGTCTGTCCCATGCCTCCACTGTAAGGTCCCGATACGCGATCCTGACTGATTGGTAAATGTCCTGCACCAGCTCCTGCACTGTCTCACCCGGCTTTAATCTGCGGTGATGGAGCTAGGCCCGCACCAGATCACAGTTTGCCGTGAACCCAAACCGACGGCTCAATGCCTCGCAAATGTGGGAGCTGGTCAACATCCCCTCCGCGATCACGTTTAACACATCTGCGGCTGGTCCCCGCAACGTTGCCACCAAATTCCCTGTACGTTCCCGCTCATTCCACCCGTTTAGTCGGGAAATGCACTCAAATTGCGTCAGAAAAGCTTCAACGCTCCCTGACCCGTCGAAATTTACCAGGGGGATCACTTTTACGGTGGCCCGCTTCTCAGTTTCTCCCTTGTCCGAATCCAGCCCAGGGATCAAACACCCTTGTGGCTGCGTATCCAATTTCGGAGCCCACTGTGGCCAAAGATGTTTTGTGGTGAGGGTCTCATGGGTCAATTTTTCCTCCTGTTCCAAACGTTGAATGGACCGATTCACCTCTTCCCGCAGGATCTTCTGGGCCCGCACAACCTCCTCCAAGGCTCCGTCGCGAGTTTGTAGCTGCTCCTCAACCAACCCGGACACTCTACTTACAAAAGACGGCTCTACCAGGCCTTTATCCAAGACTTCATCTTGGCTCATAATTTTATCTTGTTCGTCCAAACGAGCCTCCAATCCTTTTACCTCCTCCCCCAAATTCATCCCTTGCTTCCTCAGCTCTCCCCACTCTTCAACCTGCAGCTGCATACGAGCATCCACACAGACACGATGACGTTCCAGGCTTTCATCCACTTTATCAACCCGAATGTTCGTTGCATCAATTTTATCTACCAATTTTTTTCGTATATTTTCCCCCTCCAATGTAATTTCTATCTTTGTTTCCTCCAATCTATCCTCGAATTTTCTTTGTATTTCTCCCAATTTAACATCCACACACTCCTGCATCTCAGTTTTCATTTTCTCCATCTTTTCCCCCAATTCATCCCTCATTAAATCAATCCGTGCACCCAACTGTTCCCCCATTACCCCCAATCGATCCGCCATCTCTGCCCCATGTGCCGTCATTTCTGCCCTCTGTGTCACGAATTGATTTTCCATTTGTGCCCCCTGTGCCATCATTTCTGCCCTCTGTGTCACGAATTGATTTTCCATTTGTGCCGTCATTTCTGCCATTTGTGCCCCCTGTGCCGTCATTTTTGCCCCCTGTGCTGTAATTGCACTCATTAAACGTTCCAACATTGTCCAGATAGTCATCGTGCCGGTTTCCGGCGCTGCCGGCTCCGTTACGGGCGATGGAGTACGGTCCACGCTCGGAATGGGGGAGGTTCCAACCCTACCCCCGTCTCTCCCTTCTTCCCCCGACTCGCTGCCAGACACGTGGCCTTACTCCTCAAACATCTGCACATCGGCCATGGTGCAGAAGTCCCGTTTGCCGCCAATTAATTTAAATTTGAAAAATCCCGCCAAAATTTTCCCGCGCTCGCACGCTTTTCTGTGTTAGTTTTATATTCCAATTCGTGGCGAGATTTTAATCTTGGTATATTCTCCCGATACCAAATATAATTTAGAGGGGTTCGAACATCCCACTCCTGACACCAATGTGACGTCCACGGGACTTGAACAGTCCCGCCAACGTAGAATGAGCCGAAACGATGGAGGCGGTTTATTTATTTATAACCCAGACATGGCGGTTCTAATCGCTCTACCGCAAACGGGACGAGGAAGGTGGCACGAGTCGCTTTTCACCGAGTTGATGATGTTTATTTGTTTTTATTATTAACCAGAAATAACAAGACTCGGCAAGAAAAGGGATCCGGGGCGATTCGACGGGATGGTGTGGGATCGGGCGTGGGGAAAACACAGACAATTCCAATGAATATACAGATCTCAAACCCTCTAAGGCACCAAGTACACACACACACACACACACACACACACACACACACACACACACACACACACACACACACACACACACACACACAACGTAGCTATTTCTGGTGGTCAGGCTGGACCGTGGTGTGGACGCAACTGTCCCTGGATCGGCGTCGGACAAGCTGGCCTTGCTCTCGTCAGGGGGGCAGGAGAAACTGTGGTGCTGTCGACCTCCTGGTCCTGGCCCAAGTCCGCTCACAGCCGCCAGGGAACCAGTTCTGGCGCCAATTTGCGAGCAGGAGAGGGAGGCAGGTCCGCCCGCCGTTCGACCCCGTACTCCGAGTCAGCAGAACCCCAGAGCCAACCAAGGTGAGGCACGAGGCTCAGCAAGGCTCCAAGACACGATGAAGAACACGATCGAATCAGCACAACAACAAGTACGCTTCCCGCGCAACAGCCTCCACACCAAAAAAACACGATCTTTTTGTTCCGATCTTCTTCCTCTTCCTTTTCGACCCCGAAAAGAACCTTTTTATCCTCCCGTCCTCGTCACTTCCAATCGAGCCGTTTTATTGGCCCACCGCCGTCGCCTTCCGCCAATCGTGATCACGGGGCGGAGCCATCCGCAGCCCTGTCCTGTGACGTCACGGCCAGCCTCCAGGGACTACTAAAAGGGGTTTACGCAGACACACTTACCCTATCCCGTGTCCCTATCTTATTACGTGACAATTATCATTTCCCCCTTGAAGAAATGAACATTTACTAGACAACTTATCACCACTGAATTGCTACTTATTACATCGAGATCCTGGTAAACTCGAACAGCATGGCATACCTAATTAAACATCCTAATTACCCTTTGAATGCATACCCCCCCCCCTCAAACGTAACTAATATATATATACATATATATATAATATATACATATATATATGCATACATATATATATATATATATATATATATATACATATATATATATATCTCTCTCAAGAACAACATTTGGTGAGGCATAGCTCTCCCCACCTCCTCCCCCTCAACAACCCCACCACCACCACCCTTAATAACCCCACATCAGGCAACAAAGCGACAGGTTGTATCCGGGCAGTAATTAATGCTCCACCGCACGTCTGCCTTCCCTTCCTCTCACCCCTCTTCCTCTTCTTTTCCCTCCACCTTTTAGTATTCCCATCAGCCAAGCAACAGGTGGTGTTTGCTACTATTTATTAAGACTGCTTTGGTGGTGGTCGATTACTTCTCTAAGTACCCTGAGGTTCAGCACTTAGCTCACCTCAACATACACTTGGTGATCATTGAGCTCAAAGCCATTTTTGCACAATCAGGAGCACCCAATATAATTGGCACCGACAATACTTGCCAGTTCACGTGTGGAGACTTCCAATTCTTCACCAAGGAATGGGATTTCAACCACCACACCTTGAGACCACGATTTCCTCAGAGTAACAGGCAAGGTGAACAGTTTGTGCAGACATTGAAATCGCTAATAAATAAATAAAAAATAGCACCGCGAAGCGGGCGCAACCCCTCGGCCCCTTGACGCAAACCAATTTCAAGATGGTGGCCATATTGAAAATCACAGCACGCCCATTTTCGAAAGGAACCTTCCTCTACTCAACCGCAACACTCCCTGCAAAAATGGATTTAATCGGACAAGGCGTTCTCCTCGAAATTAACGGAAACCTATTTCAAGATGGCTGCCATGGCGGCCACAGTGAAAATCGCAGCGTGCCCATTTTGGAAAGGAACCTTCCTCTACTCAACCCCATTATACCTCACCAGAATGAAATCAATGTGTGAAGCCGTTCTCAAGTTATTGTCCGGAAACCAAATTCAAGATGGCTGCTCTTGCTGCCATATTGGATATCGGATTGCGCTGAATATCGAAAGGAACCTTCCTCTAAACACCCCCATATCACACAAAAATGAAATCAATAAGTCAAGACGTTCTCAAGTTATTGTCCGGAAACCAAATTCAAGATGAGGAGGAGAACGCCCGAGCCGCCATATTGGATACGGGATTGTGCTGTATATCGAGGAGAACGATCGAGAAGAACGAGTCAATTTCGAGGAGAACGCCCTAGCCGCCATATTGGATATCGGATTGTGCTGTATATCGAAAGGAACCTTCCTCTAACCATCCCCATTATAATAAAATCAATCTGTCAGGCCGTTCTCAAGTTATTGTCCTGAAACCGAATTCAAGATAGCTGCCCTAGCCGCCATATTGGATATCGCATCGCACTCAATATCGAAAGGAACCTTCCTCTACCCAGCCCCAACACACTGCAAAAATGGATTTAATAGGACAAGGCGTTCTCCTCGAAATCGATGGAAACCAATTTCAAGATGGCTGCCATGGAGGCCACATTGAAAATCGCAGCGCACCCATTTTCGAAATGAACCTTCCTCTACTGAACCCCAACACACCCTGCAAAAATGGATTTAATCGGACAAGGCGTTCTCCTCAAAATCGACGGAAACCAATTTCAAGATGGCTGCCATGGAGGCCACATTGAAAATCGCAACGTGCCCATTTTTTAAAGGAACCTTCCTATACTCAACTCCAACATACCCTGCAAAAATGGATTTAATCGGACAAGGCGTTATCCTCGAAATTGACGGAAACCAAAAGTTGACAGACGCCCGGACAACGCCTATGACGACAATACCCCTTCACCAATTCGGGCTGAGGGGTAAAAAGCCCAGACATACCGTGCGCTATTAGAATACCGCAACACCCCCCTTGACGGTACAGATGTTTCCAAGTACGAACACAAGAATTGCACGTCACTAAATTTTGGATGTACTTTATTAATGTAAGAAATACATTTTCTCAATGTGGAAATGCCACACCCTTCTGAAATCACGTTCACACAGAAACATGGACGTTAAAGAATTGAAAAGAAAATTTGATTCACACCACAGATCAAAATATATCAGGATCTCAATTAACACATGAGGGCATTAATGATGGAAAACACAGTTACAGATTTAAATCAATAATATATTCAACATTTTTGGTGAAATTAGTTACAGTTTCAATCAGAATACTAAATAGGACCGACATCAACACAGTTATTCTTTTTCACCCATCAACATACAATTAATGCGTAATCGTACATTTTAAATTTTGAAAGCCGAGTGGTCTACCCACAAAATTCAGTACACGCAAGGTGGCTTGGTGAGAAACTGTTTTTAATGTAATTTATTACAGACCATTTAAACACGAGTTAAGTGATGAAGATAAGGATAGTCACAAATATCAAGACCCGCAAGTATGTTGGTTACATGAGGTAGGGTTATTGGTGGCAGAAAATATGATGTGGAAGGGTGAGGGAGGACTTGAAATGGTGGTACACCGCCAGTTGCTTGAAGAACAAAAACTTTTTAAAACAAACTTCACAGACGGCTTCATGAGGAGAAAAGCCTCCAGTTACATAATTGACACCCCCAACACATTCAGGAATGTTTAAGATGCATTTTGAATCATATCAAGGAGAACATCAAAGACCATGGCTGCTTGTAATCTTAACTGAAAATTAAAAAAAAATACATCTAGATTTTGTCTTCCTTACAATGTCTGGCAATTCAGTGTCCAAGAAAACATGGTGAACATTTCTTGCCACAGCGGATTACAAAACATCACAAGGAAAATCTGTCAAGGTGTAGACTACGTTTCAGTGTCATTCAGAACAGCATTCTCAATGCTGTAAGGAAGACAAGATCTTCCAGCTGGCAATGAGATGATACGCAGACATTATCCAACTCCAGGCCTCCAAATCACCTCCACTCCTTTATTCATTCTCCCACTTGTGTAAATGCCTTCCATAATCTGCAGTGTGACTATTAAACCTCAGATATTCAAGTGGGCAATAAAACATCACCACGTCACCCTCCATTCCTAACCGTGATCTTTTCCTCCCTCAACCCAGCATTTATGTCTTTCTTCTCTTTCCTCATACTGGTCATTCATCCACTTCGTAGTTGCATCCATTTGTTGTGGCACCATCTAACTCGGTGTATTACCTGCTACACTCTGGCACCTTGCTCTACCATGAACCGAGTTTTTGTTTTAAAGAGAGCGAGCCAATCATCTCCTCGTTCAAACCCTTGTTTGAACATGGTTGCGACATATTGAAGAGAAAACAGCCCCACAATTTAGTGCAACCTTGGATGTTGCAGAATCTCCAAGATGTCGTTATTCAAGGTTCAGCTTCCACAACAATCTGTACCGTCTAATTAGTGGAATGTAAAGGCATCGTCAATGTCATTGCATATTGTTGCGAAAATGGCTTCTTGGTGCTAACACTGCATCGATTGGAAGTTATTTCTCTTAATTCATATTTTAGCACACGTGTGAGGTAAAATAAACTCCAATAAGAATATGCGTTAATAATCGTTTAGATAGCATGGCATCTCCCCTCACAACGTTTATTATTTTATCCTCGGTAAAACTGCCTTTTATATTCTCGAAGCTAGCGGCCTTGTGGACCAAACCGGAGCACAAGTTCAGGCGTACTCTTGTTGGGCCTCCAACTTTCAGGACGGATCGAGAAACTTCGTGGCGGAGCCTCAGCTTGAGTGGCACCTGAATGGTCAATGGGTGCGGAGTAGCCAGGGCTTGGCGACATCACAAGGAGGGATGCCAGCTGAGGTGATAAAAGGGGCTGGAGGACAGTCCAAAAGAAGTCACAGTCTAGTTTGCAGTTTGGCTGGAGAGTACAGTTTCATAAAATCTGGAGTGCAGTGCAGAGAAGGTCAGAAGGGTAAGCAATGTTTGACCGCCCAGGCTCAAACCCCAGCATTGTTCCGAGCCACCCCATTCTGACCTGCAAGACCACAGTTCCTGCCTGCCTCTCTGGCCACAAACACCCCGTTGGACTTACGGTGCCCAAATGGACTGCGCCCAAGTATTCCATGTCACATGTCCCTCTCTAGTCTTCTCCTGTGGAATGCTTGAAGTCTCAAGTTGGGATACCAAAGATCCTCCTGTTTGTACAAAATCTCAAGGCACGGACGGACTTCATTTGTAAATAAACCTGTTTATTTTACA
Organism: Eptatretus burgeri; assembly: GCF_056783735.1. Lineage (NCBI taxonomy): Eukaryota > Metazoa > Chordata > Myxini > Myxiniformes > Myxinidae > Eptatretus > Eptatretus burgeri. The sequence continues at coordinate 63,111,928 of NC_140970.1, read as the reverse complement.
GTATATTACCATCATTGTTTTCCTGTCTTTCTGCTCCCAGTTTTTAAAAAGACATTATAAACTCACTTGGTCTCTTGAGCTATTCGGAACGCTATCAATCGCTGATCGATTTGGTCTTAAATCCTTTTAGGGGATATTTGGGTTTGGAGCACGTAACGCTCATCAAATTCACCTCCTCACTGATTAAAATCACCACTCAGGTTTCATCCTGATTAGGACACCAGTGAGACGGGGTGCCCAATGCACCACCTGATCGGCCATGGATGTTCCAAATTGATCTTGGTATTGGAGTGAATAGGCCCTTAATCCAACTGGTAGTGTCAAGGCCGTTTGGCCGACGTGATCCCTGTAAAATATCAATGCAAACTCAAGTGATACAGATAATGTGCAAGCACAGAACATGAATCCCAAAATGAAATATGATTCGGGGTTTAGATGTTCACCAAATTTTGGTCATTCTCGAGCACATTCGGTCATCAAAGTGCAATTCAGGAAGTGTTGAACCTTTCTTTTGTTACGCTTCATTTTCCCACAGGTAAACCTACAAGCTTAGCTAAATCATCCATTCAATAAATGTCACTGCATGAAACTCAAATTAATGGAAATCTTGAGGCCTAGCAAAAAGTTTCATAGCATAATTGTTGTATAGTAGGTGTATTAAAAGTTCAGGTTTAACTTCAGCTGCAGCAAATATATCAACCAGAGCCATATCTCTGACCTCCAGAGAAACAGTCACATCAGAAGGAAAAACCTTGTTTGTTTGTTTTTTCCTTTTCTTTTCAAAAGGCAGCAAAAAGCATGTCGATAAGAAGGAACTGCGAGGCTAATGTGTCACGTGTTAATCTTGCCATCAGAGGCAGAGCTCCCCAATTCTCATTTTCTGAACTCTTCCTCAAAGTTCCTTCCGCTTTATGACCAGCGGTCCAACATTATCACCAGTTTCCTCATTGTGGCGGTTGTGAGAACCATCACACACAGGGAACTGAAAAATAAAATAAAATAAAAAAAGCAGACACACATTCCAAATCAGAAAAAAGGCAACTCTCATTTTGTGCAAGTCTTTTTCTTAAACACTTGCATAATAATAACAATACCATTCCTTTCATGCCATGAAGGCACATCGGGCTGCAGAGGCAGTTTCATTGGCAAGGAGTACGGTCCTGGATGGGTCGCCACTCTGACGCAGGTTACCCCGAATGGTTATTACCCCAGTATACTGGTACTCATTTTGCTGACCTTGGAAGGATAGCAGGCCGAGTCAACCCCACCTGGTGTTAATTCAACAGTCAACAGAGGCTTGAACTAAGGACCTTAAGGTCCCAAGCCAACACCAAGCTTTTTAAACACTTCTACAAAAGGAATTTTTTAAACCAAAAATAAACAAACAAATAAATAAAATCACTGGCAAGATATAAAATGATAGCTGTATATAAAGTCCCTTGGAGTTCAAAAATCAGATGGAAAGCTATTTCATGATAACGAAAATAAATGAAGTTTCAAAAAGGATTCATTAGCTTCGTTTGGAAAGTTCACCGTTTGTGGCATACATACTTCATTCCTGGATTTTTGACTTCCCCCACTCACACAGTCAACATGTTGCACTATCAATGGAATAATCCTCCTCCTCCTCCCACAGAGGTAGTTATGCTCATACACTGAACTTAAAACCGGGTCTCACCCTGCCCCCAACACACCTACTTATTGCCATTATCCACCACTGTTTATCAAGCTACTAGCCAAGACCTCTCTTGGGGTGGCCATATAGCAAAGCTGGCCTTCAAAGCCACACTCAGTCTTTTGTTTAAAATAAAATAAAATAAAATCAGAATGATTGCAGCTTACAAGGCCTTTGTCCACAGCACATTGGAGTACTGCTCTCCCCCATGGACTGGTGACCCAGCATCACAACTCTCTCCCCATCTACTGGATTTTGTGGAATATAAAGCTCTCAATATTATTGGAATCTCCCATTAGGAGGCCAAAGCACAAGGTCTGTTGCTCTCACATCATAGGCAGGTCGTTGACCTATTTTTTCTTTTAACCAACTCTCCTTCAGTCTCCCTCTGCTATTTAAGCCTTCTGGCTCTGATCAGCAACTCCAGGATGCACCAAGTTCTTCCAGTATCCCCCTTCCTGGTTATCCTTCCAAATTACAAGCAGATTTCCCAAACCAAACCAACACATTTTTTTCCCCATCCTTTTGACCCACACTACTTGTCTGGATAAACTTTAAAAAAAATATATCATTTTGAGAGAAAAAGTTAAAAGCTATAGGGTTAATGAAGACATCAGATTTAAATTTAGAAGGCATCATTTTTTTTCTTCAATACATGTATAGCAGAGCCACCATCTTTGCGATAAAAACTGAAAATGCCACTTCAGAGCTTGTCATTTTTAAGAACAGTGTTTTATCACTCGACCACACTTTCACTCTTGTACTTTTACTGGGAAATCATTTATGTTTCATGGTAATTGGCTATACACACAGATAAGATCGTGACTGGAAATGCCACCATTCGATGCAAAAAAAATAAATCAAGGTTTGAAATAAAGCATGGTGGGTGGATAGCAAACCTTACCCGCATAAACCTTATGCAAGCAAACGTACTAAAATGTGTTATGAGCACTTTGTTACAGGAGATTTAAAATTTTGCAAATAAAGTATAATTATTTATCAACCTGCATTCCTATGCATTAATTATTCACTGAATTTAAAACAAGTGTCAAATTACAAGTCAAACTTTGTTATTAATTTTGCTG
>NC_140970.1:63077668-63108668 GCF_056783735.1 Eptatretus burgeri | reverse complement strand
ATCCTTGGAAGAGGTGGGATCCCATGCATGGACCTCGCCAGTCTGGGAATGTAGCTGCCTCTTCTGTCAGGTATCCCAGGAATAGTTGGGATACTGTTCAGAGCCCACCAGGCACTGTGGAGAAGGCACCATCTTCTTCCTCCGTTAAATTTGAGATTGCAATTTGTCCAATGACACTGGCTTTTTCTGGGGCTTTTAAATTTTTATTTTATTTTAGTGGAGCAATAATGTTTGCCACCACAACAAAACGAAAAAAAAAGCCAAGTTAAAAAAAAAATTATTTATTTATTTGGAGCCAATTAATCGTTTTTTCTTTTGAAGCTATTTGTCGCCAAGCTCCGGTGGTTGTAACAAATTAGTAGTTTTGCATTCATTTTTATTTGATCGAGGCAACGAACGTTGATTTTAGTCAAAAATAGGATTGTGATACGTCTGGACAGTTTTATGTTTCATTCCATTCTCGTCGTCGCCGAATATAGTCCTCTGTTTTGTTTCATTCCATTCTAGTATTTCCTGGACCCAACAACCACATGTGCTCTTAAAGGGATTATAATGTGCCTTTGAGTCCCGTTGGTTGCTGCAATCATCAACCAAAATATTGTGAACCATTCTAATATAATAATACACTTGTCAGTCTGTCTGGCCGTCTTTCACATATCACCATATGACTAAATCTGGTGGGATTTAATTAAATGTTTCGTCATTTATTTTTTTAACATTTTATTTATACATGATGAAGCGAGATCATTTGAGAGTGGCAATTCTGGGTGAATATATATATATATATATATATATATATATATATATATATATATATATATATTTACACACACACACACATTGTGAATGAGAAGGGTAATTAAAGGAGAGGTTGGGAAAGTGGGTTGAGGTTAAGAGTCGGTGAAGTTGGTAATGGCATAATATTGAGGTAGATTGGGGAAGGGAAAGAGTTAAATATTCTGCCATTTTAATGAGCTAATAAATAAATAATATTGTAACGGTCGCTGGGTTTTGACCAGTATCCTGACGAAGCAAGGTTGACCACTGGTTGGTCACATGGTTAAATCTGTCACCCGTACGATCCTCTAATTTAGTGATGAACCGTCAAAAGATTTGACCTTGGGAAGGGGGGTCGTGGGGTTGGAGAGTTGAAAGCTGAGGTGTTTGGGGTGGTAGTGGAGAGTTGAAGACTTGGGGTTGGGAAAGTTGAGGGATTGAGGACCTGGTTGGGGGGAAGAGGGGAGTTTTGCCATTTCTCCCACTGCTCCATGGAAACCCTCACTGGGACTCCCTATTAGAGCATCGCCGTAGTTCTTTGGTATCCCTCAGTGGGAGGAACCAGTCCTGCGAGTATGGGGACTTTGCCACTGAGTTGGCGTGGAACAGCTGGGACCCATCTCGGAGCACGTCTTGTATGGGGAAACTGTTGACTGTTCATCTGATCATACTGAGGCAAGGGTGCTTCACTCTGCTTCAAAAAGGCCTAAATCATTTTTTTCCATTTTTTTTTTTTATTTTTCCCTCCCCCATGTATACACCCCGCCCCACACATTTTCGAACCATTTTTCTCCTTTGTGCCTGACGATAATTTGAGAGAATGTATTGTTACGAATCTGGAAACCATTCGCATTTACACATACGGTTGACCCAAAGTTTAGTTATTTCGTTAAGTATATGTGGATAGTTAGAATTCCTCCCTTATGTCTAATGGGAATTTCATGTGTGCTGCGAGTTTCTTTCTAGTTAGTTTTCTACATCAATCCCCTCCACTCCTTCAGCGCCATTACGCTCATGTTCGAGGCCACGGGCATAGGCGGGGGTGAGATCACCTCAGGGCCGACCCCGCCCCAGCCAGATGGAATGTTTGCCTCGTCCAATGAGGGGAGAACATCGATTGCCCCGTGACCAATCCGGAGGCGAGTTAATACAGAGCGGATCCCTCGACCCGCCCGGGGGGGGGGTAGGAATAAGAAGGATTGCGAGCTGTATCCGGGGTGGGTTGTTGGTTGGTTGGTGGTGTGTCGCAGGTCTGGTCTTCTTTTTTCGGTGGTCGTGGTGGTGTTCGTGTCGTCGATCGTCATTCGTGGCAGCCAGGATCACTCGTTGGATTCTGTGTCGTTTGTTCGAGTCCCACCGTGGTGGGTTGTGTTGGAGTGCTCGAGCTGAGGATCCCCGTTCCCGTCCACGGACTCCGACTCGCATATAAAACCGCACGAGGCGGCCAGGTGCCCGGCCAGACTCTGTCCCTCAGCTCACCTTCCATCCCGGGCTGAAGGGCCAAAAAAACATCCACGAGGTCCATTTCTTTTTGGGTGTGCGTGTGTGTTTGTCTCTGGCCAGTCTGTAAGTAGAACTGTTTAAGTGATTCCATTGTACATTTGCCTGCATTCTTAGTCATGGTTAAGTCTGCTTTGTGTTTCCCTCCCTCTTACAATTGTAAACTAGAACGGGCACTCGTAGAGCGCATACCTTTGCCGCAGCCACTAGTTACCTTTGTATTAAGTTGTCCACAACGCATCTCAATACAAATATGCATTTCGTGACCCCCATGACCTTTGACCCACAACCGCTACCTAGGGTGACAATAGTACTATACCTTGTGTCATTTCAGAAGATGGGGAATTGAACACTGAACAATTTGGAGTTAATTTGATGTAAATCGGAAACATATGAACCGTTTTCATCATGAAAAAACGATGTTGACGTTTTTGTGACCTTGACCTTTGATCCGATTGCTCCCAAAATCTAATGGATTTGTCCTTTCATGATGCCAAACAAATCCAAAACAATTAAAGCCTCTCTGCGTTTTGTTTTTTTTGCGTTAAGTTGTCCACAACACTTTCTGATATTTGTGTGACCCCCTTGACCTTTGACCCCCAACCGCTGCCTTGGGTGACAAAAGTACTATACCATGTGTCATATTAGAGGATGGGGAATTTAATTTTGAACATTTTGGAGTTAATTTGCTGTAAATCAAAACAAAATTGACAATTTAATCGCGAAAAAACGATTTTGACCTTTTTGTGACCTTGACCTTAACCTTTGATCCGATCGCTCCCAAAATCGAATAGATTTGTCCTCTCCTGATGCCAAACACATCCACAAAATTTCATGACAATCTGCGAAGTGGTTTTTGTGTAATGTTCTCCTCAACGCTTCCCAATCAAAAACTCCATTTTGGTGACCCCCTTGACTTTTGACTTCCACAGACTAACTAGGGTTGCAAACACTATACCATACGCTGTATCAGTGGATCGGGATTTGAATACTGAACATTTTGGACTTAATTTGATGTAAATAAGAACAAAATTGACACTTTAATCGCAAAAAAACGATTTTGACCTTTTTGTGACCTTGACCTTTGATCCGATCGCTCCCAAAAGCTTCGCCTGGTGTCCTTGAGTAACTGCACATCATCTCTGAAAATTTCATGCAAATCGGTCCAGCAGTTTTTGCGCAATGTTGTCCGCACACATATTTACCAATAAATCAATACACAGGGGTCAATACAATACTGTTGTGGTTACCAAATTCGCAAACCACCATTCAGGTCCCTTAGGTGAGGTATTTCGGTAAGTACATGTGTAGTTAGGCCCAAACCCGTTGTCTAGTGGGAATACATGTCATTTATGTGTGCTGCGACTCTTCAGGATAGCCGTTTTTCTTTTACTATCTTTAATTTGGACCAACCGCCATGATTACCACCACAACCACAACATCAACCACCAACCACAACGCCGCTTCACCACAACCTCCACGACCTTCACGTCACACCTCGCAACCGTCGCATCGCCACCGTTCTTGCACCGCCTGTGGGTACCGGTGTTGGACTCGTGCAGGGCGCGCGCCGAACAGCGTGTACAAAATCACGGATTTTGTGCTTCAAAAACGGATGAAAAACGACACACGCCCACTTTTTGCCGTCCAATCGGTGAGCGAGGGGCGATTTGGCCCCGCCTCCAGGGCGTTGGAGGGCGATCGATATATGCAAATTTATGGATCAAAAAGCATTCACGCCCACTTTTTCTCGGGCCAATGGGGAGCGAGGTGAAAGGTCGAAGGGAGGGGGTCAAAGGCGAAGCCACGGGGCTTATATAAGCGACCGTGTTCGTCAGTCCAGTGAGTAGTAGAGTCGAGAGGGAACAGAGAGTTAAGACTTCGCGGGCGGTGGAGTTGGCAAGAAGGATCTGGTCGTCGTGTGCGTTGGAGTCGGAGCGGAGGGGACGGAGCTGTGGAGAGGCGGCGAGGGCAGACGAGGGGGTGCTCGCGTCGTGCAGGGAGCTGCACCCCAGGGAGGCCGACAGCGCGACCTGGCCGAGGTGGAGACGCTCGTCGCGGGGCAATAAAAATCCTCTATACCCCGAGCATCAGCAACCCCCTCCTGTTTCCCTCCGTGCTGAGATAGTGCGACCAAGGGGGCCCCTTTCCCACCCCCTACCAGACACTGCCCGCGAGGCCCGCGGAGTTGAGGCACCATCGCCGCTCCGCGTCTCATCACCAGACGGGTAGGCCCGACTCGGTCTCGGCCTCAGGCCCGCCTCATCCTTGAGGGTATTCTTTCCTTGGTTTTGGGTATGTGTTGTCGGCGCCGTCTGTGAAGTAAAATTGTATAAGTGTTGCCGTGTGCTCGTGTAATCGGTATTAGATCTGCATTGTCGCAATTGCTTTTTGTGTAAATTGAATTGTGTTTTTCTTTTCTGTGTGCTTTTGGTGGAATTGAATATGTGTGCTTTCCGTTCATCGCGAAATAAATGTGCTTTGTGTTGAACTGTTTCCCGCTTCGCTTCGTCATTTCTTTCATTGAATCCTCATCTTGCTTCACGTAAAGGGTTGGTAGTGGGCTGAATACGCCCGATAATTAATCGAACCGTCGAGGTCGACGAATAACACCGCTCGGTTATCCCGATAGTACGGAACGGGTCGCTTAAGTGACCCGTGTCCGAAGTCGACCTGCGGCGAGGTGCGATCGCCCGGTCTACCCTCCGCGTGGGTACTTAGGTAGGTCGAATTTGGCGAGCAACCCTATCCCACGCGGGGGCTGATTGGCTCGATCGCGGTGAGACCGAAAGGTCCACCCGTGACTGGTTCCCGGCGTTAGTCCGAGAGGGTCACGACTGGATTGTCCGTCCGGTGGGCGACGTGCCGCGATTCGAGTTACGTGGCCGTCAGCACGCCGGCGGGCGTGAATACCGTAACACTGGTGTCAGGAGTGGGATACAAATCCATCGCCCTCCTCTCGGCACTGGTATCGGAGAACAGGAAAACGGGCTCTCCTGTCTCCAGCTAAATTCACGGGAATCGGTCCAGGGGTGAGAGAAGCGACCCCCGATTCCCTCCAAATTACGAGCGAGCAAATTAACCCTTCACGAGAAGCAAGATGGCGTCTCAAGGCGAGCGGGAGCCGGGGGTATTAGAAATGGATGTAGAATGTGTAGAATCCATGGTCCAGGATGGAATCCCCGAGCAGGAAATGTTGATTGTGCAGGAACACGGACTCGCCCAACTGAACCCAGAGCCCGAAATGGGTGCGGCAGCGGCCGCAGTGTATGACACCTCCCCCCCCTCTCCACCAAAACCCTTCCCCAACCCTTGCCGAAACGGCTCAGCTGAGTGCATCCGACATGGCCCAGCTATGCGCCATGCTGGCGGCAATGACAGCAAGGATGGATGCAAATACAAACGAAACGAAAGGCATGAACGAAAAGATGAATGCGGAAATGATCGAAAAGATGGATACAAACACAAATGAAATGAAAAACGAAATGAAAGGCATGAACGAAAAGATGGATACAAACACAAATGAAATGAAAAACGAAATGAACAAGCAAATAAACGGAATGGAAGCAAACATGAGGGAAGAAATGAAAGAACTACGGGGTGAGACGCAGAACATGGGCCGATGCCTGCAGGCGGGCATGAAGGCCGTGACCAGGGAGCTGGGAATGGCGACTCCACGTGTGGGAGCAAACGAGCTGGAAGGGGGTGCAACGGCTGACAGGCCCGCGGTGGAGGTGGGTAAAAAAATAATTCGGGGGGCGTGTTGGGCGAGGGTCGTGACAGAGGAATCGACGGTGACCAAGAGGGAAAAATTAAATGGGGAGACTAAAACGTGTGACGAGACACGAAATGACGACAACGGAAATAATAGTTGACAAGGGAGGTAAAGGGTGAAGAGTTGGCAGAGACACGGGAGACAAAAAAAATAGAGGAGAGACAACACGATGAAGACGGGGTAAGTGACGCACACACGGAGGTAGTGGAGGATAATGGGGGTGAGCTGGTGGACTGGGTAGGGACCCAGTGCGAGCACCTGGATGGCCTCCTCCAGGAACGAGGGGAGGGAGTATGCCCCCTTGAGGCGAGTCTCGACCAGGTGAGTTCGGTCGTGCTTTGCGAGGTCGAGGGGAGGAGTGCTGTGGACGGGTGCACGGAAAGCTTGGGGGGTATAGAGGCCCCGGAGACCCTTGTGGGGACACAAATCCCCAGTGTGGTTGTCCCTGTGTGTGTGGTGCAAGGTGTGAGTGCGTCCCCGTGTGTGGAAGCGACCCCGTGTGTGAGTGGTGTGGTGGCGATGGTGCCGGAGTGCGTGCTTCCCAGCACGCCGTGTGTGGATGAGGCACCGTGTGTGAGAGAGGCCGTGTGTGTGGATGAAACGGCCAGTATGAGTGAGGTACCGCGGGTGAGTGCCCCCGCGTGTGTGGGTGAGGCACCGTGTGTGGATGAGGCACCGCGGTTGAGTGCCCCCGCGTGTGTGAGTGAGGCACGGAGTATGGATGAGACACCGCGGGTGAGTGCCCCCGCGTGTGTGGATGAGGCACGGAGTGCGAGTGAGGCACCGCGGGTGAGTGCCCCCGCACGCGTGAGTGAACGGCCGTGTGCAAGGTCGCTGTGTGCAAGGGAGACCGTGTGTGTGAGAGAGCGGTATGAGAGGGAGATGTCGGTTGGCATGCGGGAGCACGCAGCCGCGTCTCCCGGTGTGAGTTTAATGGTCTGGACTGTGTGCGTCGTAACACGCAGGTATGCGTGTGTGGAATGGAGACGGCGACAGAGGAGAGAAAGCCGAGTAGCGGCTGTAGCTGTTTCGGGGACCGTGCCGGGTTCACCCAGCAGTGAGCACGAGGTTCGTGCTGTGCAACGCACGAGACCGCCACGTGCTCGCTTGCGAGAGTGAAGTCCCGGTCCGGAAACGCCAGCGGTGGATTTGCCGATCCCGTGGACGGACAAAGTTTAGGCAGGTAAATGGATTTGGACCGGACGGGTTCTCCACGCGATCGTGTGTGTTAAGCTCCAACGGGCAAAGCACATGTGTTCGCGTGGGGAACCCCTCGAGACGTGGGGCTTGTGTTTTTTTTATGTGCACGGTGACGTCATGGCTGCACGTGGGGTTGGAATCCGGCAGGAGGGGTATCTCTGCCGGATGGAACCGTCCAAAGAGGGACGAGGAACACGTGCAGCTGCATGACGTCACGGGCAGGTGCAAAGTGCGCGAGTTGCCGCGCTGGTGATGCGCATGAAAAAAAAACAAAAAAAACAAGCCTCACTTTCGGGTGCACAGGATTCCTGGGCAAAGGGTGGAAGACCCCCTTGACCTGGGCACAGGAAGAAAACTAGTTAGGGGGAAGGGTTAGCTTAGCTAGACCGACTTCATGGGGCAGGGGTAAGTCCTCATGGAGTCCGTGGAATGGATTAGGTAGAGGGATTGTAGCCAGATGTAGGTTGGGTAAATAATTAATGGGATATTTTGAGGACAGTGACAGACTTTGGATGTGTAGAGGGGACGTAGTTTAGCTACGTAGTGTTAAAAGGAACGTGCTACTAGTTTAAGGGACGACGTGGGAGCACGAGTTAGTTAGGGGATGTAGTTAGAAGGATGGCAGAGTTCAGTGGTGTGTGTGTTGAAGAGTTGGTGAGTGAAGTGGAAGCATGTGCTTGGTGAGTGAGTGAGGCCAGCGGGTCTGTGTGTCTGGAGTGAATGGGGAATGCATGGTGCGATGAGTGATTGGGGGGAGGAGTGACTCCCACCCAAGGGACCCCGGGGTCAGAGTAAAGTGAGTTAGGGGGTTAGTCAAATTGAAAAATGGAGGTCGTTTTGTTGTTGGTGGGAAAGTAGGCTCGAGACCCATTTGGAGGGGTGCAGGAGCCCTGTTGACGGGCTTGGGAGCGTGGCTGCGAAAGGTGAGTATCGCTGAGTGGGTACCCCGGGCACCAGGCCAGTCGGCCGTGGTAGGCCAAGGGCCCATGGGGGGCCGGGATAGAGTAGTGGGCACCTGTGCGCCTGCTTGGTGCGGGGGCCCGGGGCGCCATTAGCCGCGTGGGCAGTGTTGTGGGCACGGGTGACCCTCGGAAAGGGGCCCGGGAGGCCGGCCTGCCACGTGTGCGTTTCAGGGGAGGTGCCATGGGGGGCACTCCCCGGTGTTAGGGAGCTGGTAGGCTCGGAGGCAGTGTAGTGCCCGGGGGTGCCATAGCGGGAGATTCGGCAGAGGGTCGTGCCTGCCAAAGGGAGCCACGTGTCCTAGCCAGGAGACCGTGTGAGGGCACGGAGAGAAAATTGGGGGGCGAGGCCCGAAATTGTGAGGACACCAACACAGGCGACGGGAATCTGGGTTGTTAGAACCAATAGTTTAAGCGAGAGGCGCTTGTTGAAAGCCCCGGGGTAGTTTAACTGTTAAATGGATGGGGTAGATTAGGAGATGTACCCCTCCGCACCATCCATCCCCTCGCTCTCGTTGTGGGCCGCTGGACCCACTTTGGGTTAGATCGCCGAACTCTGGGGAGGCCATTCTGAGGCTTCGTTGGGCCTCGACACAGGACGTTAGCTCTCCCTTATTCCCCTCCGGGAAGGGAACGTAGGGGTTGGGAGTAGGCTCGGTGACAGGATAGGTTAGCCGAACAAGGACTTTAAAGGGGGTTAGGGGACGATTTATAGTGGGGAAGTAAAAAAAAAAAAAAAAAAAAAAAAAAAAAAGTTGGGGCTAAATTGGGGTTTGACAAATTAAGGGAGTGGGTATGTACAGTGACAGGCAAAGGCGATAGGTGGGAGGGAGACAGGTAGGTAGGTCCGAGCCCGCCTTCCGAGTGGCCAGCACCACCGCACTCCCTCCACCAACCTCCACGGAACGGCAAAGGCTGGCCAACTTCGTCTGCAGCTGCTGTGCTGCAAGGCCTGTGCCGGCCCACTTCATCTGCCGGCTGCCTGTTTTTTCTTCAAGGCCTGTGCCGGCCAGTTCATCTGCCGGCTGTGTTTGCCTGCAGCGGCCTTCTTCTGTGGGCTGTGTTTGCCTGCTCACCTTTGCCATGCCATGCCCACTGCCCATGTTCACCAGCCCCGTTCAATTTTTGCTCTGCCCCCCCCCCTTGTTCATTTCCATGTGCGCCAGGATCCGCAAGGCAACAGTTTGCAAGCTGCAAGAACTGCCCCGTTGGCAGCTACAACACGGGCCTGCAGTGGCGGCCCGTGCACCGTGTTTTGCGTCCATCCATTCATGCATCCATTCGTTGTGCTCATTGCGTGTGCCACTTGAGCTGGCACGGAGACTACGTTTGTGCAGCCCGTGCACCGTTGTGGTTCACTGCGTTCAGTTCAAAAGGGAAGGCCTTGGACTGCGTGTGAGCAGCCAGCCACGTTCCCTGTCACCTGCATTGTTTTGAGCCAGAGACTGCATGCGAGCAGCCTGGCTCCCTGCTAACTGCTTTTCTTTTGCAGAGTTCATTGATCCTGGGCCATGGTTTAGTGTAAAATTTGTAAGTTAAGGTTAAGATGTACTGTAAATATGAGTGCGCCCCCGGCATGTATGTCTTAGCGCCGGCAATTTTATTTAAGTCGTCCGTGTGAGTGAGTTTGTTTAGATAGTTACGCAGCCCTCAGGTTATTTATTTTGGGGACACGAATACCATGAATGTCGCACTCAGGGATCCGTAGGTAAAATGTACTAGGGGAAAACTACACATGATGGCACACAAAAATTTGACGACTCGGGACGAGTCTGTAAAAAGGGGAGGGGGTAGTGTTGTGGTTACCAAATTCGCAAACCACCATTCAGGTCCCTTAGGTGAGGTATTTCGGTAAGTACATGTGTAGTTAGGCCCAAACCCGTTGTCTAGTGGGAATACATGTCATTTATGCGTGCTGCGACTCTTCAGGATAGCCGTTTTTCTTTTACTATCTTTAATTTGGACCAACCGCCATGATTACCACCACAACCACAACATCAACCACCAACCACAACGCCGCTTCACCACAACCGCCACGACCTTCACGTCACACCTCGCAACCGTCGCATCGCCACTGTTCTTGCGCCGCCTGTGGGTACCGGTGTTGGACTCGTGCAGGGCGCGCGCCGAACAGCGTGTCCAAAATCACGGATTTTGTGCTTCAAAAACGGATGAAAAACGACACACGCCCACTTTTTGCCGTCCAATCGGTGAGCGAGGGGCGATTTGGCCCCGCCTCCAGGGCGTTGGAGGGCGATCGATATATGCAAATTTATGGATCAAAAAGCATTCACGCCCACTTTTTCTCGGGCCAATGGGGAGCGAGGTGAAAGGTCGAAAGGAGGGGGTCAAAGTCGAAGCCACGGGGCTTATATAGCGACCGTGTTCGTCAGTCCAGTGAGTAGTAGAGTCGAGAGGGAACAGAGAGTTAAGACTTCGCGGGCGGTGGAGTTGGCAAGAAGGATCTGGTCGTCGTGTGCGTTGGAGTCGGAGCGGAGGGGACGGAGCTGTGGAGAGGCGGCGAGGGCAGACGAGGGGGTGCTCGCGTCGTGCAGGGAGCTGCACCCCAGGGAGGCCGACAGCGCGACCTGGCCGAGGTGGAGACGCTCGTCGCGGGGCAATAAAAATCCTCTATACCCCGAGCATCAGCAACCCCCTCCTGTTTCCCCCCGCGCTGAGATAGTGCGACCAAGGGGGCCCCTTTCCCACCCCCTACCAGACACTGCCCGCGAGGCCCGCGGAGTTGAGGCACCATCGCCGCTCCGCGTCTCATCACCAGACGGGTAGGCCCGACTCGGTCTCGGCCTCAGGCCCGCCTCATCCTTGAGGGTATTCTTTCCTTGGTTTTGGGTATGTGTTGTCGGCGCCGTCTGTGAAGTAAAATTGTATAAGTGTTGCCGTGTGCTCGTGTAATCGGTATTAGATCTGCATTGTCGCATTTGCTTTTTGTGTAAATTGAATTGTGTTTTTCTTTTCTGTGTGCTTTTGGTGGAATTGAATATGTGTGCTTTCCGTTCATCGCGAAATAAATGTGCTTTGTGTTGAACTGTTTCCCGCTTCGCTTCGTCATTTCTTTCATTGAATCCTCATCTTGCTTCACGTAAAGGGTTGGTAGTGGGCTGAATACGCCCGATAATTAATCGAACCGTCGAGGTCGACGAATAACACCGCTCGGTTATCCCGATAGTACGGAACGGGTCGTTTAAGTGGCCCGTGTCCGAAGTCGACCTGCGGCGAGGTGCGATCGCCCGGTCTACCCTCCGCGTGGGTACTTAGGTAGGTCGAATTTGGCGAGCAACCCTATCCCACGCGGGGGCTGATTGGCTCGATCGCGGTGAGACCGAAAGGTCCACCCGTGACTGGTTCCCGGCGTTAGTCCGAGAGGGTCACGACTGGATTGTCCGTCCGGTGGGCGACGTGCCGCGATTCGAGTTACGTGGCCGTCAGCACGCCGGCGGGCGCGAATCCGTAACAATACCTTCGTCAAACAAAGTTTGCGAAGGTAATAAATAACTTAAATGTTCCAGTTCGTTGCCTGTCGTTTCTATCATTGACACAGCATGGTGCGGGCTTGAGAAATAGGGAGGCTGTTTGTGCCGTAAATTGTTCATTTGGTCCGGCAGGCTTTGGTAATCCCCGCTCCGTTACGCCGGATCCGAGTCGGTAACAGCGACTCGGTTCGGACAATGTCGGCCGAGGGTGTGGATAGTTAGAACTTCCCCAGTAGTTAGATGGCGTGGGTACTTAGGCAAATTGGAATTGGACAATCAACCTAACCCACGCCGTCAAAATATTGGCGTCCATGGTCCACTAAGGTACCCGTGACCTTCGGAGTTATCCGAAGGTTACGACCTTCAATTCCGGTGTTCGGTGGGAGACGGCCCAACTGCTCCATATAGCGGTCGTCCTCGCCACCGAACCCGGCATCACAACAGTATAAGGATGCACATGTGCACGTTTAGGTATGTTACATTGGATTGAGATCTTTACAATTCGATTGTGCTTTATTTTCCAAATTGGACGTCTTCATCCTCATTATAATCTGCAACTACTTTTGCGTAGTTTCTTATACATTTTTCTTTTAAACTTTATTACCTCCACCACCGAAGGTGAAGGAGGTTGTTTTCACCCCTTTCTGTCTGTCTTTGGTTGTGTCTGTCTGTTTATCTGTGTGCAGGATATCTCAAAAAGTTGTGGATGAATTCGGTTGAAATTTTGTGGACAGGTTCGGTGTGTGACAAGGCCGAATGATTAGATTTTGGTGAAAATCTGGATCCGACTTCGAGAATGTTTTAAGTGATTCTTCACAATTGAGAGATAGGGCCAAAAACGATGTATAGCACTTTATCTCAAAAAGTTGAGGACGGATTCAGACAAAACTTGGTGGAAAGTTTGGGTGTGTGGCAAGGATGAATTGATTCGATTTTAGTGAAGATCCAGATCTGGATATGAGAATTATTTAATATTTAGGGTGGATTATTTAATTGTTAAGTGATTCTTCACCATTGAGACATGGGGCCAAAAACGATGTGTGGCATGGTATTTTTAAAATGTATTGGGCCTGATATGTTCTTGTGGATCAGGCATTGCATGGTGGAGGTATTCGCTCGACCAAGTGCCCTTCTCGTTATATTCCTGTGGTTGTGGAGATCGATTGGTGATTAATTAGCAGCGGACATGTGAGTTTCATTCATGTGCAACCAGATTGAGAATTATAAAGTTTCCCGAGCTGTCGTTTTTAGAGTGTACGAGGTGCAGTGGAACACGAGAAGCAAGCGTGCCAGCATCAACTCCGCTTTATTGCGCGTCCGGAAGTACGTTCCTGCCACCCCGAGCGGGCGAGGCATGATATACGAAAACCCAATCACGTGATGCAGCACACTCCTCCCTTCGTAAAATGACAAGTCAAATGATGAAAGGACAATCGTAACATGACCACCGGAAACCCATCAACACTCATAATCCTCCAAGTACCGCGGCCGCACCCTGACCCGCCTCGGATGGGCAGCGCCGCCAGACAGCCCAGGCTCAGACGCCTCCCGGCTCGGTCGAGGTGACACCATCGCCGGACTCGCGCCATCCGCAACAACAATCGCCCCCGGCCGATCAGCCTGCCCGACGTGAATCAGGCGAAGACCCCCTGGGCGTCGGCACATACGGCCCTGGCGATACAACGTCTGGAGCCGGCGACATTACAGGTGGGGGTCCCACATCGTTCGGCCCGGGGGGGGGGGGTGACGCTGGACAGCGATCATGCATTTGGTCCACGTGCCGCTTCAACACTTCCCCACCATCAGTCCGCACCATGCAATTCGCCGGCCCCAGTACCACAGAGACCACAGCCGGCACCCATTTGGAACTGTGGAAATAATCACGCACCATTACCCGCTGTCCCACATCGAAGTTGCGCAGCCGCGTCGGACGCGACACCGCCCCACTCCCCGACCCTCCAGGTCGCAGCAAATCCAGTCTGGACCGCAATGCCCGTCCATAGAGACGAATGGCAGGCGAATCACCCGTGACAGGATGAATCGCGTTCCTGTAATGGAGCAAAAAGACATCGACCACTGTCTGCACAGGTGCAACACCCCCCCCCCCTGCGTAAAGCCCGTTTCAACATCTTAACAAACGACTCAGCTTGCCCATTCGTCTCAGGATGATACGGTGCGGAACTTAGATGTAGAATACCATTTTGGCGCATAAACTCATCAAATACACCCGCGACGAACTGCGGACCGTTATCAGAGACCAGGATCTCCGGTAACCCTTTATTAGCAAAGATCGTCCGCAGTTTCTCTACTGTAATGTTTGCTGATGTATGCTGCATTACTACAACCTCCGGCCATTTAGAGAATGCATCGATCACAATCAAAAACATTTTGCCATTAACCGGCCCCGCAAAATCTACATGGACCCTCTGCCAGGCTCTGGCTGGGGTAGGCCATAGTCCCGAAGCTCGACGCGGGTTATCAGCATCTGTTTGGCACGTGGCGCAACGCTTAACCAACTGCTCAATGTCTGTCCAACCCCAGCCACTACAACAGGCTACGAGCAAGACTCTTGGTCTTCACGACGCCAAGGTGACTGACATGCAGTTCTTCCAAACACCGCTGTCTGAACTTCGGTGGAATCACCGTCGGACCAACGACAGCTCCGATGCGCGTGGCGTGAAAGGTTGAAATGCTGGTGTCGAAGGCAGATCGCTCCAATTCCCCGTAGAAATCGCCTGGACGACACGGGCGAGCACCGGATCACGAGCAGATTCCACCGCGACCTGTCTGGCCGTGACCGGCCCGCTTTGGACCTGGCCCAGCGCGAACACATCGACCCGGTCGGCCAACTCAGACTCAGCTGGACCCTCCGCACACTGCAAGCGTGAGAGCCCGTCAGTTAGCATGCTTCTCGGTGCTTTGGAACTGAATATCATAATCGTAAGCACCCAGAAACAAACACCACCGCTGTATTCGCGCGGCCGCTACCACCGGCACCCCGCGTTCGGGTCTCAGGATGAATTGAAGCGGTTTGTGATCCGTCTGCAAAGTGAAATGCCGCCCCAGCAGGTATTGATGAAACCTCCGCACACCCCAGACGAGGCTGAGAGCCTCGCGCTCGATCTGGGCATATCCCTGTTCTACTGCGGACAGGGTCCGGGACGCAAAACAAACAGGCCACTCGGAACCATCGTCCATCCTGTGGGAGAGCACTGCCCCGATGCCATATGCAGAGCTGTCGCATGCCAATAGGAGTGGACGCGCCGGCTCGTAGTGCACGAGGACCGTATCCTCTGTGAGCAGCCGCTTGACGCGGTCGAACGACGCCTGGTGTACAGGCCCCCAAGTCCAGCGCTCATCTTTCCTGAGCAATCGTGTTAACGGCGCAAGTTGTGAGCTGAGCCCTCGCACGAACCTTTGGTAATACTGGGCCATATCAATGAACGAGCGCAGCTGCGTCTTGTCGCGAGGCGGTGGCATGTGTTGAATCGCTTCCACCTTCCGTGGACCTTTCAACAGCCCCTCCGGCATGATGATGTGCCCGAGGTATTCCAAGCGCTGCTTGAAGAACGTGCACTTGTCCCTGTTCAAGCGTAGGCCGCACGCTTCTAGCTTTGTAGGCACTTGGGCAATGTTCGCAAGGTGCTCCTCTGCCGTTTCCCCCGCAATGAGCACATCGTCCAGGTAGGTCTGAGCGGGCAGGCCCATGCAAACCTGATCCATGGCTTTCTGCCACAAGGCTAGGGCTGAAGCAATCCCAAAACAGAGTCGGGTATATCGATAGAGTCCTTGACACGTGTTGATTGTCAAAAGCTCGCTACTCCCGGGATCCATCGGCAGGTGAAAATATGCATCACGCAGGTCTAGCTTCGTGAAGTATTGACTCCCTGCCAATCGCGCATATATTTCATCGATTGATGGCAGTGGATATTGCTCCACGCTGAGCCCCGGGTTAACCGTGGATTTGAAGTCCCCACACAATCGGAAGTCTCCATTCCGTTTCAGCACCGTGACCACCGGGGTGGCCCAATCTGAGTATGACACCCGTTCGTTCACTCCACAGGCCTCCAGCCTATCCAGTTCACCCTTGACCTTGTCCCGCAGGGCATACGGCACCGGACGTGGTTTACAAAAACGAGGAACCACCCCTCCTTCAGGAAGAGTTTTGCCTCCATGCCCTTGAGTTTCCCAAGGTCGTCGCAAAACAAACCTTGATGTCTTTGAAGAATCTTCTCCAACTGATCCTCCCACCGGCTCGGCACGGGTTGCACAAGGTGAACTGCGGCCCAGTCTAGCCTGATGCGGGCCAGCCAATCTCGGCTGAGGAGAGACGGTCCCCTCCCCCGCACGACGTACACCCGAAGCGTGGCGACCTGGCCTTGGTACCGCACAGACACTCTGCCATCCGGACGGGCGTTATCTTCTCGCGGGTGTACGTGAACAGTGTGAGGTTGGACCTGATAAGCTTCAGGCCGTTGAGTCTACGCGCGGTATGTTCGCCGATGATCGACACAGCCGCTCCCGTATCGACCTGGAACGTGATCGGCGTTTTGTTCACTTTGACGTCCACCGTCATCGGGCGCGCCGCCGCCGGGCCAATTGAAAACAGGCCCATCAACGGCCGCCGGTTCCGCCCCGGGTCGCCTCGCACATCGCCGTCCATGACCCTAACGGTGGCCGGCGCTCCACGGCACACACGCTTCAGATGACCCACCTTGTGACAAGTCAAACACACGGTGCCTTTAGACGGGCACGCATGGCGCAGGTGTCGACCTCCGCATCCCAAACACGGCCGCGGGGTCACGTCGCCGCACGTGCGGCCGCGCGGCGACGTCCGACCCGCACCGAAGGTCGAGCGTGCGTCCCGGGGTGCTCGTGACCCCGCGTGGCCGGTGATGGCTCGAACATCCCCGCGAGTCTGCTCGACTGCTGTAGCCGTGCTGACCGCCGAGTCGAATGTAATGGCTTCACCCTTCAGCCGTAGAACCGCCGAAACCATCTTCTCGCATCTTGTAAACCAGTGATAAAACGATCTCTGAGCCGAGCTGGCCGCTCCCCCGCCGTGAACTTGCAGGCCACGGAAGAATGCTTAATCCGCACCACGAAATCAGCGACGCGTTCCTCTGCCCCTTTCGAGAGGCGATCGAACTGGTATCGAGCGAGTTGTAATGACTTCTCCGGCGCCATGTGTGCCTTCATCTTCTCCTCAATGTCCCGAAACGACAGCCTCTCATCACGGGGCTTGTCCGGCGCAACCAAATCACTCAGTAGTCGATAATGCTCCGCCGAAAGCGAAGCGAGCAAGATCGACTTCTGTTTGCTCTCGTCGACCACATCATTCGCGTGGAAATAGCATCCCAATTGCTCCGAAAACAATTTGAAGTCGTCTCCGACGAAAAAGGGCACATGTCCGTTTTCAATCATCCTCGTCAGCCAACTACATTGTACGAGGTGCAGTGGAACACGAGAAGCAAGAGTGTTAGCATCAACTCCGCTTTATTGCGCGTCCGGAAGTACATTCCTGCCATCCCTAGCGGGCGAGGCATGATATACGAAAACCCAATCACGTGATACAGCACAGTTTTGAGCGCTCTGTTATTTAAATTAAAACCTATACGTTAAGGATATCTTGTGGAGTTTGAGCTCCAGCGTCTTCCAGGCTCGACACTGATAGGCCATTACCAGGTGTTTATTACAATACTGTATATGTATATTGTCACTTTGGAAGAGTCCGTTAACACAGACCGCTCTGAGCTTGATGTCTTAGACCTATGCGCATACCGAAACGATTTGAGATTAGTTTATTCCATTCTTTTACTTACCGACATGTTTACAGTCCCCGAAGGATTATTAAATCCAAGCCGAAACTGTTGGTGAGTTGTGTGTGAGGCAAAAAGGCGAAGGCACTTCTTCGTAAATAGATAGTTTATTTAAGAAGGAATATGTGGATAAGGAAGACAGGACACTATAAATGAATACGAAAACAAACCAAGCAGTCGACAGATTCAAATAGGCATGAAAGGAACACCTCATATTCTGTACAGTCAAACTTTAAGGCCTAATCTCAGCTGTGGCACCAAATACCAGACTATCTCAATGAAGGGGAATAGAATAGGTGAGGACTTATGGTAGGTACAAGATGGTCCCTGGTTCTGCAGGGTGATGATCGTCATGCAGGCTGACATTGCCCAGAGCGAAAGAGGAGATGATGGTCAGGAGATTGCTTCCACGCCTCTCCAATGGTCCTCCTTTGACGAGCCATGATAACTTGATAGTAGGCATGTACACTAGTTTTTAAAACTTCCTCAGACCACCCACAGCTGGTCCCCATTGGCAACTCCCCATGATGGACGTGGCACTCTGTCACTTAGAGCACCGATTTCCAGGACCTCCCCCTCACAGCACACAAGGGCACGAGTCAGCAGCAGAACTGCCATACCTGCTCGTGGTGCTTTCAGCGCATCCATTAACATCCCATAAAGTGTATTTATAGTGCTATTGGTACCTTTCGTTGGCCACAGCTCCTCCATCTGGCCTCGCCTGTTGCAGACGCTTTTACAAAACATGTACCCTCATCTGCTTTGAGGTTTAGTTAATGCGCACCACCTACTTGGTACATGTTTAACCACATGACCTACTTCTACAGATATCTCGTACAAAAGTAATGCTACCCTACTCAATTGCATGGTCCATACTATTCTTACCGCATTCTCGCTATGGATAGCTCCCCTCCCCCACCCTTCCACATAACAATACAAACACAAGTTGGCTCACCCAATCAAAATCTGGGTATTTAGACCAGTAAAATTGTTGCAGTTTGAGAAAAACTTAACACAGGAGGAGTGCAACACGCCAATTATGGGCCAAATTGCTTCCTCATTTCCTTGCTTGAGGTCACACAGTATTGTTTGATCATGTTGTACTTTGTGGTGGTCCCGTGGTGACTTTGGACCATTTGTATACTGATGTCTATTCTGCATATGGAAAATAAATATTGAACTGCCACTTTCAATTCCCCAAACATATTGACTTTTGAATGTGCAGACGTAGTCCAAACTCTGCCCTTCCCCTTAACTGAGGGAGTGATTCAATACTGCTTGAACCAATGGGTCAGGTCAGGTATGGGAGCATGCGCCAGAGCAGCACGTCGCTGCGTCCACTTTCCGCCGGTACTCCAGGGGCCTCCGTCTGGCCATCCCCCAGGCAGATGCCTGGCCCATCCCAATCTCCTTGAGATGCCGATCAACCTGCTGCAACCACGAGGCACGTGGTCAGCCCATTGGCCTCCTCCACTCACGAGGCTCCCTCGCTGAGAGAATCTGATGAGCAGGATCAGCATCAGGAAAACGAGCCACATGTCCACACAGCCGCAGCTGACACTCACGGACTATGCAGGTAACAAATCTCATTTGAGTCTCTCTCAGCAACCGCTCGGTGGACACAAAGTTTGACCAGTGATAGCCAAGAATTCTCTGAAGAGACCTGGTACCAAAGGAATCAAGTCTCCGCCTCAGATCCTTGGTCAGAGTCCAAGTCTCGCATCCATAGAGCAAGACTGGAAGCACCAAGGACCTGAAGACTCCGACTTTCATCCTTCCGCACAGGTACGGGGCAGTGCCACACCCCATGATCCAGTGAATCCATGTCTCCCCAGGCTCGACCCAGACGTCTGTTGACCTCTGACTCACAGCCAGCAGAGACATGAAGATCACTGCCAAGGTCAGCGAATCTCTCCACGACCTCAACATCCTCACCACAAACAGGCACATATAGGACAGCAGCATCCAAGATGCACCAAACGATGCACCACAGCTTGATCTCTCCGACATCCTCCCGAGAATCCAGTCCATACAAGTGCTGAAAAGTTTGGGGCCCAGTACACACCCCTGACAAACTCCAATAACAACTGGAAATATGTCAGAGATGGTATCACCACATCTCACAGCACTCTCAGTACCACAGTAGAGTTCAGACATCAGATTGATCAGTTTTGGTGGCACCCCACGAAGGCTAAAAATCCTCCAGAGGGCATCCCAATTCACTGAATCAAATGCTTTACAGAGATCAACATAGGCTGCAAGCAGCCCATGCCGAAACTCTCGTCTGCGTTTGGTGAGGACCCGAAGAGCAAGGATACGGTCAATCGCTGACCTCTTTGGTGTAAAGCCTGACTGCTCTGCATACTGGTGCTGAAGCAGGTGGCGGCGAACCCTATCAAGAATTATACGAGCAAAGACCTTGCTCAGCACTGAGAGCAGCATCATCCCTCGGTAGTTGTTGCAGTCTTGGCGATCACCCTTCCCTTTCCAGAGAGGCACAACAAGGCCCCTCTTTCAGTCAGTTGGGATGACGCCTGTGTTCCAGGCAGAGCACAGAACTGCATGCAACGACACGAGTGCAGCATTTCCACTAGCCTTGAGAAGTTCAGCATGGATGCCACAGATCCCTGGAGCTTTATCCCATTTAAACCGGTTCACCGCAGCCCATGTTTCCACAAGCGAAGGTGGACCACAGTTGATTCAAGGGTCAGCAACAGGGATTGTAACACCCTTGACGTCCAACTCGACAGCTGGGGGATCAGCCCGGTACAACCGCTCAAAGTAACCGGTCCAGCGGGCCTTCACTTCGGACTCCCCTGTCAAGAGCCTACCATCCTCTGCTCTCACTGCAGTACACCGAGGGATGGGCTTGGATGAACGCAATGCACAAATTCCCCTGTAAGCAGGACGAGAATCACTTGACCACAGGTGATGCTCTACCCCCCTCAGATTCCTCGCACATAGGCCTCCTTGTCCACCCTTAGTGCACGTACAGTTTTACGCCTCAGCTCCCTGAACAGCTCAGCTATGCCATTCAGCCTGGCCCTGCGACTCTGATCAATGGTATCCAGTGTCCCTTGAGAGACAAAGTTCTTCTTTGCCCTGTGGTGAGTTCCAAGACATCCACTGGCAACATCAAGGATGATGGTCTTGAAGGCACTCCACAACTCTTCAGGACCTCCCAAAGCACCCAGACCCCCCAAATCTCCACTCGGCCTGTTCGCAAACTCCTCAGCTACCCTCTCATCCTTGAGCTTGCCAACATCCAGCCTCGGCTGGGATGGCACCATTCTCCTGGATTTAAGGTGCAACTTCAGAGTTGCTACAAGAAGCCGGCTAGACCCTGCAGTTCTGGATCATCCTCCAGCGACCATCAACGAGGACATGGTCAATCTCCTTTGCCACACCGCCAGCATTGGAATACCAAGTCCAGCGATGAGCTTGTGGGCGCTGAAAACATGAACCAGCCACCCTAAGTCCATGACTTCTTGCAAAGTCAAGGAACTTAGTGCTATTCAGGTTCACAGTTCCAGACCCATGGGGACCAACACATGTCTCATAACCATCCTTATCAGTTCCAGTCGATGCATTGAAATCCCCCAAGACTAGAAGTGTATCGTCTGGGGCACTGATCAACTACAGACTCGAGCGTGGCGTAGAATGCATCCTTCACGAGATCACTCGCCTCAGTCGGAGCACAAACAGAGACCAGAGAAATGACACCTCAGGAGTGACGAATCCTTTGCCTCATAATACGCTCGTTGACCGGTGTTACCTCAATTATTATTGTAGTCAGATATTGGACACAGCTACAGCAACTCCTTGGGAATGGTAACCATCAGACCGACCAGACCAATAGTAGGTGCAACCACCCACCATGATCTCGCCGCAATCCGGTGTCCGAACCTCAGAGAGTTCTGCAATACCGATGTCCAAACGCTTGAGCTCAGATGATAACAGAGGCGGGTGATCATACTCTCTTCGGGATAAGACATTCCAGGCACCCACCCGAAGAGACCGCCTCAGGTTAACCCAAGGAGACCGCCGTTTGGTGGACGACATCTCAGCACCACTCCGACACACTCTCCCGCAATCTGACCCGGGAATGTTACCCCGTGGTTTTCCCTCCTATCATCAAAGATCGGGGGCCCCGAAGGCTTTGCCCCAATCCCGTCATCCGGTGAGCTGCCCTGCGAAGGGAAGCTGCACAGGAGGTACTCCCACGGAGCGGGTATCCAGATTTCTTTGCGTTTTGTGTTTTGCGGAATGAAGGGTTTTACGGTGGCCGGAGTGCAAATCCTGCCACCAACCTCCTGATAAAAAAGTAATCCAACTGCAGTAGGACGTCCGCAGACACAGTTGGGCACTAGATATGGATGGCCGTTGGCTCACAAGGAGCTCCTCCACCCTTTGACAGGTTTTGTTTTTAATCCTGCTGGGTGTCCATATCCAAACACCATCCTCACCAAAAAATCTTGTGGGGGAGACTGTTTAGTCAATCGACAATCCGACCATGGAACAGGTTGCTTCAGGTTTACATGATACCTGTAGCAAGTCACAGATCTAATCTGGCCTGACCTGACATTGAGAACCAATGGGAGATGCCGTACAACACTTGTGTACCATTATTTCAGGTTTATGCATCAATTTGATTAAGAATTGAAAAAAAAATTCACTTTTACTTTCCACTTCTTGTAAAAAAAAAAATAATAAACATTCCAGCACAGCAAATTTAAGGAAAATTAGCCCAAGAGTTTGGAAATGTCGTCAGAACAAACATTCATACTGTGTGTCTATATATTGTTGTGGATCCACGTTTGAGGTTCACCACGAGGGGACGTGCTGGCATTCCTCCCAAATACCCGGTCCTGAGACCACCAGCCGTGGATAACTCCACGGGTTGCTATTCAACCACGAACACTGATTGGTAGCGCCTATTCTGGCAGGCTTATCACTACTTCGCATGTTACCTTTCCTTTGGACGACAGTATCGAGGGGCGCTCGTGCCCTCGGCCCACACACAGGTTAGTGCCCAGCAATACAGTGAGTACGCTGGTAAACAGAGCAAATCCCATGGGGCACAGCTTTGCGGGTAACACTACGTGCAAACTTTGCTGGACCAATGGAGGAAAAGACTCGACGAACTGGGTACATTTACAATCGCAAGCAATTTATTTACAGCAAGGGCAAGGAAAGGTTTTAATACAACGAAAATATTGTTGCGAATTCGCGCCCGCCGGCGTGCGGACGGCCTCGTGACTCGAATTGCGGCACGTCGCCCACCGGACGGACAATTCAGTCGTGACCCTCTCGGACCAACGCCGGGAGCTAGTCACGGGTGGGGGTTTAACCTCACCACGATCGTGCCAATGGCCCACCCGCGCAGGATAGGGTCGCTCGCCAAATTCGATCTACCTAAGTACCTGCGCGAATGGTTGACCGGGCGATCGCACCTCGCTGCAGGTCGACTCCGGACATGGGCCGCTTGTGCAGCCCGTTCCGTGCTATCGGGATAACCGAGCGGTGTTATCGCCGACCTGGACGGTTCAGATTAATTACCGGGCGTATTAAGCCCACTACGAACCGTTTTCGTGAAGCAGGATGGAGGGTCAATAAAGAAAAGATGAAGCGAAACGGGAAAACAGTTCACACAATGCAGATTTATTACGCGACACACGCAAAGCACACATATACAGCCAAACAGTCAAAATGCACATATAGCAGTTAAAACAAAAGAAACAATGACGCAGTTACTACCGAATACGCGTACACACGGCAACACTTATACAGTTCTACTTTACAGACGGCGCCAACACACATTTACTCAAAAGCAAAGGAGAGAAGCCACCCTCATAGACAAGGGGGCAGACAAGCCTGTAGGCCAAATGTGCGCGTGACCTGGAGGAGCGGCCAGGTCCGCGAGACCGGGGGTGGGGGGGGGGGGGTCCTACCCGCGTCTTCGTGACGCGTTGGCAGACGAGCCGCAGATGTGGCCGCGTGGCTGTGCCCCGACTCCGTGCTCCTTGGCGGGTTTCGTTGGCACGATGTTTGGAGTGGGGTGGGAACGGGGCCCCCTTTTTGCACTATCTCAGCGCGGGGGAAAGGGGGAATTGTTGATGCCCTGGGGGAGGAGAATGGCTGGCTGGCTTGGGTCCCGCAACGAGCGATCTCGCACCGCGACCTCGTCGCCGACCGCCGTCCTTCTCGCCTCGGACCCGAGCTCCTTTGCATCTTCCCGCAACTCTCCTCAGCCGATTGCAGAATCCAACTCCATGCCACACCGATGACTTCGCCACCCGACTCCACTCTCTGCCACACCGATGACTCGACTCACTCTGCCCTGCCGACACACACTGCTACTGCCACACTCTGCCATGATTCGCCTTGCGCTCGCCATTTTATAGGCCGGCAGGAGAAAACAATATGCAAATATCCGGATCAGCATGACCTCGGGGGCGGAGCTACGCTCGCCCATTGGTTGAAGGAAACGGCGTGAATCTCCCCTGATCCTAGAATTTGCATATCTCGATTTCACACAGATGCGCCTGGAGGCGGGGCCAAGCCGCCCCACGCTTCCTAATTGGACGGATCAGAAGTGGGCGTGTAGTGTTTGTGATCCGAATTTTCCTTCGGAAAGGCTGCTATTTGCACTCGCGGCTTGGTGCGTATTGCTGAACGAGCCCAAGACAGCCTGACGCTCAGTGTTCACAGGTGGTGTGGGAATGGCCGTAGAAGGAGAGAGGTGAGGGTGGTGGAGGGTTTATCGGTGGTGGTTTGATGGTTATGGTGCCGTTTGGGAATGACGGTGATGCGATGTTTGTGGGATTGAGTTGTGAAGGTAAAGGTCGTGGCTGTTGCCGTTGTTGCTGTTGTCTGAGGGTTGGAGCGTGGTTGTAGTTGGTGACGATGGCTGGTGTGGTGGTTAAGGTGGTTGTGTGATGGCGGTTGAGACGTGGTTGGTTCAAAATAAAGATAGAACAGAAAAACGGCTATCTCAAAGCGTCGCAGCCCAAATGAACCGCATAAATTCCCTCGAGACAATGGATTTGGGGCTAACTACACATGTACTTGAAGATATCTCACCTACGGGCCCTTCATGGTGTAATGCGAATTTCCACAGCCGTAACAATATGTACAGCAGGGACGAGTAAGGATTGGTGAGATGCAGCAAAATAAAATGGTCATATACAAAAGACACAGGGCAGAGCTATATCAATCTAATACTTACACAATCTTATTTATGCTAATTTGACAGGTGCATTCAAAAGAATCCTGAGGAAAGTTAAAATGGCAAGAGACAAGAAAAGTACGAGTTGGTTGCGACCTCTTGGTTTATCAAGTGGGATCGATGGACACTCGCGTGGCCCAGTCGTTGAGGAGGGGGAACGAGGAGGAATGCTGATGGTGTCTAAGGTGCGTGGTCTGAGGAGGTGAGAGTAAGGGTGCGGTGATGTGCAAGTGAAGATGAAAATGAGGTGCAGAGAGGAAACTGGAGAAGAGTGCGTATCAGTGGGGCTGCCATGGGGGGGACAACTGTTCGGGACTTGCCCAAATAATCGCAAGGCTCTTTTATGAATGTGTGTCTGCAGCAGACAAGATGGAAAAGTAGTAGAAAGTGTTTGCTTCTGGTTTGGCCCTATGACTGTGCTTGGTCTGACGCACAGATCTCACTCTCCTAGCGCTCCATTCTACTCCACCAATTCCGTTTCACCCGTGCTCTGACCTGCATGCACTGTTTCATTCCGCCTCTCTCCACAAAGCCAAGCTGAATCGTGTGAACCATGAGTGCTGTTGAACCAAGGGCGAGCTACAAGCTGAGTGAGTGCACCGTGCCAGACGCGTGGCTGTTTATCGTTACTTTGCAAGGGAGGAGCTTAAATGCGGATCAGGATGGGTTGCAGGAGTTTTGCAGCGCTTCCGCCATTGGTGTAAGGGCGATTACCATCGTGCTGACTCTGCCCATGCTCTGCCCATCAACCGCGGTCTACCTATTTTCCTCCTACTTTGCTCCCTCAACCTATCCACCCTCCTTGCCATTCTCTCCCCCTATCCACACCAAGTGGCCAGCCAATCTCAGCCGTCATTTCACCAATCTCCCCGTCAAACTCATCTGCACACCAATCTTCTCCCTCGGTTCATCCATCCTCCTTCGATCCACCCACAATCCTCCTGACCCAGTTGTTCATGCAAACCTGCGGCCTCTGTTGTTGGTGGTCTGTCAGTGCCACCGTCTCCAGGCTGTAAAGGTAGGTTGGTGTTGCACACGACATCGGAGCCTTCACTTTCAATTTTCTTTATCTTTCTATCTGCCATTACTTCATCCTCCTCCACGCATTTACACGCTCATGAATCCTCCTCCGCGCATCTGCCTCGGACTCACCATCCCCGGTCACTGTTCCTCCCAGATATTCAAACCTATTTCCCTGCCTGATCTCCTTCCCCTCTAACCTGATGTTAATTTATTTCCTCTGCTGCCTGACCCACATCACCTCAGTCTTCTCCATACTCATCTTCAGTGCATTCTTCCCAAATGCCTCCTTCCACTCCCCCAGTACTCCCTCCATCTCCTGCCTACTCTCCCCCACAACAACAAGGTCATCCGCATAGAGCATCCTCCCCACATCACCCCTCAAGCTCACCTTCCTGCTTACCAGCTCCATCACCATGATAAAGATGAGTGGGCTGAGAGTGCTTCCCTGCCTCAAACCAATGTCAATGCGAACTTTTCAGACATCCCAGGACCAATGAAGACTCTTCCCTTTGTTCC
This sequence comes from Eptatretus burgeri, assembly GCF_056783735.1. Taxonomy (NCBI): domain Eukaryota; kingdom Metazoa; phylum Chordata; class Myxini; order Myxiniformes; family Myxinidae; genus Eptatretus; species Eptatretus burgeri. Next base: position 63,082,380 of record NC_140970.1, on the reverse strand, counting down.
CTTGTACATCCCTTCCACCAACCTAACTTCTGCATCTGGCACTCCCATCCATCTCAGTGTCACCTTCACCATCTCTCCCGGGACAGAGTAGTAGGCCTTCTCCAGGTCCACAAATCCCAATGCCATCTCACCTTGCACCTCCAATCTCTCTCCACCAGCTTTGTGTGAACATCCCATCCGTTGTCCCCCTACCCTTTCTAAATCCTTCCTGTTCTTTTCCCATCTCCAAGTCCCATCGTGTCGCGCTATCTTCGACTTTGTTCTGCGCTCGAGTAACGTGATATTCGGCTTACATTATCTCAAAGACCATATGAGGTGCGTGGTACAAAAAAAGGAAATAAAATGGTTCTGAAACAGTGAAATCGTATTCCACTTACTGCATTAAAGTAAAATTACGACTGATACTCTGCATCAGTTCCTTTCTCAAACACACCCACCCCAACATGTCGCGCAGAGCGTAGGTTATGCTAGTTCTATATGAAATTTCTCATCTAATCAAAAGGTTGTCACCCACCATCTGAGAAAATCAGCATTTGTGTCGGTCAGTGGTGGATCCGCATGATATATGCACATTCTGGCATATTTTTTATTAACCTCCGCCATCGAAGATGGACGGAAGTTACTGTTTTCACCCCTGTTTGTTTGTTTTGTTTTTGTGAACAGTATTACGGAAAAACTCCTGGACGGATTTCAACGAAACTTGGTACTATTACGGAAAAACTGGACGGATTTCAACGAAACTTGGTAGTATTACGGAAAAACTCCTGGACGGATTTCAACGAAACTTGGTGGGGGGGGGGGGTTAGGTATGGTCCAAGGATCATGCCATTAGATTTTGGACTTGGTCCAAAGTCCAATATGGCTGCAATGTCGGCCATTTTTGAAAAAATATTTGAATTTTTGTTTTTGCATTTGTACATGTTTTAAGTGATTTCCAACCAAAAAAAAATTAATTTGTTGGAGAAAAAAAAAAAAATTTGCAACTTTTTTTCAAAAAAATTTCTATTTTATTTGAAAAATATTTGAATTTTTTTTTGTTTTGCATTTCTACATGTTTTAAGTGATTTCCAACCCCCACCCCCCCAAAAAAAAATTTGTTAGAGGAAAAAAAAAAATTTTGCACCCTTTTTTTTCCAAAAAACTTCGATTTTTTTTTATTATTATTATTATTATTTTTTTTGGGCATTTCTACATGCACGTCAATCTAGTTTAGTTTATTCAATCGTGGTTCAGCAGAGTATAATCCGTTTTGACCTACAATGAATAGGATATCAGGTTCACTTAAGTGACCTAGCAGGATTGGCGGCGGAGGTTTTGCACACTACCGAGTGCTCCCCCTCTAGTTTTTTTTTTCTTGTTTTATTGCCCTTTTAGAGCCTGGGACTATGAAATCCCCTAACAAAATGACTAGTTTATCAATAACTCATATTTATGTGTCTTAAATGATTCAACTTATTACCAATAATCAATGTAAAAAAAAAAATAAAATAAATTGAGATGATCCGGGTGGATACTTAATTACAGCAGCTTGACCAAACTTTCCAACCCAAATGTCCGACTGCACGTCATGTTTAAAAAAAAATGCTTTTATTCTTCTGTGCATCAGATTATTTTCATTAAAATTTATTAACAAATGGGGCACAGTGATATAGATATAATAGTATAAAAAATTGGAAACATGCATGGCTTTGGTTTCGAGTAATTTTGCATTTTTGTCCGACTGCACGTCACACTTTTTTGAATTTCATAAAAAAATTAATTTTCTAAATTAAAAAAAAATATTTTTCCAGGTATTTAAAAAATATTTTATTAATTTAGAAGGCAGTTAAAACAGTTTTGGAGAATTTAGAGAGCTTTTTGTTACTCCCAGAATTGATTGAATTGAAAATTTACGTCCAAGAATTTGTTCAATAAATCTTCTCTCTTTTAGTGCTTTTCTGCATCTGACAGTCACTGAATAGAGCAGTAATAAAAAAAAATAGGAATGTATTATTTCTTAATAATCCCATAAATTGGTATTTTGATTATTAGATTAGTTGCTAGAATAAGTTACATACTATGACCTTCATTTATTTTGCCAAAAAGAAAAATTAGGTAATTTCATTGAGAACTCACAAAACCATCAGAATAGGTACCCCTTCTTCAAAGTATCATATTTCGGTGTGTATATATATATATATATATAATATATATTTATGTATATATATGTAATTAAGCTATATGTTTTTTTTTTTTATTCTGAACTCAGACTTACACTTTCAGGAAAATGTAGTGAGAAGGCAATGGAACAAACTTCATTTTTTGACATTTTTGAAACAGAGTGGTAACCACTTACATGCGCTTAGCCATGGATAAACCTTCAAAGTGCATCCATCTGATTATCAGTCTGAGGACTTGTTGGCTGAAGATTTTGTCAAAAATAACACAATGGACTTCTTCAGGTGCCTCAAAATTCTAGCTGTTTTTCTGGATTCTGACCCATGAGTCTAAGGAGCTCAGAGAGAATTACAGGGAGGCACGACAGATAGTTGTACACTTGAAGGTGGTAAATAACTACTGAATGGCGTGTGCCCCATTTTTGAAGAGTATAATGCTTTCATAAATCAATTCTACCAAGTTGTGCAAGACCATAGAAGCTGCTTCCCAACAGCAGAGAGGAAACCACATCATTGCACTCCAGAACTTCAACCTTCATTGAGTAACATCTAATATACTCTGAAATGGATGGAATTTAATGTTTTTGTGTTTTATCTGCATACAATGGAACAAAATTATGCGATGGGCTGCCTTTACAATGTTTAACTTTGAAATTTACCTGCAAACAAGGACCAAATAGAAAATGTTCCAAGAAAGCTTTGATTTAAGTGGAGAGTTGGGTGGGATGGTTTCCTATAGTTTGCCAATGGAAAGCCTGAGTTGAGGTTTTAAATGTCATTGGAATACATCTGCATAACGCCATATGACATGGGGAATTGGTGTTTGTTTCATTTGCCATAAGCTGTTGAAAGCTGCAAAAATCTGATGGCCTTTTTGCTAAAAACAAACAGTGGCATCGATGCATCCATCAGCAGCGCATTGTGCACCTGGTGTCAAAATCGTGTTTGCAGTGTCCAGATGTGAGATTTCCCTTGGTACCAGATATATCGTGTGTATTAGTATTGTTGCAAAATTTTCTTGTCTAACAATTGATGGCTGGCAGGATGGCCTCGTTACACACTTTCCTCCAAGCTGTCTAGCCTAGGTTTGAATCCTGCTGTTTCACAGGCAGGGTTATTCATCAATGTGTGTGCCGTTTCTCGGATGGATGTTAAGCTGGACGTCCCATCCGCTGGCATTAGTTGTTGGACGTTAAAGATCCCACTGTGTCCTCAAAGATTTGGTGAGCCATCGCCAGCACCCTGAACAAATTCCTACCCTGACTTTGGTGGAGTGGCGACCGGACAGTATTGCAGCCAAGTAACTGCTTCAGCAGCACCAGTGTTCTACATTGGGCATCGTACATGTTGATGAATAATTACCTCTGCCACGCAAGGTGAAGGAGGTTGTGTTTTCACCCCTTTCTGTCTGTCTGTTTGTGTACAGGATATCTCAAAATGTTGTGGATGGAGCCGGGTGAAGTTTTGTGGACAGCTTCACTGTGTGACGAGGACGAACTGATTATATTTTGGTGAAGATACAGATCTGGATCCGACTACTATAATTTTAAAAGTGATTCTTCACCATTGAGAGGGCCAAAAACGATATAGTACTGTGTAGCATGATATTTCAAAAATGTATTGGGCCCGATATGTTCTCGTGGATCAGGCATTACGTGGCGGAGGTATGCGCTCTACCAAATGCCCTTCTCATTGTGAGTAGTTTCACCATAACTAAAATTTATACGAAATATCTGGGTTCATGCCAATTCTGGGTAATTTAAGAATTCCCAATGCAAGTAATTTTGGGAGGAATTGAGCAATTTTTTAAGGGAAGGTCATGTGTTTTTGAATGTAACAAAACATTATTCACCATTATTTGATGACAATACGGAATATATTTTACAGACTTGAGCGTTTGACAGTAGTTGGAGACTGGGAGGGAGGCCTATTACATTTCCCAATTTTAATTTTTGACAATCTTGTGTGACAAAAACATGTTTTGAGAGTACATTTTAAGGATCATTTAAATTCCAGCCGAGTTTGGAGCTTGGGCAGGGTTTAAATTATTTATTTTTTAACATTATCTGAGGCTCGTAGTGTTGCAGACAGATACACGAAACACAGCATAGGATAGTTTGATGAGACAAACACTCAGCTTGGGAGAAGTGCCGTCACTTCCTGGGGTAGTCTGGGTACGAGCGACACCACAAAGATGTCGCCGCTTTTCTCATCTCCAAGCAGGGCATTTATAATTACTTGGAGCCGGGATGACCTCCGCTGGGTTGATGGGCTTCGAGAGACCGGGCGGGCTACCTGGCCACCCTCGTGGTAACTCGCTGGGTCCTGCTTCGGCGACCCTCGGTGTCTTTGCCCGGACCCCCCGAGCCCCGGCTGGCTCCCTTGGTCCTCCAGCCTCCACTGCGGCCTGGTTTAGCCGACGACACGCTGGAGGAGTGAATGGGTCTCGACTCAGGCCTCCTGGTTGCGCCGGCGAACCAACTGCCCAAACTCCGAACTCTCCAGCTCTCAACGGGACGTCTCTCCACTCCCACAGCCAACTGCAAGCCAGGAACT
>NC_140970.1:63032668-63075168 GCF_056783735.1 Eptatretus burgeri | reverse complement strand
CTCCACGCCAAGACTGACTCCCCCCGGCCCCCGCACAGCGCGGGGTGGAGGGAAAGCGAGAGGTCTCGCCCCCCTTCGAGAGGCTTCTCCAAGAAGCTCGAAGGGAGGCGGGGCCGAAAACGGGGCGGAGCCCCGCGCTACAAAAGACGAACAGGACGGACCTTGAAGGTTGTTGGGTTGGTTGGTCGAGAGTTGGAGTGAGTGGTTAGTCGAGGGTTGGTCTTGATGGTCGTCTTCTGGCTCGAGTCGCGAGCTTGTGGTTCCTGCCTTGCTTTGTTGACGCGTGCGCGAGCGCGGAAAACAGCGCCGAACAAACCCGTCCATTTCCCCAAAACCCCGTCCGTACCGTCAAGTGGCCAAAACGTGCAGGCGCGAGGCACGCAGAAGAGGACTCGCCTAGTACGCTCGGGCACGGAGTCGCGGCCAGGCGGGACCCCGTCGACGGACGTAAGAGAGGGACTCGACACGCTCAGGCAAGTCGCGACTTCCATTTCTTTTGGGTTCTGTGTAAACGTGTGTGTGTGTGGCGCCAGTCTGGTGAAGTAAAACTGTTTAGTGTTGCCGTGTGTCGGTCTTATTCGGTAGTATCTCTGCGTCATTGTTTCTTTTGTTACATTTGCTTTTTGTGCATAATTGTTTTAATTGCTATATGTGTGCTCTCCGTGTATCGTGTAAATAAAGTGCTTGCATGTTGAATTGCTCCCCGTTTCGCTGCGTCCTTTCCTTCGTTTGAATCTCCATCTTGCTTCACGTAACGGGTTCATAGTGGGCTTAATATGCCCGATAATCGGAACCGTCGAGGCCGACGATAACACCGCTCAGTTATCCCGATAGCACGGAACGGATCGCTTAAGCGGCCCGTGTCCGGAGTCGACCTGCGGCGAGGTGCGATCGCCCGGTCTACCAGCCGCGTGGGTACTTAGGTAGGTCGAGTTTGGCGAACAACCCTATCCCACGCGGGTGGCCGATTGGCACGATCGTGGTGAGGCCGAAAGGCCCACCCGTGACTGGCTCCCGGCGTTAGTCCTAGAGGGTCACGACAGAATTGTCCGTCCGGTGGGCGACTTGCCGCGATTCGAGTCACGTGGCCGTTAGCACGCCGGCGGGCACGAATTTGCAACAATATATATATATATATATATATATATATATATATATATATATATATATATATATATTATATATTGTATATATTATATTATATATTGTATATATTATATTATATATTGTATATATTATATTATATATTGTATATATTATATTATATATATAATTATTTTTATATATATATATATATCGGCATCTGGAGAGGTCGAAGTAGATGTACAGGGGTTGGGGTGGGGGGGGGTGATCAAAGTAGGTCCACATTTGACCCCCCCCCCCCCCATTATCGGTATTTGCTTTCTTCTTTGAAACTTGACCACAACCTTCATCACCTGTGATGCGAAAGCTAATAGTCCTCTTGTCATCAAACTTTGTGAAACTTCTGAGAACAAAGGCCTCGTGATGCATTGCAAATTCCATCAAAAAATTGCTGATTGAGTCGGTCAATTAAGGTCAGAGGTCATCACGATTCAGGAATCGCGACTTTTGATTTCTTCTCAAAGTTTTCACCCGATTTTAGATGTGACTTTGTATCGATCATCTCTGTCTGGTGCTTTCACAAGTCTGGTCAAAGTATGAGCTAATTTTCAGATTTTTTTTTGGGGTCATCCACACTTGCCAGTGGTTCCCTGCTTCTTTCAGGTGAGCCCAGGGGGCGTTGCCCCTATTTTTACCTCCGCCACCAAATGTGAAGGAGGTTATGTTTTCACCTCTCTCTTTATGTCTGTCTGTTTGTTTGTTTGTGTGCAGGATATCTCAAAAAGTTATGGATAGATTCGGATGAAATTTGGTGGACAGGTTGTATGTGTGACAAGGACGAACTGATTAGATTTTGGTGAAGATCCGGATCTGACTACAATAATTTTAAAAAGTTATTCTTCACCATTGAGAGATAGGGCCAAAAACGATATATAGCATAATATCTCAAAAAGTTGCGACGGATTCGGATGAAACTTGGTGGACAGGTTGGATGTGTGACCATGACAAATTGTTTCGACTTGGGTAAAGATCCGGATCTGGATACGAGGATTATTTAATTTTCAAAGTGATTCTTCACCATTAAGAGATAGGACCAAAACCGATATGTCACATGATATTTCAAAAATGTATTGGGCCCAATATGTTCTCGTGGATCAGGCATTGCGTGGCGGAGGTATGCGCTCCACCAAGTACCCTTCTCGTTCGTATGGTATTTATCTGAATGCATTTTGGCCCCTAATTATTGCTTCCTCCAGTGAATTGCCACGTGCTGCCTTTGCTGTAATACTGATTTTCATCACAGCTTACTGGATATTTGATAATGTTTTTTCTTTTGTATGCCTTCCCACTCCCATCTCCACCCTCAACCACCATTTCACCTCAGCCTCTCCAACTGCCATAGGGGACGATGCGCAGTTTGAAATGGACATCTGATGTCTTCTGCACACAATGCTCGACTGGTCTTTTTCAAAAAAAAATTTTTGTTCATAAAATGCCAGTGTTTCTGACTTGGCCACTGGTGCATGTTTAATGAAGTTCATGTTAAACTTGATATGCAGAAGTGTACCTGAAAGATGAAATATGATATTTTATGCTTTAAAAATGAAAGCCGATTTTGAAATATTGATTGTATTACTTGCATCTTAGTTAAACCAAAAAAAAAGTTAACATGATGACTTTTTTTTATTTTTTATTTTGCTGTTACCTTTTTGAGTACAAAAGTGTTAAAGCATAGCACACAATGAAAAATAAGTTTCCCAAGATTTTATTTAACTGCTCCAAAAAGTAAAATGAACAATTCCATGGAATTTTAATGCGATCGTGAATGAGTGTCAGCATGATGCTTTCTTAATTTGCATTTTCCGAAGTCTTTGAGTGCCATTTGCTTGCTCTCAGAACCTCTGTTCTCAGGGCTGTGAACAGTCAGGATGTTTAATGTGAATGACCAGTTGAATGGGCAAAACTTACCCTTTCTTTATAACTTGACGTGGGCTTGAAGGAGGATGCAAAAGGTGCAACAACATTGATGTTTGTTCAATGTTGCATTCTATCATGATGCTCTTGGTCCTTTTATGGGGTTTGTCATTATACACTTACAAAATGTATAATGCTACTTTGTAGAGCCTTTTTTTTATTTTTATTTTTTCCCCTGTCATCTAATGCTCCACCTGAACCTTTATCCTCACTGAAGTTTTTTATTTTCATCTTTTTTTTTTTTCTTTCTTTCTTTTGTTTTTTTTGCTGAGTTAGCCATGCAAACAGCATTGCCAGGAGTTGTAATAAACAGAGGATAACTGTTTTTGTCAGGTAAAATCAATGTATTGTTAATTTGGCTTGCCTTTCCACCAATTGGTGAGCTGCTTCTTTCCCAGATTTTTTTTGACAGCTATGGAGAATAAAAATCTGGTTTAACAATGATAACTTTGACGTGTTTTCAGTTCTAACTTTCATCTGGTTGGCAGTGACTCTCCTTTGCTTACTTTCTTATTCCTTGGTTTATTTACCACCATAAGTTCCACCTGAGGTAGAGGTGATCATGGTTAAGTCTTGTTGCTCTCTTCATACTCAAGTGGGTTTATGTGGACCAACTTGAATTTGGGAATCTCTACATAAAGCAAGGCACAAATAGGGATGGGATTCAGCAAGGCAGGACATATACAAAAGTGAAATGCATCCCTTTTTATTTTTCAGACAAAAATTAACCTTTGCTGATTTAAGAGAACTCTTCTTCTTCTTCTTCTTTCGGCTGCTCCCGTTAGGGGTCGCCACAGCGGATCATCCATATGATCCGCATAGTGATTTAGCACATGTTTTACACCGGATGCCCTTCCTGACGCAACCCTGGTCGCCTCTTACGACACAGGGATCTGGTACACCTATTTTAACCCGGGCATACACCGGCCCACTACACTGGTACTCATTTCGCCGACCTCGGAACGATGACAGGCTGAGTCAACCCCCTGGTGTTATACGACTTGGGAAATGCATGTATATATATATATATATATATATATATATATATATATATATATATATATATATATATATATATATATTCAGTGGCCCAACGGGGCTTGAACTCAGGACTTTTTGGGTCCCAAGCCGCTGCCCGAACCACTGCGCCAACACCAGGCTTTGACTTCAGAGAACTATGAATGTTAAATCGTGTCACCTTTATAACATAGATTGCAAAAGTGTAACCACCTGGAGATTGTCTCAGAATGGACTTGGATCAAATGTTTTGACCACAGATTATCATATACTAGCAAAAGTACCTATCCCCAGTGATGGGAAAAGTTGAAGTTAACCTATCGATTTAAATTATTTCATGGACTTGAAAAAGGTCGGTTGTGTTGCACTCTTGGTTTCATTCAGAGCCAAAGCTCTGAGTGATTTCTTCCGCCTACTGTGAAATGGTCGTGCAACATTGAGTGGCGGAGGTTGGATTTTTCTCCAAAGAGGGCAAAGTTACGGCTATTTTAGTGTATTACTCCATGAAAATCTGTATCATAGCTACTTTAATCCAGATGTTCATGTTTATTTTAAAGATCGCTGTAAGGGACAATGTAAATGACTATTGCATCAACAAAAAGTGAAATGAAAATGCAGAATATCCAATCGGCAGCTTTTCAAGCACAGTGTGGGGAGTGACCCTCGTTAACAGGAGACAAACAACCGCATGGACAGAGATCATGGTTAGGTATATACATACAGTATATACTCGCAAAAGTATCCGTCCCCAGTGACGGGAAAAGTTAATCTCTCAATTCAAATTATTTCATGGACTTTAAAAAAGGTTAATTGTGTTGCACTCTGTTTCTCTCAGTGCCAAAGCTCTGAGCTACTTGTACTGCCCACCACAAAATGGTGGTGCAACATTGGGTAGTTGAGGTTAAATTTGTTTAAAAAGAAGACAAAATATTCTGTTTGTGAAAGAAAAATTAGCATCAACATTATTCATGCCTGTTCTCCCATCATTCCCTTCACCACTGAAGATGGACAGAGGTTGTTTTCCTGCCTGTCTATCTGTTTGACTGTGAGCAGGATATCTCAAGTTATTGATGAATTTGGGCAAAATTTGTTGGATAAGTTGGGTGTGGGACAAGGGAGAATTAATTAGAATTTGGTTTAAAAGTGATTTAAGTGAAAAAAAAATTTGAAGTGATTTTTCACCATTGAGAGATGGGTCCAAAAACAATATACAGTATTGCACGATATTTCAAAAAGTTGTGGATGGTTTCTGACAAAACCTGGTGGATTAGTTGGTTCGGTAACTAGAACAAGCCGATTTGATTTTCGTTAAGGTCCGGATCCAGATTAAACCCATCGGTGGGATACAAAATGTAAACTGTTCAGCCTGGCATAGGTGTGCACTCCACCAAGTGCCGTTCTCGTTTCAATAGCGAATATGGAGCTTTTCAAACGGCACAAGAAGCAGCTGCTGTAAATGGGGGAAGGGGGGGGGGATGGAAGGACGGACAGACAAATGCCTGGAGAGACATCACGGTTCCTAATATATATATATATATATATATATATATATATATATATATATATATATATATATATATATATATATATATATATATATATATATATGTATATATATATTAGACCATTCAGCCCATCAAATCTCTGCAATGGTTGCCAACCTTTCGTTTTTAGGTCAGCTTGCTGACTAAATATAACCGTTCGATGTCCTCAGATCCATCCGTCTGTCTGTCCATCCATCCGTCCGTCAATTTTTATTTTTCTATCTCCTTGATGTTTTGGCCGATTGAGTTCTAACTTGACACGATGATAAAACTCGTTGCTTTCTATAGATCGTCTGAGCCCTTTTTCGCATTTTCGCCTCGGGGTCAAGGTTACAGGGTCATCAAGTGCAAAATAACCGATTGGTCGAATGGCCAAAAAGGAAGCATCGGACGGCTATAATGCACAATGGGTTTCATAGGGATTATTAAGAACATTTAATTTGACCAACTAGTTTCTCATTACCTCTGTCGTCTGGCCCTGTTTATTGGGCAAGACGAGGTCCGCCGACTTCAACACAGCTTCGCACCGTTATTTTAACTCCAATTTAAATTCTGTTTTCACTTTTCATCGTCACTAAGGTTGATTAACACTCGGTTGCATCGAGTTTTGTATCCAAGTTGACTGTCAAACCCACTCGGGTGTATTTTTGTATACAGTCAAGGGTCTTGGAAAAGCAATAGCACTGAACAGATCAGGATACAACAGGATAAAAGGAACAGTGAAGTTGAGAAAGAGCGGACACCAACAGTGGAGTTGAAGGACAAAATAGAGGGATAATTGTCAAATAATGGGTGTGGGAAGGAATGGGGTGGACAGGATGAATACAGAAGGAAAGTTCTCTCTCTCCCAGTCCCTCTCCCTCTCTCTCCCGCTCCCTTCTACACCATGCACCATTTTTATACGTCCGATATATATATATATATATATATATATATATATATATATATATATATATATATATATATATATATATATATATATATATATATATATATGTATGTATGTATATATAATCAGGGCGTATTATGTGATTCCGGTCCGTCCTTGTCCGCACTCTGACTCCCAAAGTTTTCAACTTTCACGTTTCATATTTGGTACATAGGTACAGACTGTGGAGACGGTGTGTCGTGACATACGTTCGTCATCTAAAGTGGTTGCCATGGTAACCAGAATGCTGTTTTCCATGTAGTAGCACAATTCTGTATATACCTTCTTGTTCTTCATAAATTGACGTGTTTGAATATATAATTGTGTGTGTGTGTGTGTGTGTGTGTGTGTGTGTGTGTGTGTGTGTGTGTGTGTGTGTGTGTGTGTGTGTGTGTGTGTGTCAGAGACTTTTTCAGGCGTATATTGTGCTCACTTGTTAGTCTTTGATATAACTAATGACTTGGCCGGGATTTGAAACACCAATCTCCTCGACTCGGAACAGACGGTCAAACTCCACGAAATTACGTTGTCAACCGATAATGAAATTTATGTTTATTTTGGAACTCGTTGAAGTTTTATCATTATTAAATGTTATTTTTAAGTCACAATGCAAAATGGAGTTTTTTTTTGTTTTTCTTTAATGTATGATCGCCTTGCACTGCAACATTTTTTTCAGACTTTTCCAGTATCTGCTACTGTTATTAACAATGCTAACATGGTTTGTTCATCTTTGTGATAATCTTTTGGTCATAAACACACTGTTCAACAAACAGATTCCATGTTGTAGCTATACGTTTAAAATGTATCTCGTTTGATATCATGCTCTTCTTCTGGTTGAATGTTGAGCTTTGCCTGCATGTTGAGCTTTTCAAACGCAGTGTGGGAAGCAGCTACCGGAAACGGAAGACAGCCAAACGCATAGACAGTCACCATGGTTCGCATTATGGAAATAGAAGATATATAAAGTGTTGTGAAGCACGTTGGAAGAACAGTATAATTGTTGTTCAACAAACGTGATATTTCGTGACTGCTACCATGTAAAAGCAGTTTGATCCTGCTTGCCCTTCTTTCAGGATCATGACTTGAGAAGGGGATTGATATATAAAATGACCGTTTTTACAGCCATTTTTCCCTGCTGTGCAGGGGTTTGGCTTTTTCTTGAGGCAATGTTTTTATGGCCGGATGCCCTTCCTGACGCCAACCCTGGTCGCCTCTTACGACACACAGGGATATGGTACACCTATTCGAACCGGGGCATACACCGGGACCAGTACACTGGCACTCATTTCGCCGACCTCGGAAGGATGACAGGCTGAGTCAACCCCCTGGTGTTAATTCAGCTGCCAACGGGGCTTGAACTCAGGACCCTTGGATCCCAAGCCGCCACCCTAACCACTAAGCCAACACCAGGCTTGAGAAGGGGATTGATCTGCCACAATTATCCAAAGCGTTGAGCAAATGGCGTGAAACTTGCTTGATATAATGATTGAACGAATGTGCGCAACAATGCTGGCTGACAAAATTTGGAGAATTTAAGAAAAGAGGCGGGGTTTGTGTTTTAACTCCGAGGTGAAACAGTGGCCAAGGAATTTGACTGAAATGTAGACGGTTGTAATGATATTGGGAGCTCCATGGCAATAACAACTTCATTGAAGTGTGTGCAGTATGTGCTGATTTCCATTGTTGCTGAAATTGCAGCTATTCTGCTGATGCAGTGCTTCCTTTTGGTTCAGGTTGTAATTTGGTCTGGGTGGTCGTGGTCACATCGACTTTTTAAGGCGCTTGGGTATCTTTGATCTTTCCCCAATTCATGCCAGCAAACTGGTCCCCAGCTTCAAGTCCCCCCCCCCCATGGATGACACTAATGTAATGCATGGCTGTGAAGCAGCAATGACAGTTTATAGCCTGGTCAATAATTGAACCTAGACCAGACAGGTCAAAGTTAAGTGTGCTTCTTCTACTCTATTCTTTTGGAATAGCAGTATATTGAATGTATGCACAAAAAAATTACCACTCAGGTTGATTTTTCTTCTTCTTCTGCTTATTCAATGTGAATTTATACTTGTTCATGTTTTCATGCATATCTCAATTAAAGCAATTGATCTTCCTTTCTTTCTGGATATTGAGACTGGTTTAATTCACTGCATCTGCAATGTCTCAGTCAACAAAACGCAGCAACTTTGTCGACGACTAATGTTGTTGTACAGTCTTGTTTTGTCGGGCGGCTCCATCCTTATCTCGCATTATGTGATTGTCAACGATACTATTTTCGATAAACAAAATGTCAGTCCTACTATATTAAACGAGAACGGTACTCCAGAGTGCATAGTCTTGCCTCGTGCTCATTCTGAAAAATACCATCGGTGACATGCTACTATTATGGCCCACTGCTACTATGGCCCATATACTCATATCAACCATGCACCCCTATTATGTCACATCCATAACTTTATTGATTGATTATTTACTAGCAAGTTGCCCATGGCCACATGGGATTCTAAATAGGATTGGCATGGAGATGGCAAAAATGCAAATGGCATCTTCTGAGCAACAATTCACATTTATTGTCACATCTGATGCTATTTAAATGCTCTAATGGTGGTGACGTGCTCCATTTGAAACTGTTTATTTGATTTACTGTATATGCAGCTTTTTTGATGCATATGGTCTGTTATTGGTTCACAAGTGCCAGCCAGAGTGACCACTATATTCGTTATGTCTGTGTGTCTGTCTGTCCAAAGCATAACTCCGTGGACTTTGATCCGATCTTGATGAAACTTGGTTATGTGTTCAATGTCAATGTGTCGTTGTGTTTTCCTGGATGAGGGCGTGCTACGCCCATTGTTAGTGGAGCCATGCCCAAAAATTAGCCATTTTTAGGGGGTAGTCGGATTAAAAATCTATCTTCTCCTCGGGAATTGACTGCATGGAATGGGTTCTCCGGTATTTGAATTGCAAAATGAATTATCTAAAACTTGTCATTGTCCGATTTTTTTCATTTTTGTCCCAAGGTCAAGGTCACAAGGTCAAAAACTTAGAAAATTGCGAATTTTGACATAAAAATCATACGACTGCCCAATCTTTGAGAGCTCGGATGACAATATTTTTTATGCATTATATTGAGGTCATTCCCCACCTAAAGTCTTCAAACCATTTTGCTCTATCTCAAACACCTTGCCCATGGTTCTCCCTTCAAGTTTGTTTTTACATTGATTTCATCAAAGTATGGATAATCTGAGGAGTGCGAAATGCCATATAGCCTATATGACGTTATATTGTTCCATCTCCAGATCCATCTCAATGCAGCAGTCTTGATGCCGAGACCGATATCTATCTTAATGCAGTTGTAATCGTGCCGAAACCGAAATCCATTTCAATGCGGGGCTCATGTTGACATGACCAAGATCCATTTCAATGCAGGCCACATGGTGCCAAGGCCGAGATCAATCTTAATGCAGGGCTCAATTTGTCGAGATGGAGAACCATCTCAATGCAGGGTTCATGGTGCTGAGACCGAGATCCATCTCAATGCAGCAATCAAGGTGCCAAGACCGATATCTATCTAAATGCAGCGGTCACGGTGCCAAGACCGAGATCCATCTCAACGCAGTACTCATGGTGCCGAGACCGAGAGCAATCACAATGCAGGGCTCATGCTGCCGAGACCGAGATCCATCTCCATGCAGCAGTCTTGGTGCCGAGACCGAGATCCATCTCAATGCAGCGGTCTTGGTGCCAAGACCGAGATCCATCTCAATGCAGCGGTCATGGTACCGAGACCGAGATCCATCTCACTGCCGAGCTAATGGTGCCGAGAATGAAATCCCTCTCAATGCAGGGCTGATTGTGTGTGCCGAGTCTAAGATCGATCTCAATGCAGGGCTCATGGGGCCGAGACCGAGATCGATCTTAATGCGGGGTTCATGGTGCTGAGACCGAGATCGATCTTAATGCAGGGCTCATGGTGCCGAGACCGAGATGCATCCCAATGCATGGCTCATGGTGCCGAGATCGAGATCGATCTCAATGCAGGGCTCATGGTGCTGAGATGAGACCGAGATCCATCTCAACGTAGCACTCATGGTGCCGAGACCAAGATCGATCTTAATGCAGGGCTCATGGTGCCGAGACCAAGATCGATCTTAATGCAGGGCTCATGGTGCCGAGACCGAGATGCATCCCAATGCATGGCTCATGGTGCCAAGATCGAGATCGATCTCAATGCAGGGATCATGGTGCTGAGATGAGACCGAGATCCATCTCAACGTAGCACTCATGGTGCCGAGACCGAAATCCATTTCAATGCTCATGGTGCCGAGGCCTAGATCGATCTCAATGAAGGGCTCATGGTATCGAGACCAAGATCGATCTCAATGCAGGGTTCATGTTGCCGAGATCGAGATGAATTTCAATCCAGGACTCATTGTACCGAAACCGTGATCAATTTCAATGCAGTGGTCATGGTGCTGAGACTGAAATCCATCTCGATGCAGGGCTGATAACTGATTGTGTGTGCCGAGACCACAATAAATCGCAATGCAGACCTCATGGTGACGAAACCAAGATCAATCTCAACGCAGTACGCATGGTGCTGAGACCGAAATCCATTTTGAAGCAGGGGTCATGTTGACATGACCAGCATCCATTTCAATGCAGGCCTCATGGTGCCGAGACCGAGATCCATTTCAATGCAGACCTCATGGTGACGAAACCAAGATCAATCTCAACGCAGTACGCATGGTGCCGAGACCGAAATCCATTTCAATGCAGGGGTCATGTTGACATAACCAACATCCATTTCAATGCAGGCCTCATGGTGCCGAGACCGAGATCCATTTCAATGCAGACCTCATGGTGACGAAACCAAGATCAATCTCAACGCAGTACGCATGGTGCCGAGACCGAAATCCATTTCAATGCAGGGGTCATGTTGACATAACCAACATCCATTTCAATGCAGGCCTCATGGTGCAGCGACTGAGATCCATCTCAATGCAGGGCTCGTGCTTCCGTGATGGAGATCCATATCAATGAAGGGCTCATGGTGCCGAGACCAAGATCCATATCAATGAAGGGCTCATGGTGCCGAGACGGAGATCCACCTCAATACAGGGCTTATGCTTCCGAGACTGAGGTCCATTTCAATGCATCCACTTCACCTCTCCAAAGGTTGCCATGGATACATCAAATTGTCCAATTCATTTAGATTAAAATTGACAGTCTTGATCAAAGCTCAGGTCAATCGGATGAAAATTGATTATTATATCCTCGTGGAGG
This sequence comes from Eptatretus burgeri, assembly GCF_056783735.1. Taxonomy (NCBI): domain Eukaryota; kingdom Metazoa; phylum Chordata; class Myxini; order Myxiniformes; family Myxinidae; genus Eptatretus; species Eptatretus burgeri. The sequence continues at coordinate 63,063,345 of NC_140970.1, read as the reverse complement.
ATCTCTGTCTTTCTCACGTTGTTGTTGTTCTTCTTCTTGTGGACTTTTTAGATCCTCGTGGAGGATCTCTAAGTCTAACTCGTGTTGTTGTTCTTCATCTTCTTCTTGTTGACTTTTTTGTTTCACAGCCCACAGTTTTCATTGAAACTTCCTGAAACTTGGCATATATATGTAAAAATACCCTGCACAGGCAGTAACCATCTCAGATTTTGAAAATTCCTCCAAGAAAAAATGTTATGATGTCAAAATATCATCTCATGTTGATAGGACACGGTGCTATGTCCTATCTCTGCTAATAGAAATCGCCTAAAAATTATCTCCGAAACTCGGCAAGCTTTTTGAATTCTGTTTGCGGGAATCGAACAGGGCATTAGCAGAGATGAATTACCACACATATGATACATCACTATGACGTCATATCATTTTTTTTATGACGTCATTCCTATTTTTTGACATTTTTTGTTTCACAACCCAGAGTTTTCATCAGATCTTCGTGAAACTAGCCATGTATATGCAGAAAGCCCACGCGCAGGCAGTAACCATCTCCGATTTTGGAAATTCTTCCGAGAAAAAAAGTTGACGTCGTAATATCGCCGCTAATGGAAATCGCCGAAACCATTATCTTCGAAACTAGGCAAGCTGTTTGAATTTTGTTTGCGGGAATCAAGCCGGGCATAAGCACAGATAATTTATCGCAAACCTGATACATCACAATGACGTCATATTCGTTTTTATGACGTCATCATGAAGAGGATGAGGATCTTAGCTCATTTGAGCTTGTATTTTAGATTGAAATTGATGATTTTCGAAGTTTGACCTTTAACCTTATGACCTCAAAAATAGTTGCTTTCCCAATTCATTTTTGGACTATGCAAATCCTGTTCAACCGTCAAGTTAATAGGATGTACATTGACGATTTTTCAGTTGAAATTTGATGATTTTAGAAGTTTGACCTTGAGTTGACTTTTGACATTTTGACCTCAAAAATAGTTGTTTTCCCACTTCAGTGATGGACTATGCAATAGCTGCTCAATTTCCAAGTTAATCGGGTGTAAATTGATTGTTTTTCAGATTGAAATTGATGATTTTAGAAGTTTGCCCTTGAGTTGACCTTTGACTTTTACATCTCAAAAATAGTTGGTTTCTCTATTCAGTTAAGCACTATGCAAATACTGTTTAATTATCAAGTCAATTGGATGAAAATTGATGATTTTTCAGATAAACATTGATGATTTTAGAAGTTTGACCTTGAGTTGACCTTCTTGACCTCAGAAATAGTTGGTTTCCAAATTCAGTTTTGCAACATGCAAATCCTGTTCAACTTTCAAGTCAATCTGATGAAAATTGAGGATTTTAGACATAACACCTTAGTTGTTGACCTTGGGCCTATGTTGACCTTTTGGTCAATGTTGAATTCAAAAATAATTGGCTGATTGAATTCATTGATCTGAAATCCACGACAAACTTCAAGTCAATCAGATAAATATTGAGGATTTTAGAAACCTCACCGAAAGGTGTTGACCTTTATACCTCAAAACATTAGGCTTCTTCCTTATGACAAACTCTACCATCTGGTGAAGTTTCGTGAAGATCGGTTTAAAATTGTGACCCGTAGGCGATCAGCAGACAGACAAACAGACAAGCCGGTAGGCGGCCATGGGTCGCTGAGCATCCAATGACCTTTGACTCCTGATCTGAGTTAATCTAGTACTATGTACTTACGAAATTGCAATCAAATCGGTTAACCCGTGTATGAGTAAGGGGGCTTTGAATGGTCATTTTGCCCGAACAATGCACTTCTTGACCTTTGACCCCTGACTTAGCCGAGATAGGTCAATATGTCCTGGAGCAAAGTTGTAGTACCCATTGAGTACTCTGTACCTATGAACTTTCATTCGTATCGGTTAACCCGTGTAGGAGCAAGGGTGCCTTGAATGGTAATTTCGCCCGAAAAATGCACTTAATGACCTTTGACCCATGACCTACTCGAGATAGGTCATTATGCAAATGAGCAAAGTTGTAGTACTCATTACGGTCTATAAGCATGTAAAGATTCATTCGGTTCAACCGTCATGGAGCTGGTGTACTTTGAATTTTCAGCGGGAATGCTCAATGGCCTTCGGACACCCAAGTTGAGAGGGTCACCATTTGGAAACTATAAGATATAGAAAAAAATGGATGCCATATAGTGGATAGAGAATCTCATTAAGATTATGCATACCAAATCTCATCGAGTTCCATCTACTCGGTATCATTTTGAATGAAAAGTACCGAAAATGCGGTTTGATATCGGAGATCCCCAAAGTTCGAGAGGGTGCTGTGGGTGAATATAGATATAAATCGAAAATCCGGCTCGATCGTTTGTGCACAATGCATTCCAGATGATGAGTGTGAATTTTCATGACCATCCAACCATAACCCGAATAGGAGTAGCATTTGGCACGAAGGCACCTCCAGCTCTCGCATATTATCGATTTTTGCCCTTTGACCCCTGACTTAAGCAATATCGGTCAATATGTCCCGAGGCAAAGTTGTAGTACACATTGCGTACTATGAACCTGCACAGTTTCATTCGTATCGCTGCACTCACCTGGTCGCTAGGGGGGCCTTCAATTTTCGGGCATACCCCATTTGTAGGGGGCGCTGCGGGTAAACTATTCCATATATCAGAAAAACCGGAATATATTTGGTAGAGTATCACCTGTAGATGATGCATGCCAAATTTCATAACCCTCCGTGTGATAATGGCTTTCGGAATTTATTTCGCGTGAATGGTACCGATTTTGAAGGTTTTTCGGCTGTTGCTAGGGAACCAAAGCGTCCCTAGTAACCATCACAATTTCGAAAGCACCCGGTCATAAGATGTACCTACCACCCGAGTTTGGTCAAAATCGGCCCACGTTTACTACCAATTATGCTGATGACAAACAAACAAACATCCAAATAAACAGACAATTACTGACAAAAAGGGTCACCTATTTCGGCGACCCAACAGAATGACAATAGGCGATAAAGACAGACAAACAGACAGAATGACAAAATCGACTGACCAATATACTTGAAAAACCTTCGATTTTGCAAGTAACAATATCACAATATCTAATCTCAAGCTCAAAAGTGCTCTGACATCGCAGTGAGAGCCGTCGTGTGCAGCCTGTGGCTGCTGGTTGCATCATTTTCTGGGGGCACAGCTGTGCCAAAGATGCAGTGTCCTCTATTACCAGCACACTGGAACCCATTTTTGCCAATCTCGAAAGGATGACAGGCTGAGTCAACCCACCTGGTGTTAATTCAACGGTAAAAAAAGAGGCTCTCGCTCAGGACCCTAAGATCCCAAGCCAGCCACCTCACCTGTTCAGCCAACACCAGTCTTCAAACTGTGATATGACATACATCATGTGGTATGACATGTTAGTTAACATGATTTCACACCAGGGACACTTCGACACGTGCTGTTGTGCCAAAATAAAATAAATTCAGCTTCGACATTCCCAGACTCCTTGATTTTGTTTTTTTTCGGCAATCCCTGGAATTTTTTTCCACTCTATCAACAAGTAAAGAGGACGAGCTCTCTAAATATGAGGGGATAGGCTGAGGGTAAGCATGGTGTTGGTTTAACGGTTAAAGTGGCTGGCTTAAGATCTTAGGGTCTTGAGTTTGAGCTCCTGCTGAGCCGTTGAAATAACACCAGGTGGGTTGATTCAGTCTGCCATCCTTATGAGGACGGCAAAATGAGTACCGGCTTATTGCTAACAGGGGCACTGCATCAGCAGCACAGCAGTGCTTACAGAAAGAAAGAATAAAATGATGCAACCAGCAGCCAAAGGCGACGTATGAAACAGCAACCATCGGCCGAAGGCGTATAATGAGGTGTATGAAATAAATGTAATTATACATGTAAATTGTGACCATTTCAACGTGAAACGTTTGACGTGATCATCCAGTGGAAACGATGAGACCAAGACCAGTGAGTGGGTAAAACCAGGTCCCACCTCCTCCTCCTCCTCTCCCTTTACGGTTTCACCCGTTCATCTCATTCTCCCGCCCACGAGAGAGAAAGACAGCCAGACAGGGGACAGAGGGAGGGACAGAGACGGAGAAGATCAGTATCAAGGAGCGATGGATGTACTGAAGAAGGGTCTGAGCATGGCGAAGGACGGGGTGGCCGCGGCCGCTGAGAAGACCAAGCAGAGCGTCGCGGACGCGGCGGAGAAGACAAAAGAGGGAGTGATGTTCGTGGGTACGTCCGTCCACACCACACGGCCGCTCGCAGTGGAGAGACTTCGTGGGATAAAAATGAATAACCGGTGGATGAACGGCAAGAACGAGGTGGACTGTTTGTTAATATCGGACCGTGCTTGACGTGTTTCGTTGCTATGGCAACGACGAAGGAAAACGTCTTTTCGAAGCAAAAAAAAAAACTATTAGAAGGAAATTCTGGGTTAATTTGATGTGCGTCGATGTGCCCGGGGATTGGTGCTTCGTTTGTACGTGCGGGCCGTGCGGTTTGCAATTTCGTGAACGTTGAGAGACGTGCACGGCGTCGATGTGACCTGTTGTCTCCTGCACACGCGTCACAAAGGCAACGAGTACGTGGCTTGTGGAATGGTGTGTTGCGTGCGACCTGACACCTGTTCGTGCCCGTCCCGATTTACGGCCGAAGTGCGCCCCCGTGTACAAGTGTGCCCCTCCAGTGATGCGCTCTGTTGCATCAGCCATCGGCGCTCGTGTAGTTATCGGTGCTCGTGCAGTCATTGGTACTCGTGTAGTCATCGGCGCTCATATAGTCTTTGGTGCTTGTGTAGTCTTTGGTGCTCGTGTAGTCATCGGTGCTCATATAGTCTTTGGTGCTTGTGTAGTCTTTGGTGCTCGTGTAGTCTTTGGTGCTCGTGTAGTCATCGGTACTCGTGTAATCATTGGTGCTCGTGTAGTCTTTGGTGCTCGTGTAGTCTTTGGTGCTCGTGTAAACATTGGTACTCGTGTAGTCATTGGTACTCGTGTAGTCATCGGTGCTCGTGTAGTCTTTCGTGCCCGTGTAGTCATCGGTGCTCGTATAGTCATCGGTGCTCGTGTAGTCTTTGGTGCTCTTGTAGTCATCGGTGCTCGTGTAGTCTTTGGTGCTGATGTAGTTATCGGCACTCGTGTGGTCATCGGTGCTCATGTAGTCATCGGCGCTCGTGTAGTCTTTGGTGCTCATGTAGTCTTTGGTGCTCGTGTATTCATCGGTGCTCCTGTAGTCATCGGTGCTCATGTAGTCATTGTTGCTCGTGTCGTCATCGTTGCTCGTGTAGTCTTTGGTGCTCGTGTCGTCATCGGCGCTCGTGTAGTCATCGGTGCTCGTGTAGTCTTTGGTGCTCATGTAGTCATCGGTGCTCCTGTAGTCATCAGTGCTCGTGTAGTCATCGGTGCTCATGTAGTCATCGTTGCTCGTGTAGTCTTTGGTGCTCGTGTAGTCATCGGTGCTCGTGTAGTCATCGGTGCTCGTGTAGTCATCGTTGCTCTTGTAGTCTTTAGTGCTCGTGTAGTCATCGTTGCTCGTGTAATTGTGGATTCTTTTGGGTAGTCGATCGAGTAGAAAAAAAAATCTCAACAAAATATTTTTGAGATTTTTTTTTTCTACCCTTATTGTCGGGTTTTCCGTGTGTGTGTGTGTGTGTGTGTGTGTGTGTGTGTGTGTGTGTGTGTGTGTGTCTGCAACGCGAGGCTCCACAGCACAAACCAGCAAACCGATTTCGATAAAACTTGGCGATCAGGTGCCATATGGGCTGGGAGTGTGCGAGTTTGAGTTTCGTTGCCTAGCAACGGGACTTTGAAATTTTTGAAAAATCATAAAAAAATTATTTTTTCGAAAATCAAAAATCGTCTTCCAGGCTTTTATGCGCACTATAATCAACCTCTTTGTCAAAAAATTTCCAGCCGGATCCTATGAAAACTGTCGGAGAAGATAGACTTTGAATGAACCCTGGTCGAAAACAATAAAAAAACGAAGTTAGTTATATCTTAGAGACTGTGAGTCAGATATACATGAAACTGGTATGGTAGGTTCATGGTATGTCCTAGTTATGTGTGAGAAAGAACCGTTGCTATGGACCCCTCCGTTGCCTAGCAACGGCCGAAAAACCTCTAAATGTGGGGGTATTTTAACGAAAAAACAATCTGCAGCATTAACCCTTGAAGCTAGAATCATGAATTTTCTTGTGCTTAATCCTCAGGTCATTCCCCATCGAACGGGCCCATCGCGTCAGGTTATATTGGGTAGCCGACTACCCATGGCCGCCTACCGGTTTGTTTTATTCTTTTCTACATCCAGCTCTTACAACCAAACCCTCTACTGTACTGAGCTCATTAGAATTGTTGTTATTGCTGTTACTATTATTATTTACTAATATTTTAAAATCATCCTACCAATGTTGTGTTTCTTTTAATGTCACAAATTATTTGACATGAAAAACAGATTCAAGGCTGAGCATGTGTGGTTCTATTTTGGTCTCTGCACTCAGGAGCATGTGCAACCACTTTAATTATGAATACTAGAAACACCCTACGCTCCCTCCGGGAGTAGTCTGGAGAGGTTGGGTGGGGGGTATTGGGGAAGGGAGGCAAATTTACTCTCTTCGGTGGCTCGTAATCACCCCTGTCTCCAGCAGGGATCAGTAAACCACTTGCACTGTGCCACTATGTATACAGGCGAAAATTGTGTCGTCTATCCCTCCCTCTCACAGGGGTATTGTGACCCTGACCTGAACCTGGGTAATTCCAGCATGTATGCAAAATCAGTATTCATTATTTTCAACACCTGAATACCTCCACCCACACTAAATCAATGATTTCCCAGGTGCAACTTCTATTTCATGATGACTTTTTTTTCGAATTAATCTTTCTTATCAGAGTTTTTGAAAATTTGCTACCCCTCCCCCCAAAAGTTTTTTAAGAAAAAATATTCTAAATATTTTTCTGGGGTTGAAAATTGCTGAGAAGAACAGACAGACATGTGACTGGTCAGTTTTATTAGGTTCCTGAATGGGTGTAAGTGTATCTAATTAAAATTGGCAATGCAGCACGTGATGTCTGTGTAATGTTGACTTGTTGCTGATATGTCCCAAACAAATATGATGTAGGTCATACACCAAACACATCACCTACACACTCACTGGACCTATTAAAAATACAATCGCCAGTTCTAAACAAAATATATATATATATATATATATATATATATATATATATATATATATATATATATATATATATATATATATATATATATATATATAACAGCTCGGTCGGTGTATATAATGCTTATGCTGTATGTACTCTGGATGGGTTTAAACACCAGAATTTATGGAAAGGCTTATACAACGGTATTTACGGTATGGTTTACACTATGTTATGTGTCCACCTTAAGAAGCGAGTGCATCAGTCACCCAGAGGATGTCATGGTTGAAAATAAATAATGACACAATGTGCCCTGTGTGTTGTTTTATGGGAGAAAAGAGCACATGACAAGAGACAAAGGGATAATTGTATAATTAATATTTAGTAATCCCCACTGTCCACCTTAAAACCAATAATACGACTTAAAAGCAACATGAAATGACTTTCTGAAGAATCCCCAAATTAATAAAATACAAACGTCCCAGATATCACTGCAGCTATGAGTAAACTCACGACTCTCGAGGTGGCAACTTATCTCAGGTAACCAGTTTGTAAAATAAACCCCAGCAGGTTATAAAAGAGTGAAGGGTTGGATGTGAAGACATTCAAAAGGATCTTGTCCAGTGGGTGCGCACAGGATGAATCTGACAGGCCAATCACATCACAAAAGTCCTCAGAGGGTGAAAGCCTTGTAACACCAGAGTATAGAGAAGAACCTGAGTCCAAAGGTCATGCTGCTTCAGAGAGAGGTTGAGTTCAGGAGCTCCACAATGTGAAGGACAATGTATACTGGAAGCAGATGAGAAGAGAGTGAAGGAATAGGCAGGCAGCCCTCTCGATGCAGTAAGCGAGGAGATGCCTGCCTTGCAGTCATCTCCGAGACAACAGCAGGGCAGTAGATTCGATGAGTGGACCGATCAGTAGATTGGAGCGACCAACATACATCGAGGTGAAGTTGGTTCGTTGGAGTCGGGGGAATGGGGTTGCTGAAGCATCCGAGGCTCAGCACACAGTAGACTTACGATTCCTCCTTTACTGTTTGAGTCGGTTTTGTAATGAATTTATTTCATGAAATTCAGTGATCAGCAGCTGTTCCTTTTCCATCTACATACTTCCTCTCTCCTGTCTCATAACGCAAACTGTTGGTGCCTCTTACATTAAGAGTTGTTTATCGTTGTCATGGCCAATGCAGCTGCTCTCGGTGTCTCTTATCTTGTTTTGTTGCCATTGCTGAGATGCCATTGGTTTGCTGTCCTTGTTGAGGCAAATTCAGCCTTGGAAAGGTTCATTGTGACGCAACTGTAGTTTCGACAGCCAAAACAATTATTTTATCTTGTACAATTGACTGAACCTTCACCACATTACAATTAACTTTCACCCACAGAACAATTAAATGTTATACTGGTCTGTAACCCTCTAGTGAAACACCGTAACACAATTAATATTTCGGTTACAACTGTAGCTTTAGTTAAATGAGGAAAACCATTAGTTTGGTACTAAATTAGAGGTTTTAAGGCATATTGATGCAGATGAGCTTGCGGTAGTTATCTACTGTACACGGCGTTATAACGGAACGTAAAATGACTTTAAACGAGTATATTCTTTCATAGATCAGCGTCTTCATAACGAAACAACATTAACCAGGACGATGTTAAGCGAGGAATTGATGTACATTGTTGACCTCACTAAATTCCCATTCACCGAAGGAAATCTCGATGCATTTCAAAAAGCTCGCAACAATTGTGTGTCCACTCTCAGGAGAGCCAGAAAACACCATCTGTCCAACTTCAAGATTGAACTTTCAAACTTATCTCCCTCCTCTAAAACTTGGTGGTGCCTTGATAAGTCTGCTCTGGTGTATACGCTCCTTCCACCCCTTTCCACACTTCAAATGTAACCACAGCCGACTCCGCGAGTGAGAAGGCAGAATGTCACAATTCTGTGTTGGCTTTCAAATTTTGTTTCCCCAACCCCTTGCTCTCTGTACCCACTCCACCTAGCCATACGACTGCTCCTGGACTCTGTCTCTTTTGCACCTGAGAATGTGGAGAAGTTTCTGTCAACCCTCGACTCTGACTCTGCAACTGGATCGGAACTCTGCAACGAAGCAATAATCAGCTCATGTGTCCTAAAAACCTGCTCTGCCGCTTTTGCACATTCTCTCTGCCCAATGTTCTTGTGTTCTATCATTTTCTATCATTTTCCCTAGGTCATCATCCATCTTCTTGGAAATCAGCCAACATCACTGCATTACATAAAAAGGTGTAAAATCTGATCTCCTTAACCACAGACCTATCTGTTAACTTCCAATCATCAGCAAGGCCGAAGGATCCATCATTGCAATTGATATGAAATCCTTCCTTTTCTCTCACAGCCTCATCGCAGATCACCAATTTGGATTCAGACAAGGTCACTCCACCTTGGACATGTTGCTTCTACTCACCCAACAATGGATGGAAGCTCTCTTTGTCAGACATAAGACCAGGGCCATCTCTCTGGACATATCTTATGCTTTTGATACAGTCTGGCATCCTGCCTTACTCTCCAAACTATCTGCCTATAGCATCCAAGGCCAATTTTCCTGACTTCCTCTACTATCAAAGCCAACATGTGGCTCTCAATGGAATCCATTCATCTCCTCATCCTGTCAAGGCTGCAGTGCCCCAAAGCAGTGTTCTGCGCCCAGTCCTGTTTCTGATCTTCATTTATGATCTCTGACTCTCTTTGAAAATCCCCTTTATCTATTTGGTGATGTCATAGCACCGTGTCTTGTCATTGGTTGACAGATAAATGGCCGTAACTTGGGAACCGCTTGTCCGATTAATGTCAAACCTTGAAAAGGCACATACTAAGGTCCCCAGCGTCGATTGTGATGTCATTCGTGATGTCATAGCGCCGTGTCTTGTCATTGGCTGACAGATAAATGGCCGTAACTTCGGAACCGCTTGTCCGATTAATATCAAACTTTGAAAAGGCACATACAAAGGTCCCCAGCGTCGATTGTGACGTCAATCGTGCATGAAAAGTGCATGAAAAAATCGAAAAATCAATCGTGCATGAAATAAATAAATAAATAAATAAACATTAATTGTGATGTCATTCGTGATGTCATAGCACCGTGTCTTGTCATTGGTTGACAGATAAATGGAAATAATAAATAAATAAATAAATAAACAAACATTAATTCTGACGTCATTTGTGATGTCATAGCACCATGTTTTGTCATTGGTCGACAGATAAATGGCCCTAACTTGGGAACCGCTCGTCCGATTGATATCAAACCTCGAAAAGGCACATCCGCGGGGCCCCTGCAATATTCCTGGCAAGTTTTAATCCGATCGGACTGGCGGTCGACGAGAAACTGCGGTCGCATACAGACAGACACACACACACACACACACACACACACACACACACACACACACACACACACACACACACACACACACACACACACACACACACACATTGCTGGAATTATAGATAGATTATCATACTATCATGGAGCTATGGTATATGTGGGTACTGATGTAGCCAAGACTCCAGGGATTCCATTTCTCATACATTAGAAAAACCTGCTCCCTTCAGGAGCATTGACAAGTCGTCCGTTTTTTGTGCCCAGAACCTGACACAGGGTACCACCAACAAGTATGCAAAATTTGATGGAAATCAGGCAAAAATCGTAATCGCCCCTCCTATGTGGTGGGGGGTGGGGGGGAGATCTTGTACATTAGACCTGACCCTGGGTGGTACCAACATATATGCAAAATTTGGTGGAGATCAGGACAGCCCTGTGTTTTTCTGTGATTTTAAGATGTACGAGCACATTACCCATAGGGTGATTACACATCACCCCCTACAGTCACTCACACACACATACACAAACACACACACACACACACACACACACACACACACACACACACACACACACACACACACACACACACACACACACACACACACACACTAACATTTTTACTGTAAATTCACACATGCAATTCTGACAACTCTTCAACAAAAAGCCTATGGTTCACCCTCCCAACTCTGTCTCATCTTTGCTTCCTCCACCCCCCCCTCTATACCTCTCGACCCCTTAGACCCCCCCCTCCCAGAATCCCTGAACCCCCCCCAGAAGTCCCTTGAAACCCCCTAAATCCAATAAGATCATCCATCCATCGGGACCATACTCTGTGCAGAGCATTGGTGCTGCCGAAGCAGTCTCCTTGGCTCTTGGGCACAATCCTGGACGGGTCGCCACTCCAACACAGGACCCCAGCAAGCTGGCACTCATTTTGCCAACCTCGGAGGGATGACAGGCAGAGTCAACCACACCTGATATTAGTTCAACAGCCAAGTGAGATTTGAACTCAGGATCCAAGGATCACAAGCCCACCACCCTAACCATTAAGCCAACACCAGGTACAATAAGACCCTTAATAAGTTCAAACACCACTAAGAGCCCAAAAGACCACCAAGATAATAATTATATTCAAGCTTTTCTATTTAACAAATGAGAAACACAATTCCTAGCTTTAATATCACCAGGAGATGTGAAAGTTTTATTTACATACCCACTATAACTTGACCCCACAAAATAATATTAAGCATCATTATTGTCTATGGAAATGTATAATACCCTTTTTTAATATCACACAGGAAAATGATAAGTTTAGTTATAATCCCTTGAGTGAATACAAAACTAAACAATCCCACGCGGAGTATACAGTACGAAATTTCTCAGACACTGTGTATTCTGAAATTACTCGCCTTATGAAAGAACAAGGTGATAAACGAAAAATATTGTTGCAGTTGTGGAAAGACCACAGGGAGTTGTATTTAATACATACAATAACCTGGAGTTTAGATATTTCCATCGTGATTTTGTTTAGTTTGGTCCCCATCCCCTGATAATGAGACAGGGAAATGTGTTTTGATTATACTTAGAACCTTCTCCATTGTTCTCTTCCTCATTCTCAAACCTTCATTCTCCAACTCCGTATTTAAACCTCATTCCTAAACTCTCATTTTCCAACTCCGCAGCATTCAAACCTCATTCCCAAACATTCATTCCGAAACACCCATCCTCAAATTATCCATTTTCTGACACCTGCACTTGAAACTCCTTTCTGATGCTTCATTTCTAAACCACATTCTCAAACCACTTCACCTTACCAGTATTTGACCAAATAATCACCATTCCAGTGTTGCAATTGTTGTATTCTTCACCGTTCTGGCATTCCAGTCATCGCGGATCAAGCGATGCGTTCCCAAAGCGCCACACTCCCATGCTCCAGAGACGAATCTCAGCAACTGGATCACAGTGCACCACAGCCAATCAGTGTTGGTTGCCAAAAGCAGACAGATTGAAGACACAGTCCAGGGACAATAAACACTCCCTGATGAAGTAGTGTGCATAAAGAGTTAATGTACAGTTCGAGCACAGTATAGTCTAGGAGAAGAGAGCAGTCCAAATGTGGTGCAGAGTGGAACGGCACTGCAGGCTGAGTTCCTAGTCCAGAAGCTGAGGGAGTTTGCGCCCTGAGGGAGGGAGACCTGGCCGGGTTAACCGGGCTTCCATAAAACCAGACGGAACAAGAAGGCACCAAGCAGAAAGCAAAGTGCTCTGAGCGAAACGCAAAGGCACCAAGCAAAGCGCCAAGTAGGATGGGTGCTGACCAAGCCATGGGAGAACTGACTCCCTCAAATGCCTTTACACACACACACACACACACACACACACACACACACACACACACACACACACACACACACACACACACACACACACACACACACACACACACACACACACACACACACACACACACACACACACACACACCATAAACCCTTGCATCTTCTCGCACATATACCTCATTGACTCACACTGTTGTGGAGCATCAGTTTGACAGCGCACCTCCCACCTGCATCTCTCACTCACCTACATCTACAACTCATTGAGACCCACATGGGCTAGCCAGTCCACATATGGGTGAGAAAAGGATCACCAACACACTCTGACTTCTTCTTCTTCCTCTTTCTCATCTTGTTCTTCGTTATGTCCACTTTCTCTCTTTAATTTCACCGGATCTATGAGGCGTCTATGTCTTGCCTTGCAAGCGATAAGGTTGACTATATAAGGGGTTCTTTTGAGTGCTAGGGGCTAAGACTTTTTCTAATATGACACTGCAATCTCCTGTAACTACGTGTCCTTCAATATCAGACTTGATATTTCCAAACCTGCTCGGTGTCTGTTTCCTCCATTGGTGAGATATAGCATGTCATAAGTAGACCGGAGGTTGTACCCCATTGATTCGCGATTCTAGCTGAGCCGACGTCCCACTTACGGTTCCACTCATCCATATGTGATTAATAGATAAAGGTGGGGGTGTTGAGAGCACGGTTCCCCATCAGGGATAACTAAATCACCAGAAGGATAATGCGAGATGTGGGCGCTGCCACTCCCTACCAGGTTTTCACTGACAGGCCCGTAACAATATCATAAATATTTAAAAGCATGCTTCAAAATCAACTATTAGGCTTAAAAATAATTATGAAGTTGATTTCACAATTGATAATTAATTCATTTGGAGAATAAAACCCATATTGACCAGGGACCATAAAACCCATATCATTAAAAAGGTCTTTGTCTGAGGGGTTCCAGTTATATATATTTTTTCCATTACCAATGACCTTGGATGTTTTTCTTATATCATTTACCTTATTATATGCTGATGTCAGGGGTGAAGTATACGCATACCTCCGGGGGGTTTCCTTCCCTTTGGTGTACGTATGTTGTTCGTGGTGCCGGACTCAGTGCATTCTCTAACGACTGCAATCCAAGCTTTGAGCTTCACGAGTCTGAACGAACGTACAGATCAGCTACCACTCAAATGGATCTTTGTCAGTTGGTGTCTGTGACTTCTGAGTGGCTTTACAATGACCACATCAACAGTGTACTGTTTATGAAACTTGTATTTCAAATAAACAGACACAAAGTCAAATGAGGAAGTTCACCATCACATACAATGTCCAACTCCGATTCCCACATTGAGTTATTTCCACTGCACAGTGTCCCAGTCCTGCCGGCACAACTCATGTGTGTTCACCTCGTCCTCCGAGGCTGTCGATCCTTCAATTCCCGGCGCAGTGTTCTCTCTCGTACGATGGCCCGTCCAGGTTGATTTCAAGAGCTCAAAGGAATTTTTTCCCAAGACATAATCTTAATGAGTTTTAAACAACCTGATTGAGATAGGCTCCATGCATTAACAAGCTCTCTGGACATTAATCCCTCGTTCACTCATCAGAGTTAAATGGAGCACGGGGACGATCAAAACTCATGGCTCATCACATGTCACCCGTCTCTCTACATCTCCCTCTCGCATACGCGGTTTATGTAGTATCACAGAACAATCCCGTGCCTTCCAGCAAATGTGCTTCTCGTCGATACTGGAAGTTTCATTTGAGAACGTTCCAGCACCTTCACAAATCTCACCAGGCAATTTACAGTACAATACTGCCATCTACAGTCAAAATTATCTCATTACATGAAGTTGTTTATATTACAATTTACCGATCCATGCTAAACGAACTTTATAACATGTAACCGTCAATTTTAATCATTCATTTACAGGCATTTACGGGTACTTAAATTTACCATAGCATCTCGCTTTTAACTGACAGCTGTTTTTTTACTGAAGAATTGTGAGATGATGGAATCTTGCCAGATTGTGAATGAAAACATCCATCATTATTTACTTTTAACGATGTGTATATAGTACTGCCACAGCATCACGAAGAGAATAATTGGTTTTGTGTCGTTAATTGGCATAATTAGTCTGTGCATGGTGTTACGGAATAGTACAACAGAATTGTGCTGGAGGTGAAAGTTAATTGTTTCACGAGAATATTATAATCCAGTAATCTATAATAATAGTAATAATAAGAGTGTGTGTGTGTGAGTTTGTGTGTGTGTGTGTGTGTGTGTGTGTGTGTGTGTGTGTGTCAGTTTGGTCAGTGTGTCTCCTCCATATCTCCAAAACCATGAAACCTAACGGCCTGAAACTTTGCAGGCTTACGAAGGGTACTCCAAAGGAGTACATGAATGAAAATGCGGTGTTTGGGATGATTTAAACACCCCTTTTGAAGATAATTAACGGCCTTATTTCATTATCCTTCATCAAGGCATCATCCTTGGTCAGCCCCTGAGTTAGCCCTCTGTCAGCTTGCTGGGGTCTTAATTCGCCATTTTGTTTGGCCTGCTCAACGAAGCCTTGACTTGGAACAGGCAGCAAAGGTTTCTTAACAATAAAGCGCTCAATTTTTTATTTCACTTTCCTCACTCATATTATTGAATGCCTCATCATCATGAGGATCATCGGACGAATCGCTGGATACATCACAATGCTTACAAACAAATGTCCGGAGACACCAGCACTCATGCTTTTATTTTGTTTTGGCAGATGTGATAAGCTCTGGAGTCTCTTAACCTGAGCATAATTTCAAATTTTAAATTGTGGAATTGATCTTAACAGCAGTTCTGACTGCTAAGAAAGTGTTCATTTGTCCAATTCAGACATTGTTTGAAACTCCGAGCATCTCTGAGTGTTCGTGCTATTATTTCATTTCCACACATGCAATAAGCTCGAGAATCTCTGAACCTGAACCGAATTTCAAAATTTAAACTGCGGAATTGGCCTTAATGTTCATTTGTCCAATTCATACATTGTTTGACACGCCGGGTGGTGTTTAATATGACTGATCAGTGACCGCTAATCACGTGCCAAGCCTGTCATTCCTTATCAATAGTTTTGTTTAAGTGCTTGCTTGAGTGCTTAAGCCACTTGGCGAGCGCTCTACAAGCTGTTTGGATGTTCGTTCACAACACAATCAAAAATACATCGACTGACATACTAAGTTCTGGCCCCACCTCCCTGTGTTGCGCACCGCAGTGTCTTGCAGTGCCAAGCCTACCATTCTTTATCAACAGTTCGATGGAAGGAAGGATGCATGGAAGGGATAGATGGATGGAGGGAAAGATGGATGGGATGGAGGGAAGGGATTGAGCGAAGAGGTGGTTGTATAAATAGATGAAAGGGATGGATGGATGGATGAATAGATGGACCAAACCGATATTTGTAAGCCATGGTGATATGGTAGACGGCGGTGTAAATGACTCTTTTTTTAAATCGCAGCTGTTGTCGTTTTTGAAAGGAAAATTACAAATTGACATTCAAGGCAATGTTAGGTGATAATTAATGTAAATGAAGTACAGTACATATAAGCATGTGTTCTGTTGTCTTAGTTAAATCTGGAAAAAGTTAATTATGTGACCTTCACCTCGGAGTGGTCATGCTGAGCAACGCTCAAAGACACATCCTCTGGTGGAGTACTTTAGAGGTTATTATGGGAGAGTTGTTTCCAAAACTCAAGCTCATTGCAGTTGCTGCAGGGAATGTAATGGCAGACGAAGGAACAGCAGGGTAGAACTCATTCATCATTCATTCCTTACACCTTGTGTTCACTCTGTGAGATTGGAATATCATGTGTTCATGAACAACTGTAGAATTTGCTGTGAATCCACTTTCCATCCCATCCATCCATCCCTTCCCTCTATCCATCCATTCCCTCTATCCATCCTTTCCATCCATCCCATCTATCCCTTCCCTCCCCTCCATCCATCCATCACTTTCCCCAATCTCTTTGTCCTTGCTTCCCTATCCCCCCTTCCTCTCTCTAACCCCTTTCTCACCCCGGTAACAACTTTCATGAAGTGATAAACAATTGGTGGTTGTGATAAGTTCCCACAGATGGTTGTGTTGTGGTTTGGAGGTGGTTATGTTGTGCTGTGTTGTTTGTGTTTTGTTTTGAGCCTAGAGTGTTGCGGAGTGTGCAGGTTGGATGTATGGGTACTTTTTTGGCATTCTGGTTCGATTCCGTGGTTTGAAATTTGGGATTCGGCTTGGGTTGAGAGATTCTGGGGCTTATCACATTTTGTTCGTAAAACATGTGTTGAAATTAAATAAAGGCACAAAACACTGGCATCTCCAGGTGTTTATAAGAATTTCAGCTGTGGTGCGATGGGCTTTCGGGTCTTCTGGCCTGAGCCAGGTTTTGGGGTCTTGATTGTGGTGTTGGGCTTGTTAGCAGCTTTGGCTGCTGGTTTGCATGTTCTTTGGCATGAAAGTGTGCAAAAGATATAAAATACCTACAGTTTGCATCATAAGACAGGAGGAAGGGACATGTAGAAGGAAAGGAGGCCCACCTGCTGTGTACTGAATTTCATGTGGCAGAATTCATTAAAAAAAACCAACTCCACTAGTAAAGGCAGAATCAGGAGCCTTTTGCACGTGAACCTGGAATTCCAGGCCTGACCTGGCCTGGAATGGTTCAGGGGCTCTGTTCCCTGTCTAAAGAACCAGCTTCACCCTGCCTTATGCTGGTCACTCATATCTACTCGTTGGTTTAATCGTTGAATTTGCTGCCCTGCTGTTGTCTCTGAGATGACTTCAAAGCAGGCATCTCCTCACTGGCTGCATCGAGAGGGCAGCCTGCCTGTTCCTTCACTCTCTCCTCACCTGCTGCCAACACACATTGTCCTAAACAGCATGCAGTCCCAAATTCAACAGTATCACACAGCTTGATCTGTGGACTCTGGTTCATCTGCATACTTCAGTGATACAAGGCTTTACCCTGTGAGGGCTTTTGCAATGCGATTGACCTGTCGGATTCATCTTGTGTGCTCCTACTGGACAAGATCCTTTCAAACGTGTTCACAGCTGACCCTTCACCCATTTATAACCTGCTGGAGTTTGTTACAAACTGGTTAACTGATATAATTTTCCACCTTGAAAGTCATGAGTTAATTCATACCTGCATTGATATCTGTGATGTTTGTACTTCATTACCTCCGCCACCGAGGTGAAGGAGGTTATGTTTTCACCACTTTGTCTGTTTGTTTGTTTGTTTGTGTGCAGGATATCTCAAAAAGTTGTAGACGGATTCGAACAAAACTTGGTGCACACGTTGGGTGTGTGACAAGGCCTCATTGATTCGATTTCAGTGAAGATCCGAATCCGGATCCGGATCTGATAATTTTTTAAGTGATTCTTCACCATGAAGAGAAAGGGCTAAACCGATATGTAGCATGATTTCTCAAAAAAGTTGTGAACGGATTCGGATGAAACTTGGTGGGCAGGTTGGGTGTGTGGTAAGGACGAACTGATTCGATTTTGGTGAAGATCTGAATCTGGATCTGGATACGAGAATTATTTAATCTCTTAAGTGATTCTTCATCATTGAGAGATAGGGCCAAAAACGATATATAGAATGATATCAAAAATGTATTGGGCCCGATATGTTCTCATGGATCAGGCATTGCGGAGGTATGCGCTCTCCACCGAGTGCCCTTCTCGTTAATTTGGGGATTCTTAGCAAAGTCATTTGGCGTTTCTTTCAAGAAGTATTATTGTTTTAAGGTAGACAGAAGGGATTAATAAATGTTACTTATAAAAATATCCTTCTGTCTGTTGTCGAATGTTGATTTCACTGGAAAAACAACAAATGGGGCATAGTACTGTCCTTAAATATTTTCTGCCGTGACATTGTCCTGGACAACTGGTGCACTCGCTCGGGTGTCTCGAGATGGACGCATGACAGAAATTGGGGGCTCATCTGTGATAACCGTAATAATGGTCATTTGACAGTTGCTATTCCATGGGGTTACTGTAGAGCTTGCAGGATTGTGAGTTGTCTCACAATCTCAGAGGGTAAAGTGTATTATTATCTTGTGCTGTAAACAAGAGTGGAAAATGACTCACGGGTTAGGCCATGACATGTGGGAGCCATGCTGTTGCTGTTTAGGTCGTGTTTTCTGTGAAGGCGATGATGTCCTGATTGTGGGGTGGATAGTGAAGGGGAAAGAGCTATGTATTCTGCTATTTTGATGAGGTAATGAAGAAATATGTAATGATGTCGGAATGCCCATTTCCTTTTTGGAGTGGGAGGAGGGGGTGGGAGAAGGGAGGATAGAGAGTTGAAGGTGGGAGGGTGGGGGGGGAAGCAGAGATGGGATAGATTTGGGAGGGGGAAGTTTTGGATTTGGTGAGGGGGGAAGGTTGAGGTTATGGTTTGGGGATTGGGGAGTTGTGGTGGGGGAGGGTTTGGGGACTTGGTTGTGGAGGGGGTTTAAAAGCTTGGAGTGGGGAGGAGATTGGAGCCTCAGGGTTGGGAGGGGGAGGATGAGGACCTATGGTTGGGAGGGGAGGGCGGTTGATGACTTGGGGCTTGTGAAGGGGGGGGGTGGGGTTGAGGATTTGAAGCCTTATTTTACATTGTGCAGATGCTCTGTGGGTCCCTGCTAGTTTCAATACATTTTCCTTAATTTTATCATTGTTTAAGCAGATGCATCTGAATTGTATTCATATCATTAAGTTGAAGTGAAGATGAAAAGACTGTGAGTGGTAGATTCTGTGTTAAGATAAAGTCAAAATGATAATATATACTATTTCAAGTGATTTGTATTGATGAAGGTGCTAATAAGCGAAATGCATTCGTTTGAAAATTGGTTGTGGACATGTTTTTGTTTTTGTGATTTCAAAAAACATCTCTTCTTATTCTTTCTATATGACCCACAGGCAGCAAAACCAAGGAGGGTGTTGTCCAGAGTGTTACGACTGGCAAGTGGAACCCATCTTACATTCAAACTCAATTTAGAAGTTTGAGAAATACGAATGAAGATGTTTGATATTTCACATACATTGTAAACAAGAGTAAACTAATGTTGTCATACTCCATAGTGACATCATCCGACACCGAAGGAGTTTTCACGAATTTGGCGTCATTTGAAATCCGAAGTCCATTTGACCATCACAGCTACCAATGTTATCACTTGTTGGTCCAAATGACCCTAATTTCTGTGCTGTACCATGAAAATAAATCGAGTAGTTTTACCTACCTCCTCATGGCCGAATAACTAACTTTACTTCATACAATTTAACTTCGCTAAATTTGGGCGCGTGTGGTTCACCAGTCAAAGAAATTCCAGTATTGCAAAAATTAAATCCAATTAAGTTATTATCAATAACACAATTACATTTATAAGCATTCGCATCCCCACTGGTTAGTTGTTCAGTTATTACGTATACACTTTCTGGTATCCACACATTTAACGTGTGCAATCTGCAATATATAAGCCCACTTTTACTCTTTGCTCCAGTGCAGTTTGTAAATCCCTTGAGCCATGGATTAATTATCTGAGCAGAGTGAAATGTTTAAACATCCTTTAATAAAAGGAGACGAGTCCATCTGTCCATCACGCGAAGAAGCGTGAGCTCGAGCTTTAATGTAGCAGTTCCTGCTGTCATATAATAATACAAATTGGACAGTTGGAAAGCTAATAATCGATTTTCTTGGAATAAAGATACGTATCTGTTTAATCATAAAGATGCGGGTTTTGAAAGCCTGTGTTTTCAGGATTGAATAAGAGGAAGAAGTGGAAATGTGAGCTTCATGCAGCGGTTCCAACGGTAACGCTTATCATTCTCCGACAGCAGGAACCCTTGAGAAGGAAAAGGAAGGAGCACACAAAATTAGATATAGTAATACTTCTTGAAGCAACAGAAAAAATATATAAAAGTACGTTGCAGGAGCACACAAACAACAACAACAGCAGGAGCAACAACTTGGTGTTATACAAGATCAATCTTTTGCATGTTTCACCTCATTTTACATCCGCATTAAGATTCACAGTTAGACGTGCAATATATTTGTGAAGTACAACATATTGTCCTTTGATTAAATCAGTCAGCGAGGTGATGGGTAGGCACATGCCAAGTTTAACAGAAAAGACAACATTTAAAGACACATAAAACGAGGAAATTTTCTTCCAATTAATTTTTGAATTTTTCAGCTCATCGTTTTCCAGCGTGATGCATAAGAACTGCGAGTTACTAAGCAATGACACCAGCTGCCAGAAAGGGCACTTGCAAAGTGTGACAGCACAATATGTTTCATGGTGATAACAGGTGCGCAGCTCATACAAGGCAGACTCAGCTGGAAGCTTCTCCTGGGCATTCAAGTTGCTTTCCTCACTGTCGCTGCGGTCTTGTTTTTGCCTCGCTCAAATAACAAAATTCTTCTTGGATGACTTGATAATCGTGCCACTAAACTTGACTTGTGAAAATATTTTCATCTCTTCAGTATGACCTTTTTTACTTTGAGTTGTGACAGGAGATTGGAAGTCCTTAAGTTTACTGCAACTTTAACTTTTAGCTATGTTTAAAAAAAAAAAAAAAAAAAATCAGGTTGTGACACAATGACGTGGAAATTGAATGCTTCATCTTTTTTCAAAATATTTCCTGTTGCGTTGATCAATCAATGCAAAACACCTACGTATTCCCTCTTCTTCATCAGTGGCAGAGAAGACAAAAGAGGCAGGCGGGGCTGTCGTCTCTGGTGTTACCAGCGTTGCACAGAAGACAGTTGAAGGAGCAGGGAACATGGCTGCTGCCACTGGCCTAATGAAGAAGGATCAAGGCGGAAAGGTAGCACTATTCTGTCTCAATGATGCAATGAGTTCCCATGTTGGATATATATGCAGCATATATATGTATATGTATATATGTATATGTATGTATATATATATATATATATATATATATATAAATAGATATATATATATATATATATATATATATATATATATATATATATATATATATATATATATATATATATATATATATATATTCGAAAGCCTGGTGTTGGCGCAGTGGTTAGGGCAGCGGCTTGGGATCCAAAAGGTCCTGAGTTCAAGCCCCGTTGAGCCACTGAATTCATACACCAGGGGGTTGACTCAGCCTGTCATCCTTCCGAGGTCGGCGAAATGAGTACCAGTATACTGGGCCGGTGTATACCCCGGTTAAATAGGTGTACCATATCCCTGTGTCGTAAGAGGCGACCAGGGTTGCGTCAGGAAGGGCATCCGGCGTAAAACATGTGCCAAATCACTATGCGGATCATATGGATGATCCGCTGTAGCGACCCCTAACGGGAGCAGCCGAAAGAAGAAGAAGAAGATATATATATTCGATTGTGAAACGACTGCTTAACATTCTTCATACCATATTCACCATAAAGGCAAACTTCTAACTTCAGCAATACCAACATAGTGGGGCAACTTAGCATAACAATTGTGCATTTTGTGAGGAAAGTACCAAATTTGGCACACTAGTAGCGTAACATATTATGAACAGATTTGGATATTGGGCCATCTCAAATTCAGCCGCTGATGGCTGTGGCAGCCATTTTCCACTGCCATCAAAAATTTTGATTGCAGTGGAAAAAAATTTGCCACTGCCCTTCGCAGGGCAGCTCACCGGATGACAGGATTTAGGCAAAGCCTTCGGAACCCCCATTCTTTGATGATAGGAGGAAAATCACGGGGTAACCTTCCTGGGTCGGATTGTGGTGGTGGTGTGTGGGGGTGGTGTTGAGGTGTTGGCCACCAGACGCTGGTCTCCTCAGGTTAACCTGAGTTTCTCCCTTTGGGTGGGTGCCTGAAATGTCCTATCCCTAAGAGAGGATGATCACCTGTCTCTGTTTTCATCTGAGCTCAAGCATTTGGACATCGGTATTGCAGCACTCTCTGAGGTTCGGAGACTGGATTGCGGAAAGATCATGGTGGTTAGTTGCACCTACTATTGGTCTGTGACTCGATGTACTGGAGTTAGAGCAGAGGGTAGTGGGCTCTTGTCAGAGGAGTCTGAAGTGAAGGCCTGCTGAGCCAGTTACTTTGGACAGCTGTATCAGACTGACCCACCAACTGTTGAGTTGGACGTCAGGGGTGTAATTATCCCTATTGCTGACCCTCCAATCAACTGTGCACCACTTTTGTTTGTGGAAACACAGGCTGCAGTGAACCACTTGAAAGTACGTAAAGCTTCCAGGATCTGTGGCATCCATGCTGAACTTCTCAAGTCTGGTGGAAATGCTGCACTCATGTTGTTGCATGCAGTTCTGTGCTCTGCCTGGAAAGGGAAGGTGATCGCCAGGTCTGCAACAACCACCAAGAGGTGACGTTGCTCTCAGTGCCAGGCAAGTTCTTTGCTTTGATAATTATTGATAGCGTTTGCCACCATCTGCTTGAGCACCATCGCCCAGAGCAGTCAGACTTTACACCAAAGAGGTCAACAATTGACCGTATCCTTGCTCTTCAGGTCCTCACCAAATGCAGATGAGAGTTTCGGCAGGGGCTGCTTGCAGCCTCTGTTGATCTCCACAAAGCATTTGATTCAGTGAATCGAGATACCCTCCAGAGGAGTCTTGGTCTTTGTGGGGTGCCACCAAAAATGATCAATCTGATTTCGGAACTATACTCTGGGAGTGAGAGTGCTGTGAGGTGTGGTGGTTCCACCTCTGACTAATTTCCAGTTGTTACTGGAGTTCGTCAGGGGTGTGTATTGGCCGCAACACTTTTCAGCACTTGTATGGATTGGATTATGTGGAGGATGTGGAGAGATGAAGTTGTGGTGCATAACTTGGGAATGTCAAGATCTCTGACCTTGATTTCAGAGATGATTCAGTTATATTTGCAGAGATGCTGGATATCCTTAAGGGGGCCTAGAGGCACTGAATGAGGAGTCGGTGCCACTGGGTTTGCGGGTTTCCTTGATCAAAATTAAGATCCAGGCTTTCAATGATATCTTGGATGTTGCTACCTTGTCTGTACCTCTTTGGGGTGAGGATATTGAGGTCACGGAAAGATTCACTTTCCTGGGCAGTGATATTCCTGTCTCTGCATGTTGAATAGACGTCTGGGTCAGTCCTGGGGAATCATGGATTCACTGGATCCTGGGGTGTGGCGCTGTCGGTACTGATGCAGGACTTTGAGCGGTTGCTGAGAGAGAATCAGATGATATTTGTTACTTGTATAGTCCGTGAGCATCAGCTGTGGCTGTATGGTCATGTGGCTCACTTTCCTGATGCTGATCCTGCTTACAAATTCTCTCAGCGAGAGAACCTCATGAGTGGAGGAGGCCAATGGGCCGACCACATGCCTCGTGATTGCAGCAGGTTTATCAGCATCTCAAGGAGATGGGGATGTGCCAGGCATCTGCATGGGGGATGGCCAGACAGAGGCTCTTGGAGTACCTGCGGAAAGTAGACGCAGCAACGTGCTGCTCTGGCACATGCACCCATACCTGACCTGACGCCTAGTTGAATGAAAATCTCCCACTCTTTATAATGTTGATGGTTATACCTTGTTCCATTCCGATTGGAAAACTGAACGGGGAGGTTGAGTCGCATTGTATGTTTCAAATTTAATGTCATGTACACTTAAACAAGATATTGCTTTCTCAAATAATATCCCTGAATTAATGTGTTGAAATAGATTTATATAAAGGCAACAATCATCATTTGTACAACATATAGGCCTCCAAGCAATAAGATGGAATTGTTTATGGCTGATGTTGAAACTTTGTTATGTAACTTGAAGAATGAAAATAAGAATGTGTATTTGATAGGGAATTACAATATTGATCTCTTTTTCGAAAATAATCACTCAACTCGTTTCCACAATTTGTTTCATCCAATTACTAAATTGATAAACGAACAAGGAGTAATTCACAGTTATCATAACTAAATGATAACATTTTTATTAATTCAGATGAAGGACATATCCAAACTGGTCTTCTGTATCATGAAATATCAGACCACTTGCCCATATTTTGTATTATTAACTATTACTGTTGATTACCAAACTAAACAAAGGAAGAAGATGAAAACATGCAAATTCACATGATAAAATATTTCTCATTTAAATAATTATTTGATTAAAAAAGAATTGGGATGAAGTTTTGTCATGCAATGACACTAATGATGCCTACGAATTATTTTGGACTAAATTTTTCCTTTATCTGCACAAAAATAATCCACAAGGTGAGAGTAGAATGAGAAGAGGAGATCCTAAGAATCCATTGGTAATAAAAGGGGATGACGCAATGAATCAATAAAAGATACAAGTTATGTATGCGACACCAAAATAGTGTGAAAGTGAACAAGTACAAAAAATATAGAAATAAATTAGCAAAAATAATTATTAGACTTTCATGTAGAACATACTACTCAAGACAATTTGATAATGCCAAAGGTAATGTGTCCTCTACCTGGAAACTTATCAATGATGGATTTGTAGTCCATGAGCCAGACAAGAGTTGACTACCAGAAAGGGGGACTAAAAGCCACTGTATTTTCCAGTTAGGTTGATGTCTGTAGTAAATAAAAAAGATGTGATGAACATCTCAAAAGAGTAGCGAAACACCTTTTTGGTGGCCATCTTGGAAAATGGATACCTCATTTGATCATATTTCTGAAAATTGACTATAATTTTGCAATGGCCGATCTGAGATATATACAACCCGAAACAAGATATGTTCAGCATAAAATTTGGCACATGCCAATTTAACTTTTGTAAATACTGGTCCATTGGATTCTGAAATAATTGAGAAAATAGGTCAGAATTTGGATTTTTCTCACACAACATTTTCTACAAGTGGCATCATACTTGCTGAAATATTTATAATATTTACCTTATTTAACATGCAGATATAAGAAATGTTTAACATGCACATGTAACAAATATTTAACATGCAGATACGAGGCAGGTACAAGCTTTAATGTTATTCTTCATGTTTCAGATAATTACTCACTCACATCCTGATGTAGGTGTCCTTTCATTTGTCATCACTGTTTGATGAGTCCTACTGGTCATGCTCTGGTTCCTCATCATCACTGGCCATGTTGGAGCAAGTGTGCAACTTGCATGCTGCTGTACATTTCAAGCCGTTAATGATGCATGAGCAGTCAGTTGGCCGACAAGAGCGAACACACTTGCATAACATCAAACTGAGAACTTTGGAATGAGGGATCCCATCATGCACTGGATACCAAGGCTGCCATCTTCACTTGTTGTCCATCCGTGCCCTTGACTGGGCTTAAGAATATCTGATGAATTGACTAAACTCTGTCATTATATGGCTGCCTAGTAGTTATGTCGACATGTGTGCTGTAGGAGCATCTTCACGCCTGTTCCTACTCTCGTTTAAATGAAATAGACACGGCACTATGCGTGTAAAAGCTGGAAAGTGCCGAGTTTGACGCAGTACCTCTTCCCATGTGCTTACATCCATCTGTCTCTACAGTGCTTGCCTTTGACAATGTTGACAAGCAAGAGGAAGTCCTAAGTGGAGCAGGAACCTCACATAGTGTCAATGGTATCATTGTTCAACCAACATCCTCATCATGCATGCCACCAAAACCAATCAGGACTGCCTCCACAAAGGATAAGAAGTGCACAATAAAGGCACCAGGTGCCTAACTGCCATTATACGTTAATGGGAAAAGGAACAGTCCACCCGCAATCGTACCACCCAACCTGACAGCAACGCATGCAAGTGCAGTACTGAGAGCACGTCAACAGACTTGTTGTGGTCTTGGTGCATGTGATGGGTATGACATATCTGAGATACCAATGCGTTATCGGACAGAATTCAACATTCTACCAGGAGAGCACAAAGAAGTGATTCCAGATGCGAAAGGATACCTGCCTACAATTAACGCACCCGCAACTGAATTATCAACCATCCAGCAAATCTTGTGACAGTCCATTTCTATCGTCATTTTTACATCTTGAGAGCATTGCAGTTGTCTTGGATCAGGCATTGTCTGCAAAGGCAACATAAATTGAATGGAAACATCCGGAAAGGTATGGGGGAATCGTGCTGATGATGGGGAACTTACATACGATCTGCAACTTGATGTCCACAGTTGGTAAGATGTTTTGGAATGCTGGACTTCGAGATCTGGCTGTGAAATATGGAGTCATTGCGAAAGGATTAATCAACAAGGTTCTTGAGGGAAAACAGTACAACCAGGCTGTCCATCTTCATAAGTTGACATATGAAGTGCTGTTGAGGTTAGCATGGTCAAGTTTTGAATAATGGCTGGAAACCAACCATGCTGAACATCTTCCAAAGTTGAATAACATTATTTGGGTGGTGTCTTAGCTTCACCAAAACATTTGTCACACCACACACGATGCCACTGTCACTAACAAATTCTGCCGAATGATTCTTGACTTGTTTCTTTCTTACCAGAAAGTTTTATGACATGACAGAGGTCAACTTGCAACTTTTTGGATGACATACATAGAGATGGTTGATATTCCACTTGGATTGCTGTATGCTGACAGAGAGGGGGACCGGTCCCTCCATCTTTTGTGCATCGAAGGTATGATTCCTTGATGTTTTGCCATAGACAAATCCATGATAGGACTTCATCCGTGGACTGAATGTGACACCATCAGCACATTTGCTGGGCAAGGAAAGATGAAGGCTTTGAAAATCCTCCTGCGTGATCAGAAGTTCATAGATATCTTCGCATCACTTGTAACAAGCTGGAACATTACGAATGACGTGTTCTGCATCGTCCATGAGTTTGTTTGTCAACTTTATTGTCTCAATAACAAAGTGACTAAAGTTAATGAACTCAGATACCAAATGTTTCGCAGCACACAAGGGGAGCTTGATGACTCGACGACTAAAAAAAAGACGACTCTTTGTATTTTTGTAACTATCAACCAAGATCAATTTTACCTCATATATCTTAAATTCTAGAAAGAATTGTTTACAATAAGTCATATGGTTTTCTTGCTCAAAATGATTTACTAAATTTATATCAATTTCGATTCAGAGCTGCACTCCACAGATTTAGCACTTACACAATTATAATGTCATTGGTGTTTTGCACAATTATAATGTCATTGGTGTTTTTTATGGATCTTAGCAAGGCTTTTTTTTTGTTGTGGACACAGTCGAGGCACGTGGAAGGGCTAGTACACTTAATGGATCAGGACGTAACAGCCAAAAACAGGATGCAAAACTTTTGATACTCTTGATCACAGTATCTTTTCATGGAAATTACAATGTTATGGAGTCAGAGAGATTGCTCTTCATTGGTTTAAAAATTATCTCTCAAATAGAAACCAATACATGTGTTGGGATTGCACTGATCTGAAACTTTACTTCTAAAATGCGGAGTTCCCTCAGGAACCATATTGGGCCCCTTTCTGTTTTTAATTTATGTAAATAATATTTAAAATACATCCACTCTATTGCAACCTAAAATTTGTGCAGAGGATACAAATGTCTTTTGTTCCCACTCCAATTTTTCCACTATTATCAGATCCTAAATACTGAGTTACCAAAACTTTCTCTATTGTTTGGAAGTAATAAGTTATCTCTGAATCGAAAGAAGACAAATTTTATTCATTTTAAGAGTTCCAGATGGCTAAATAATATGCAATATCCTGATGGAAAGATTGATGGCATGTCACTTGAAAGGAAAATAGGAACAAAGTTTCCAATCATATTTATATATGAATATTTGACCTGGAATGACCACAATCAACCTATATCTGCTTCAATCTCATGCAGTATCAGCATACTCTGTAAATTGAAATATTATTTTTCTCTTAAGTGTTTTACTCACATTCTATAATTCCATAATATTACCCCACCTATCATATTGTCATACGATTTCGGCAAATTATAAAGGTAATACGAATGATATTCTGTAACTACAAATGAAAGCAATTCGCATCTGTGCTGGTGTTGGTTACCATGACCATTCAAATCCTTTATTTGCTAAGATGAATGTACACTGAAAGTAAATTAAATATATTTTTTACAAAATGCTCTATTCATGTTCCGACTGTCAACTGCCCAACTCTTTTTCCAATTCCGATCTCACAAGACAGTCCAAGAAATATCACTTTTGAAAACAAAAACTGCAATGGCCCATAAATGTATTGGAGTAATTAGACATTCCGGTCCCAACATTTGGAATTCTCTACCCCTTGATATCTAAAAACTGAGTTCAATTTGCTGCTTAAAAAAAATCAGTGAAAAAAATGCTTTTACATCAATATCTTCACAAATTATATATTTAATCAACGTCACAGATGACTTGTTATATACTTTTTCCTGCTTGAAAAATGTTGTTGTACATAATGTCTTACATGTATGTGAAATCATCTACGACACGGTGCCAAATAACTTGTCAGGAGTAATGAGGGAGAGAGGGCTTTCTAGTCTTTCTTCTTTTAATTATTTTCTGTTTTGTTATCCTGCTTATGTAGTTGTTGTTGTGAAATTTATTTTAAAGGGGCTGTCAGATTTTCAATGTACTACTTATTTTGACAGCTCTTCTGTATGATTATGAACTGGTTAATCATATAAATGTTTATGTTTAGCTCTACTGTCATCATACAGATAAACCGAAACTGAACCTCATTCGTTCCTCTATTCTACATTTGCCAGAGGGGAGTATATTGCATTTGCATCTGTCTGTCCATACAGAATGTGCTAATGTGAGCCACAAATGCTACCCAGCAGTAGCTAGTAGTAGGTTACACATTATCTTTTTTCAAATAATCACCTCCATAAAGTATGTACAATTAGAATGCAAGTACATCCATCATCGTTTCTATGCAGCACATGGCTGCGGGGAAGCATCATTTGGCTGAGGGCATAACTATGCCACTGATGCAATGCCCTCTGCTGGTGAGGGCAGGAATTTCAAATTTAGCCATGGTGCCAGCAGTAGCTCACCTAGTCTTTGCAATGGACACCAGTCCACTAATCCATCCATTGGGACCATACTCTGTGCAGAGCATTGTTGCCGAATCGGTCACAATCCTCGACAGGTCGCCACTCCGACACAGTATATCAGCAAGCTGGCACTCATTTTGCCGACCTCGGAAGGATAACAGGCAGCGTCAACCCCACCTGGTATTAATTCAACAGCCAAGCGGGATTTGAACTCAGGATCCTCGGATCCCAAGCCCACCACCCGAACCATTAAGGTCCATGAATGAATGCTGACAAACAGGATACCCGTTTAACATACATCGGACAGCACACACATGGCTTGCGAAACACTGGGATGACAGCTTATAGCGAGGTCAGGATTTGAACCCAGGCTCGATAGCCCAGAAGTGAGTGTGCACACCTCGAGGCCATCATGTCAGCCCAGTATGCCCATAAAATACGATTATGTTTGTGGGGTAGATGGAGGAATTTCAAAGGAAAGGGAGGAATGTGTGAAGTAGCTTGGTCCGTGGACGTATAGGAGACATCTCGATGTAAATTAAGTAGGGAAAGTGTGAGCTTAATCATTATGTATCACCACACGGGGGTGGTGCTGTGTTCATTAGGTAGGGTTTAAGGATATTTTTTCCCAGTATGTGATTGCCCCCTGTGACCGTTTCCTATGTCTTTGCATTTCCAAGACCAGCGATAAAAAGGAATCACGTCCTTAAAACAACAACAACCGAGCCAGACATTTCCGAGCAGGCGAAAACTCTGCCTCCAGGAATGACAACGAGCAAACCACGCCCCTGGAAATGGATGATTCATGGGCGTGACGAGAGAGAGAGAGAGAGAGAGAGAGAGAGAGAG
>NC_140970.1:62882668-63027668 GCF_056783735.1 Eptatretus burgeri | reverse complement strand
GATTCAACTGAGGCTTCTTCAGACAATTATATGGCATTTGGCTGCATTCTTGGAAGGATGGGAGAGAAGAGTGTGAAACAACAGACTCAAGGAAAAAGATTACAAGGAAAATAAAATATAGGGGGAGTGAAGGGATTGGGGTGAGCATGAAGTGCAGATTTGGGGTGGATAGCCAAAGAACAGATTTGAGAAAATTTGGATTTCTCATAAAACAATTCAGACTTGAAAACGTGGGAGGGGAACAGATCCTGAGAGTGGGGTTAGGGGCGACAGATCCTGAGTGGTAAGCAAGCACCAGACCCTGAGACTTCACCTCCTGTTGAGAGATGGTAATGATTCAGAGGGCCTTAGATTCCACTTCCTCTACAAGAGAATGATGGGAGGAAGATGCTACAATCTTTAAAGAATACCAAGGTTGTTACTGTTCTTGGAGGCTATACTTTGGATATATCTTCATCACAACACAGGTTTTTTTTTCAATTATCAGACCAAGGAGCTCCAGAAAATGCACCTCACCCAAAAGATGAGCAGATAAGGATATTGGATGATCCACTAGCTGATCTTTATGCAGGGAAAAAGTCAGTGTAGAACCGAATTGATGCATTGAATTGCATATTCCAGGAAGTAGACTAGCTACTTATTTTCTTGAGGTTGGAGAACGGATAAAGTGTTGGAGAAGAGATGGCTTGAGGTCAGCAGCAATGATTTATTCCATAATTTTCCTTTTGATATTGAGAATGCTTGCCATTTCTTATTGGAGATCAGTCTTGGCGCCCTTCCTTTTGATCGGAGGTCCTTTGAAAGTTTCCCTGAAGAAGGCAATATATCATACAAGTAGGACTTGCAGAATAGCAATGTTTGAGGATGAGACCATGGAGTAGTCAACATTTCTCATAAACTTTTCAACTTTCGCAACAGAGAAGCCAAGCATGCCAGAGGGCACAGTAAGTAAGTAAGGGAGAGTGGGTTGTGGGTAGTGTAGGTACAGAAGGGAAGGATTTGAGGAACAAGCAGCAGCCTCGCCCCTCTCCTCAGACATTAACAAAATTACAAACTGGTCAAACACTTGGAATATGTTGGAATACTCTCTCTCTCTCTCTCTCTCTGAAATGACTGTCCCACAAACACTCGACTTTCCACTTTCTCAACCATCTACTTTTTCAACAACCCTCTCAGAGAGGTTCAGTCACTCAAACTCTTGGGTCTCACTCTCAGCTATGTCCTCTCTTGGGCAAGCCACATTTCAATGTTGGACTCCAAAGCCAGATGCCGACTCGGCATCCTCCATCATGCAAAGTCCATCATTGGCACACCTGAGCTCTTATCCACCTGCAAGACTTTCATCTGCAACTTGATGGACTACTGCTCTCCCCTCTGGGGGGCTGGCTCCCCACCTCACATATTGCTCAGCTTGACGCAGTGGAAACCAAGGTTTTCAAGATCATTGGAATCTCGCGCGATAAAGCTGAGTCTATGGGCCGATCACTTCGCCATTGCTGACAGGTTGGTCAGTGGTCTCTCTGTCTTCTTCTACCTCATTTCTGGTCTTGCACTCTCTTCCCTCTCCATGCTTTGTCCCCCCCCCCCCCCTCCAGGTATCTGCAGGACACACGCGGTCCACCAGCAATCTTCATCCCCTGATTAAAACTGCCTATATTCAGAACTACTGCTCAGCTCCACTCATTTATTCTTTGTTTTTTTTTCATACCTGTGGAACCACCTTCCACACTCTCTTCAATCGCATTCTTCCCTCCAAGTCTTCAAGACATCTGTTCACCACCATCTCAAGTCATCCCCCATCCAAAACCATGATCTTTTCTGTACCTGTTAAACCACCCGCACTCCTCCCAAATTTTTCTAATGTATCCATTGTCCACCCTCTTGCATTCTTCCCTGCCCATCGTCGTTACCTCCATACCTTGTATGTCTGTCTTATACTTTCTCCATCTGGCTTGCTCTTGGCATTTCTACTTTCTCCTGCTGTTCCCTTTGTTATGTTGTGTCCTGATCTGTTCTGTGTCCTTGCTCTTCCACGAGCCTAGACCATGTATAAAACTAAACAAAACAAAACAAAAAACATGGTCTTTTCAGAAAGGACATTGTTGTCATTCTACCTTGTCTCTCACAGGATTCATCATGATACTATTCTTCCTTAATGAAGGATCACACAAGAATCACGTACTAGTCTGGTGATGGATTTGCCTGTTTTGCACAAAGCTTTGGAGAATGGCAAGAGTCTTGACAGGTGGGACCTCAGGTGCACCAAAAGATGGACACGCACTGGTTGCAATGTCTTCAGGGTGATAGCAGGTTCTCATTGGTTCAATTTACTTTCTATGTGGAGACATAAAGCAGCTTCATTGTGACTGCATCACATCGATATACCAGGGTAGGTATGTTGAGCAGGATAGCTGGAACCTGGGGGAAAGCATGAATGAACTGCAAAAGGAAAGAAAGCAGTTTCATCAGAAAGAGTCCCAGGTACTACCAATGCTTCAAATATATGATGGGCCAGTCTGTGAGGGAAACAGTAAACTATAGGCCAGATCAGTCTGATTCGTAAAACTCCCACATCACCTTGTTGATTCCCTGAAGACAGAGAGAAAGATACTTTCAGGATGCCATGATTAAAGAAGCCAAGGTGGGTTTATGAGGATTAAGGAATATTAGAGGGGAAGTTTATCATTATAAAATCCAGAAATGAATGAAAACCATTTGATAGTATGTTAGTAGAAAAGTGAATGGATTGAGTTAGACCTATAAATTCACAAAATAACTTTGTGGCAACACTGGCATGAATGGTCAGAGGGAAAAACCTGTACCAACTACAATATAGTGGCCATTGAAATCACTACAGATTAGGAAAAGACAGCCAGCTAAAGTGACAGAACAAATTGGATTTCATGTTGGCAAGACTATTGAAAACTAGAAGGGCACTCGGTAGAGCGCATACCGCGACCACGCAATGTCTGATCCACGAGAACATAACGGACCCATTACATTTTTGAACAAGAAAAAGAGCAATCAGAGATTGCAAACCCTCGCCAGGAATTCTTTTGAGTGGTGTATTTTATAGGTTTTAGGGTAAATCCAATATGGCTGCAAACCATGTGACATATGACATCATATGTGTGACCCTTTTGTTCTTCATGGATAGGCGGTCATGTGTCAAGTTTCGCCTCGATCTTTTCAGCCATTTCAGAGAAGAACGTTTTTGAAGGTTTAAAAAAAACAAAAACCACATGGCTGTCTAATCACGTGACCGATGACATCATCAAAAATATTTTGAGGATCATTTTATTCCGAGATGACCCTCAAAAATATTTTATACTGATCGGACGTAGCGTTCTACATATGTAATTATGACATCATAATTTAGGCCCCAATGACATCATAAAAATAGCACACTCATTCCCCATGAGGAGTACTTGCTACGTGCTACTTGTACACCCGTGGCTTTGGGAACACTGGTGTGAAGTTTCCCCTTGATTCGTCCAGCCATTCTGAAGAAGATTTTTTATAGGTTTTAGGGTAAATCCAATATGACTGCCAAACCCTATGACCAATGACATCAAATGTGTGAATCTTTTCTTCTTTATGGACAGGATATGTGTAAAGTTTTGCCTCGATCTGTTCAGCCACTTCAGAGAAGAAGAATTTTAAAGATTTTTTTAATTTTAAAAACAATATGGCTGCCGATTCATGTGACCGATGACGTCATGAAATTTTTTTTAATGTGGACCATTTTATCCCCAGATGACCCTCAAATATTTTCATACTCATCAGATGTGGCGTTCTACATATGCAATTATGATGTCATAATGAGGGCACCTATGATGTCATAAGAAATCACACTCATTCCCCAGGAGTACTTGCCATGTGCCAAGTTTAATTTTTTTTCCTTGGTGCAGTTTCAGACACAGATGTCCAATTTTTTCTGTTTTTCCAATATGGATGCCACACCATGTGATGTATGACGTCATAATCATCATTAAAACATTCGACATGAGTAGTCGCACCAATGGTAAAAATTTCGTCTCAACCCGACAAGCGATTGCGGAAAAAAAAACATGAAAGCTCTGTGTGGACAATCAAACAGACAGACAGACAGACAGCCAAACAGACAAATAAACAGACAAACAGACAAACAAACGGACCCAAATGCAATACTCTCTCCTTTGGTGAGAGTAAATATCATGCTATACAGTACTATATAGTTTTTGGCCCTATCTCTCAACGGTGAAGAAGCACTTTAAAAATTAAATAACTCGTATCCAGATTCGGATTCAGATCTTCATCAAAATCATATCAATTCTTCCATGCCACACATCCAAATGTGTTCACCAAGTTTCGTCCAAATCCGTCCACAACTTTTTGAGACATCGTGCCATATATCGTTTTTGGCCCGGTCTCTCAATGGTGAAGAATCACTTTAAAAACTAGAGGGGGAGCACTCGGTAGAGTGCAAAACAGGTCAGGTCAGGTATGGGAGCATGTGCCAGAACAGCGCATCGCTGCGTCTACTTTCCGCCGGTACTCCAGGGGCCTCCGTCTGGCCATCCCCCAGGCAGATGCCAGGCCCATCCCCATCTCCTTGAGATGATGGTCAACCTGCTGCAACCACGAGGCATGTGGTCGGCCCACTGGCCTCCTCCACTCACGAGACTCCCCCGCTGAGAGAATCTGGTGAGCAGGATCAGCGTCAGGAAAACGAGCCACATGTCCATACAGCCGCAACTGACGCTCACGGACTATGCAGGTAACAAATCTCATCCGAGTCTCTCTCAGCAACCGCTCGTTGGACACAAAATCCGACCAGCGATAGCCAAGGATTCTCGGAAGATACCTGGTACCAAAGGAATTAAGTCTCCGTCTCAGATCCTTGGTCAGAGTCTAAGTCTCGCATCCATAAAGCAAGACTGGAAGTACCAAGGACCTGAAGACTCGGACTTTCGTCCTCCCGCACAGGTGCCGGCAGCGCTACACCCCATTATCCAGTGAATCCATGACTCCCCAGGCCCGACCCAGACGTCTATTGACCTCTGACTCACAGCCAGCAGAGACATGAATATCACTGCCAAGGTAAGTGAATCTCTCCAGGACCTCAACATCCTCACCACAAACACACACACAGACAGGACAGCAGCATCCAAGTTGTCACCGAAAGCCTGGATCTTAGTTTTGACCCAAGAAACCCATAATCCCAGCGGCTCCGATTCCTCATTCAGCACCTCGAGGGCCCCCAAAAGGATGTCTAGAGTCTCCACAAAGATGACTGCATCATGTGCAAAATCAAGGTCCGAGATCTTGACATTCCCAAACGATGCACCGCAGCTTGATCTCTCCGACATCCTCCCTAAAATCCAGTCCATACAAGTGCTGAAAAGTGTGGGGCCAGTACACACCCCTGACGAACTCCAGTAACAACTGGAAATAAGTCAGAAATTGTACCACCACACTTCACAGCACTCTCAGTTCCAGAGTAGAGTTCAGACACCAGATCGATCAGTTTTGGTGGCACCCCACGAAGACCAAGAATCCTCCAGAGGGCATCCCGATTCACTGAATCGAACGCTTTACAGAGATCAACATAGGCTGCAAGCAGCCCCTGCCGAAACTCGTCTGCGTTCGGTGAGGACACGAAGAGCAAGGATACGGTCAATCGTTGACCTCTTTGGTGAAAAGCCTGACTGCTCTGGACGCTGGTGCTCAAGCAGATGGTGGCGAACCCTATCAAGAATTATCCGAGCAAAGACCTTGCCCGGCATTGAGAGCAGCATCATCCCTCGGTAGTTGTTGCAGTCTTGGCGATCACCCTTCCCTTTCCAGAGAAGAACAACAAGGCCCCTCTTCCAATCAGTTGGGATGATGCCTGTGTTCCAGGCAGAGCACAAAACTGCATGCAATGACACGAGTGCAGCATTTCCACCAGCCTTGAGAAGTTTAGCATGGATGCCACAGATCCCTGGAGCTTTGCCCCGTTTCAACCGGTTCACCGCAGCCCGTGTTTCCATAAGCGAAGGTGGACCACAGTTGATTTGAGGGTCAGCAACAGGGATTGTAACACCCTTGACGTCCAACTCGACAGCTGGGGGATCAGCCCGGTACAACCGCTCGAAGTAACCGGCCCAGCGGACCTTCACTTCAGACTCCTCTGTCAAGAGCCTACCACTCTCTGCTCAAACTGCAGTGCTCCGAGGGATGGGCTTGGATGAACGCAATGCGCGAATTCCCCTGTAAGCGGGACGAGAATCACCTGTCCACAGGTGATGCTCTACCCCTCACAGATTCCTCGCACATAGGCCTCCTTGACCACCCTCAGTGCACGTACAGTTTTATGCCTCAGCTCGCTGAACAGCTCAGCTCTGCCATTCAGCCTGGCCCTGCGACTCTGGTCAATGGTATCTAGTGTCCCTTGAGAGACAAAATTCTTCTTTGCCCTGCGGTGAGTTCCAAGACATCCACCGGCAACATCAAGGACGGTGGTCTTGAAGGCACTCCACAACTCTTCAGGACTCAGCCTGTTCGCAAACTCCTCAGCTTGGTTTCCCTGAGCTCTCTCATCGACCTCTCATCCCTGAGCTTGCCAACATCCAGCCTAGGCTGGGATGGTACCATTCTCCAGGATTTAAGGTGCAGCTTTAGAGTTGCTACAACAAGCCTGTGGTCAGTATTGAGGAACTGAGCACTCTGGTAGACCCTGCAGTTCTGGATCATCCTCCAGCAACCATCAATGAGGACATGATCAATCTCCGTTGCCACACCGCCAGCGTTGGAATACCAAGTCCAGCGATGAGCTTGTGGGCGCTGAAACCATGAACCAGCCACCCTAAGTCCATGACTTCTTGCAAAGTCAAGGAACTTAGTGCTATTCTGGTTCATAGTTCCTGACCCATGGGGACCAACACACATCTCATAACCATCCCTATCAGTTCCAGTCGATGCATTGAAATCCCCCAAGACTAGAAGTGTGTCACGTCTGGGGCACTGATCAACCACAGACTCGAGCGTGGCGTAGAATGCATCCTTCACGGTGAGATCACTCGCCTCAGTCGGAGCATAAACAGAGACCATGGAAATGACACTTAAGGAGTGACGAATCCTTAATCTCATAATACGCTCGTTGACCGGTGTTACCTCAATTATCATTGGGGTCAGCTTATTGGACACAGCTACAGCAACTCCTTGGGTATGGTAACCATCAGAGCGACCAGACCAATAGTAGGTGTAACCACCCACCATTATCTCGCCGCAATCTGGTCTCCAAACCTCAGAGAGAGCTGCAATCCCGATGTCCAAATGCTTGAGCTCAGATGATAACAGAGACAGGTGATAATCCTCTCTTAGGGATAGGACATTCCAGGTACCCACCCGAAGGGACCGCCTCAGGTTAACCCAAGGAGACCGCCGTCTGGTGGACGACACCTCAGCACCACTCCGACACACTCTCCCGCAATCTGACCCAGGGATGTTACCCCGTGGTTTCCCTCCTATCATCAAAGATTGGGGGTCCCGAAGGCTTTGCCCCAATCCCTTCATCCGGTGAGCTGCCCTGCGAAGGGAAGCTGCACAGGAGTTACTCTCACCGAGTGGGTTTTCAGATTTTTTTTTTGCGTTTTTGTGTTTTGCGGAATGAAGGGTTTTATGGTGGCGGGAGTGCAAATCCTGCCACCAACCTCCTAATAAAAAAGTAACCCAACTGCAGGAGGACGTCCGCAAACACAGTTGGGCACTACATATGGATGGCCGTTGGCTCACAAGGAGCTCCTCCGCCCTTTGACAGGTTTTTGTTTTTAATCCTGCTGGGTGTCCATATCCAAACACCCTCCTCACCAGAAAACTTGGTGGGGGAGACGGTTTAGTCGCCGACAACCCGACCATGGAACAGGTTAGTACAGGTTTACATGATACCTGTAGCAGGTCACAGATCTAACCTGACCTGACTGAAACCTGACCTGAGTGCAAAACTTCCGCCGCCAATAGTGCTGGGTCACTTAAGTGAACCTGATATCCTATTCATTGTAGGTCAAAACGGATCAGACTCTACTGAACCACAATTGAATAAACTAAACTAGATTGATGCGCATGTAGAAATGCCAAAAATATAAAATCGAAATTTTTTTGAAAAAAAAGCTGCAAAGTTTTTTTTTCTCTCACAATTTTTTTTTGGGGGGGGATTGGAAATCACTTAAAACATGTAGAAATGCAAAAAAAAAAAAAATTCAAATATTTTTCAAATAAAATCGAAATTTTTTTGAAAAAAAGTCGCAAAATTTTGTTTATTTTTTTCTCTAACAAATTTATTTATTTTTGGTTGGAAATCACTTAAAACATGTCGAAATGCAAAAACAAAAATTCAAATATTTTTCAAAATGGCCGCCATAGCGGCCATATTGGACTTTGGACCAAGTCCAGAATCTAATGGCATGATCCTTGGACCATACCTAATCCCCCACCAAGTTTCGTCGAAATCCGTCCAGGAGTTTTTCCGTAATACTGTTCACAAACAAACAAACAGGGGTGAAAACAGTAACCTCCATCCATCTTCGATGGCGGAGGTTAATTATAGTAGTCGGATCCAGATCTGGATCTTCACCAAAATGTAATCACTTCATCCTTGTCACACACCTAACCTGTCCACAAAATTTCATCCAAATACATCCACAACATTTTGAGATATCCTGTACACAACCAGACAGACAAACAAATGAAATTGCTCGTTGAGCAAGGAATTTCCAGAATAACTTTGTCATATCTCCATGTTCTCTGAAAAAACAAAAATCTGGGAATCAATT
Organism: Eptatretus burgeri; assembly: GCF_056783735.1. Classification (NCBI taxonomy): domain Eukaryota; kingdom Metazoa; phylum Chordata; class Myxini; order Myxiniformes; family Myxinidae; genus Eptatretus; species Eptatretus burgeri. Next base: position 63,018,873 of record NC_140970.1, on the reverse strand, counting down.
TGGTCCGAATAAGTCAATAGCGCTCCTGTTTAATGAGTTGTCGCACTTAGTTTGGTCATGATCATAACTTGGAAGTCAATCGGACTTGAAATGGCGTTTTTATCGCAACTTGAAATTTTTGACCCGACCCCCCTGACCGCTAAGAAGGGTGTTGGTGTGACACCCCAATGAGACATATGGTTAGATGCAGAATTGGATGATGCACATTTTGGATTTGGTTTCAAGTCGACACCATCATTTTAGCGGATGTTATTACGAAAATAAGAATTTCGGTTTTTCGGTGACCTTGACCTTGACCTTGACCTTTGACCTACATTCACTAAAAACGACAAGTGTCTAAGTTGGACCATGGCCGACGTCTGTACCCAGTTTGGTCATGATGGCTGAAACGGTGTGGCTACAACAGGGTAAACAAACACGCAAGCAAACAGACAGACACACAGAATGACACACACAACCGACCAACATAATTGCCGAAATCCGAAGGATTCCGGCAATTAACGAAGACAGAAAGGGTTGAAAACATAACCTCGTTCACCTTCGGTGGCGGAGGTAAAGATTGTGGCCAAACTCCATGTTTCATTCGGAGTTGTATACTGTACGATACTCTTACCGGATATGTGAAACTGGCACCAGTAATATTAGAAGTAGAAAGACAGAACTCTCCAAGCATGGTGTTATGTATCTCAGGGTGTAATCTTTACATGATTACGTGTAATCATGTAAAGTCACGTAAAGTCATGTAAAGTAAAGTAATGATTACATGACAAGAGTCACGTACAGATGTTACCAATGACCCTGCTGTACATACACATATGTAAATGTTGTCTTGAAAAAGTCAGATACACATTAGCGTGAAGTGGTCTCAGTGGATGTGTAGCTCCTTAAAAAAACCACTCCATATACTGAGAAAAGGTAACAAAAACAAGTGGAGGTACATTCAAAGTACACCGCACCCATGCCAAATAAATAAATCACAAATCCTCCAGCGTGCGACATTGCTGGGGTGCCTTCAGTGCCTGGCGATGCCGCCGTGCTGCACATGGAGATTGTATTGGGAGGGAGCAGTGTCTAATAATTGATCAAGTAATTGCATCATTAAAACAAATAAATAATTGTAAAATAACTAATTTCTTCATCATTTGGATACAGCATACCAAAACCACCACTGTTTCATCCGAATCTGTAAGTTTTTGAAAATTAAGTAATCGAAAATACCCTTTATAGCCAAATCACTTGTTCACCGTCTTGTCCAAATATCAGGTTCCCAGCTCAAAAGGTGCCCGAGATATTTCCCAGATGAGAAAGAAAATAAATAAAGAATTAATAAATCTATAATAATTAAGTAATCAATCAATTAACTGATTAATCAAAAAATAAAAACACTGTTGTTGCCAAAGCACTTGTTCACTATTGTGCGAAAAGTTCAACTTCCGAGCTTCAAGGATGGCTGTGATATCGCTTGGACAAACAAGAAAACAAACAAGAAAGTAAGAAAACAAGAAAACAAACAACCGGAGTAAAAACTGAGTACCCCCATCCTTTGGTGCTCGGCGATGACGTCATGCATCACCTGGATATGGAATTGGGAAGGAGTGGTGCACAACAATTAGGTTAAAATGGACAATGGTCCATAAGTAGTGGTGTGAGAACATTTGGACTGAACATGTGCTCTTTATAAGTTATTACGATTTTGAATCGCTTGGCAATATTTAATGAGAGTTTAATTCAAAATGGGATTCAAACCAATGTATAACATTTACCGTGAAGCATAGTGGAGGATGGTGACACCTTTTGTGTTGTATCTCAGACAACAGTGTTGGTGGTTGGCAGCAATTCAAACGAGTATGATAGAAACCCCTGAATCAGCAACTTGTCAACACACTTGGATAACTAGTCAAGGTGTGAATCCGTGCGACGCAACCTTATGAGGAATACTGACTGAACATTTATAAGACAGATTTCTTGGGGGAAGAGGATTGACCTTACAAGCAACTGACACACCACTGAGTTGCACTTGAGGATTTTTGTCAAGAGACCAAATGCTCGTGAAATGTCTGGTTGTGTAATTGTCCATCAAAATTAACTTCGTGGCTGAACACGCATGAGGATGTGTGCATGTTTCTACTGTTTACTCCAATAATGATCTGAGTCTGACTCCAGTCTTGTTGTTTCACTCGTACAACCAATAAACATGCCTCTGCTTATCCTTAATTGCACTGCTTACCTCGCTGCCCAATAACCTTCATCACTTTCTGCCTCTACCTTTACACCTCACTGGAATATCCTGTATATTTACTCAGTATACAATTAACATTTGCTCCCTGAAGGTTGCCCATTTCACCGATGGTGATTGCCCTCCTGTTAGTTTCTTCCAATCTCTGGCACTTCACTCTCCACTCACACCCTCAAATGTTACCTTCCCAAAATCTAATCGCCTTACTTTACTGAATTATTCTCCATTGCTTCCGAAATGCAAAACTTTGCTGCATACACCATTCTTGTCTCGCTCTGCTCATAAATACTATTCTATTGCCTAATCTCAGAAGAGAGTACCGGAAAACATTACCTCGCAAACCTTTGCTTTCAATCGGCTCCCCCAATACACTGTATCTATTTCTGAAATCCTCCGAGTAAACCTTGTTTAATTTGCTCCTATGTGTATCATAATCAATGTTTTCCTGCCATAACCAACATGATGTTCACCTTCCTTCAATGTTGCTTGCTTCTGCTCCTTCAAAACAACACTTAACTCCACTGTATGTCTACCATCGTTCATGCAGAATGAAGAATCTACATATTTGATAGTTTAAATTGCCGAACAAAACAAATCCCCCCCCACCCATTCTCACCCCTGTCTGCACTTGCTCTGTCCACACCATCACCAATGTTCTCTGCAGACTCCTTCCACAAACGTAGCCAATTTTTATCTGCAATTATTTTCACATTTCTTACCTCATGCAAAGGAGATATCCGGTCCTTCAACCGAGCTACAGGTAGTGGACAAAAAAATGGAAACACCTGGGTAAACGAGGGACACCAAGCAACGGCTTCCAAACAGGTGTGGTGCATGTGTTCATTAAGCAAATAACATCCCAGCATGCTTAGGGTCATGTATAAAAATGCTGCACAGGGCTGGTTGCCTACAATTATGGCTAGCATGGCCCAAGAGGAGACCTCCACCAATGCCCCCACCCACACAGCACATGTGGTCGCCCAATGGTTTGATGAACATAACATTGATATTATCCGTACGTCATGGCCTTCTCAATCACCATATCTGAACCCAATCAAGCATTTATGGGATATTCTGAAACGACACCTGAGACAGCGTTTTTCACCTCCATAAAACAGGTGTGAGTTGATTGACTTTCTCATGGAAGAATTGTGCCACATCCTTCCTGAATAATTCCAGACACTGCCAGACTCTATGCCATTCCACATACAGGCCAGACTGGCCACACATGGTGGCCCAATGCCCGATTACGTGACTTTACATTGGTGTTTTCCGGGTTTTTTTGTCTACTACCTGTACATCAATCCTCAGGTGTACCATTCCTACACATATCCTACAGCAAATTAAAATCACTCACAGAGTGACAACTTGGCAAAACAGCACAAAGTAGAATGGCACTTGGTAGAGCGCATACCTCTGCCAGGTCGAACAGTTCATGTTTTGTATTCCAATAATCGGCTGGATCCGAACCAAAATCCAATCCACTTGTTCTTGTCACCTCTCCAACTCATCCACCTTGTTTTGTCATAATTCGTCCACAACTTTTTGAGATAGTCATATATTTAGTTTTTGGCCCTATCTATCAACTTTAGAAGTTATGCCTGTGTTGACCGTTTGACCTTAAAATTAATTGGTAGTTGAATTCCGCGACCTGACATGAAAATGCTCTTCAAATTTCAAGTCAATCGGATGAAAATTGAGGATTTTAGAAAATTTGGCCCAATTTGGCCTTTTGGCCTATGTACACCTCAAAATTAATAGGTGGTTGAATTCAGTAACCTGACATGCAAGTGCTCTTTCAAGTGAATTGGATTAAAATTGAGGATTTTAGAAATGTCGCCTATGTTGAACCTTTTTGGTCTATTTTGACCTTTTTGCCTATGGTAACCACAAAAATAATAGGTGGTTAAATTCAGTGACCTGACATGTAAATCCTTTTCAAATTTCAACTCAATCAGATGAAAATTAAGGATTTAGAAAATTTGTCCCAAATTGTTCTTTTGGCCTGTTTTGACCTTTTGGCTTAAGTATACCTCAAAATTAATAGGTGGTTGAATTCAATGACCTCACATGCAAGTGCTCTTCAAATTTCAAGTGAATTGGATTAAAATTGAGGATTTTAGAAATGTGGCCTATGTTGAACCTTTTGGTCTATGTTGACCTTTTTGCCTATGGTGACCACAAAAATAATAGGTGGTTAAATTCAGTGACCTGATATGTAAATCCTTTTCAAATTTCAACTCAATCAGATGAAAATTAAGGATTTAGAAAATTTGGCCTATGTTGACCTCAAAATTAATAGGTGGTTCCTTGTGTCCATAAGTATAATAATAGGCAAGGTTCAGCGACCTCATCTGCAAATGGTCTTCAAATTTCAAGTCAATCTGATGAAAAGTGAGGATTTTAGAAAATTTGGCCCAATTTGGCTTAAATTAGCCTTTTGGCCCAAAGTTGATCTCAAGATTAATAGGTGGTTGAATTCTGCCACCTGATGTGCAAATGGTCTTCAAATTTCTAGTCAGTCAGATGGAAATTGATAATTTTATAAACAATTAAAAAGATTGGCCTATTTTAGGTTGACCTTATGGCTTATGTTGACCTTTTGACCTAAGCTAACCTCAAAAGTAATAGGTGATTGAATTAATTGACCTCATCTGCAAATCCTGTTCAAATTTTTAGTCAATCTGATGAAATTTGAGGATTTTAGAAAAATTGCCTCAAATTGGCTTGTTGGCCTATGTGGACCTTTTCATTCGACCGAATTTTACGAAACATCAACATGTGACCGTTGCACTAGTGGGGGATCTTAGTGCACAAAACCAACCTGTGTGTACATCCTGATAAAAGTGTGAATTTTGGCACACAAGTAGTTTAGAGCTTGACAATCAAAAAAATTGATGGAAGCACTTTGACACACCCCTTTTATGGCCGCCATCTTGGATTTCAAGATGGCCACCATCGAAAACCTATTTTATTCTATATCTCCGAAACTAATCCAGCAGAATCATAAATGTTGGACACTCCACCATCACCTTTGACAATCTTTGTGGTCTGCTCATGGCTGTGGTCCTTTGGTATCAGAGAGAACTTCCTTGGGCTCTTCTGTACCACAAAATTTCCCTTCAAGAACTCCCTATGAACCTCTGGATGCTTCGATATAAGTTCAACCATATCCTTGACATGAACAGGGAGCCATCTCGAGTAGTGCACTTGGTTCCAGATGAAGACATAATCACACAATTCATCGATCACCTGAACGTATAGGGCAAAATTTGTTATGCCTTATCTGGAAACATAGGTGGCACACCAGTTATCGCCCTGGACTTCACAGTATCTTCATGCATATGAGTAGAACCGAAGCCTGCCCATGTTACCTTGTCATTATCATCAAGCTCACTTCCTTTGTTGAGAATGATATCAGATGTATGATTAATCCAGGTTTTGTCTTTTGCTTTAGCCGATTCAATCCTGTCTCTCCCTGGTCTGACTGGCTTGTTGGTCTTTTGAGAATAACATCATTGTTAGCATCAAGCTCTGCAGGTGGCACAATAGTGTAGAAGTCTGGAAATCGGGATCTCTGAGACTTGTCCACTTTGCTTATGTCCAGAGGTTCCATGGCAACACCTGGGTTTTCATTTGAAACATGATTGGTCAACGTAATCAGAGTGCCATGGAACTCAACTTTTGACAAGTTGGATTGCTTCTGCTGATCAATATTGTCCATGTCCCCAGTTGTGAACACATTCTGTCTCATGTCACTTGGAATCACTACTCCATTAGTCCTGATATGTTCACTTACTGCAGCAGCAAGACATTTGCTGACCTGCTGCTCTCTAATGTAGGTGATGGCGAGGCCGAGCTTCTCAAATACGTTAATCAGATGCTTAAATTTGCTCTCGATGTGAAGTTTCAATCCAACGTACAGGGGGAAGGGCGTTTCACGTTCCTTGCTATGTCGCATCATCTGTGCCCCAGCTCGTGTTCACTTTTCAGTATTGAACATCATCAGCTGAGACAGAGTACATGCAACACGTGATCTTTGCTGATTAAGATCTGGTTCATTGTTGTTGACATCAGTCTGACTAGTACCAGGAGGACCTTGAAGCACCACATTCATGAAAGCCAATAAAGATTCTGGAATTGGTGACCTCAAACAGTCAGGATAGAAGTGTCCATCGAATGGCTTCTGTTCAAACAAAATCTGCTTGCGCAAGAACAAGGCAGTTTGAACAATCATGCGAGCTTCATTGTCGCCCACTTCGTTTTGACTTTTCAGTTCAGTCTCAATAGCCGTCCCAGCAGTTTCCTTTGAACACAACATAGACGCACGACCCCTTCCTTGACTGGCTTCAATTATTTCAGGCTCAATTTTCAATAGCTTCTCTTTGAACCTAGTGGAGTGAATGCTTTTGGGGTCAACAATTCTGCCAAGGTCCTTCATTTTAGTGGTGTATAGGACTTTCAGTTCGTTCAAAGGGAAAACACGCTTTTATTCAAAAATATATGCCACCAACTCTGCAACAACAAGTGGATTAAAAGAATGTTCAGATTCACACTATGTTGCAGATTCAGCTCGCTCCACTGATCGTGCAGCATTTTCAAGTCTGACGTAACAAGTTCGGTGGTAATAGGCGTCCATTGCATGCAAATCTGAAGCTGTGGCTAGTTTGGCCAAGAGTTCTGTATTTCTGGTTTTTGTTGCCCAAGACTTGAGAGTTGAGTCGACAGCATCTGTTGAAGCTTTGTGTCGTCTCTCCCCCTCAATATTCTGTCTGCAGAGAATGCATTCCGGTTCAACACGACTAACAGTTGCAGTGACCATTTACCTCGTCTTTTTAAGGCTCTGCACCTCAACCTGTGCCTCAGAAGTTCTTTTCAGTTTGAGTTCAGCACGCTTCACCATCGTTTGATTATAGTTCGTTCTGCAGCTTTTGTGAAACACAGCTTTGTTAGACGGCATGTTTGAGGCCTTGAGCACTTCCATACCCTTTGGCAGTGCATTCGCATTTTTGAGATCATATAAGTCCTTTTCTAATGTCTCATATGAAGTATGAAATCGCTTCTGATTGGCAGGGCATCGAACGTCCTCATCAGTCTCTTGCTGACACAAGCAGCACAACTTCCAGTTCAAGGACCCTTTAGATGCAGCTGCCATTATGTACTACCTTTACTTTTCAGCAGAAAACTGTACTTTACACCATGACCAAAGCCCTGAAAAATAAAAACTGAAGACATCTTGGTTAATTCCCTGATGATGACAAAACTGAATGTGTTAGACTTCCTAATATTGTATTTATCTAAAATTCCTTGGGCTGAGAAATATGGGTGGAGACACCAGATTGAATATTCAGCTTGTTTGATTATTGAGATATTACTGATTGTACTTTGCAAATGCAGCCATTTTGAATTTTTAAGAAAGTCAATGTGACTATCAGCAGAGTTCTTTAAAATTTACATAATTATATTCTTGGATTCAATTAATATGAATGATACCAAATTTATCCTCCGAACCTGTTCGGTGATCAAGATAAGATAAGCGAATTTCTCAGGCATTGAGATGTGATTGTATTATGTTGCTCATGGCAGCCTTTTTTTTTAGAAATTCAATACAGCTGCCATCTGAGCTATTTAAAATTGACTTCATCACATTCCTGGACCCAACAAATATGGGTGGAGACACCAATTTTATCTTCCTTGCTTGTTTGGTTATCAAGATATCTGAAATGAGGACGAGAGAAGAACCTTCAGAGTTTAGGCTTTATTCCATTTGATTGAAGCCGCTTCTACGGGCACACCAGGAAATACAGACGCAGCATGGAGTACATAAGCAGTAAGGTACACACGCGCAACTAATCACCGCAAAATAAATCAGTATTATATATCAATCAGTATTCTCACCATTCAATGAGCACCAAGTGAGCCGCCGACATAAAACGACAATGCCCCAGGGACAATCCCCGCGGCCGAGCCGAACCTCAGCTTTATCTCTTCTGTGCTCGAGCCGGGCAACATGTGATCACACGTCACGACCTTCAATTCACCACATTCTCCCCGTCTTTAAAATGTAACTAGAGGCCCAGCTAACGCACCATGATTACTTCAGCGCTACAGGAGTATACATTTCAAGCAATGCGAACTATCTAAACTACAGAAGCATACATGCCAAGCAGTGAGGATTATTTTGAGTTGTAGGAGCATGGTAATGAGCATCGATATATTATGTAACGAGCATATAGGAGCATGAGCATCGAGGATGCCGATAATCCCCTTTACAGATTGAGTCGGCGAGGGGGTATTATTCGTCGGCCTCTCCGGGAGTAGATGGCGGTTTCACTTGAGGGAGGCTTCCGATCCTCTTGGTGAGCCTCAACTCGTGCCGGAGATGACTCCCCGATCGCTCCCGGGTGGAACGCGGTAGCTCCGTCGTCACCCTTCTCGGGTGGAGTCCCTGGGGGGGGAACACCTGGGGAGGGGATGTCAGAGGGAGGTGTGCCAGATGGTGGTGTACCTGCGGGAGGAGTGCCTGAGGGAGCCAAATGACGAACCGACACAGTGGTCTCCCTGCCATCCGGGAGCCTGACATGAGCGTATTCTGGATTAGTATCGATGAGTTCGACCTCTTCCACCATGGGTTCATACTTGCTTTGTCGTACCGGGCGTTTCATGAACACTGTTCCGGGATGGGTTAGCCAGTTGGGCACCGATTGGCCGTCAACATAACGTCGCTGGTGAGTAAACATTCGTTCGTGAGGAGTTGCATTGGTGGACGTGCAGAGCAAAGAGCGTATGGAATTCAGAGCGTCGGGAAGGGTAACCTCCCACCGCTCGGGCCCCAGTCCTCTTGATTTCAACGCCAGAGTTACGGCTTTCCAAATAACTCCATTATATCGTTCCACCTGCCCATTACCCTGTGGGTTGAAACCCGCCGTTTCGACTAGTTGCGATGCCGTGCTCTAATAGGAATTGTTTTAGCCTGGCCGACATGAAACACGGCCCTCTGTCTGAATGTATGTACGAAGGTTTCCCAAACATAGCGAAGAGGTCAGACAGACATTTCACGACAGTGCCCGAGGTCATATCCGAGCACGGAAACGCGAAAGGGAACCTTGAATACTCATCAACAACAGTGAATATGTATCTGTTGTCTGTCTCGGTCGGCAGGGGCCCTTTGAAGTCAATGTTTAGTCTCTCGAAGGGAGAAGTGGCCTTGATCAGTCTGCCAGAAGCCGCACCATAGAATCTGGGTTTTAGTTCAGCGCAAACAGGGCATGAAGCATTCATTTGTTTAATATCTTCAATAGAATAGGGCAGGTTCTGTCTGCGTACGAAATGTGCCATTCTGGTTACCCCCGGGTGGCACAGAGACACATGGAGGTCTTGCAAAGCCCGACTGATTGCCGCCGAGCAGTAGACCCGCGAGAAGGTGTCTGCAGCAGGGTTTTCCCTCCCGGGCCGGTAAACAATGTCGTAACTAGGTCTATCAAGGTCTAGCAGGCTAGGTCTATCCGCCATCTCATAATTTTTTCATTCTTAATTTTCCCGTTATTTTTCCCATCAAATATGAATGCAACGGATCGTTGGTCCGTAACGAGCGTGAAGTGGTTTCCCAGTAAATAATGTCTCCATTTACGCAGCGCTTCGACGATGGCGTACGCCTCCTTCTCTATTGCCGAGTGTCTCTGCTCGCTTCCAGAGAGAGTTCTCGAGAAGAACGCGACGGGTCGCCCAGACTGATTAAGCGTAGCAGCTATCGCGTGATCTGAAGCATCTGTCTCCACCATGAAGGGCACCGAGCTATCGATCGATAATACCACGGAATTACTGATATCGTCTTTGAGGTTGTGGAAAGCTTTTACAACAGCGGCATCTGGTGGAAAGTTTTTGCAATGCACTAGGGGATGTATTTTCTCGGAGTATTGCGAAATCCATCTCGCATAGTAAGCGAACATGCCGATCACCCGGCGCATTGTCTGCAGGTCCTGAGGTGGGGGTAGCTCACGAAGTGGGCGCAATCGCTCAGGATCAGGTTTAATCGTGCCGTCGGCTATCGTGTAGCCGAGAAGGTCAATTGACCTTGCCGAGAATACGCATTTCTCGTAGTTGAGAGTCAGATTATATTTTCTAGCAATGCTCAAGAATCTGTCCAGATTCATGTCATGTTCCCCCTGATCCCTACCGCACACTGTGACATTGTCCACGTAAACAAAAGTGTCTTTGAGGTTTTCATCTGAGATGATGTCGTCCATAACCCGTTGGAAGCAAGCTACTCCATTCGTGACACCGAATGGAATTCTCCTGAATTGGAAGAGGCGCCTACCTGTCTAGAATGCGGTGTAAGGTTTGTCTTCCTCTCGGATGGGAATTTGGTGATAGGCGCTTCGCAAGTCGATGGTGCTGAATATCTTATAATTGGCCACGCGTTCGACCATCTCGTCTATGTGCGGCAGGGGGTAGGCGTCGAGTTGGGTGAAGCGATTGACCGTTTGGGAATAATCGACAACCATTCGTTTCTTATGGTTCTGACTGCTGGTCACCAACACCTGTGCGCGCCATGGCGAATCGCTCGGTTCTATAATTCCTTCTTCCAGTAATCGCTTGGTTTCTGAAGTGATGAAATTCATGTCAGCAGTGGTATATCGCCACGATTTGATCGCTATCGGTTTGCAGACCGGCGACAGGTTAGCGAACAGCTGGGGGGACGTTACCTCTGCGGTAGTCAAGGCATTTAAAATTAGACGAGGTTTGCTTCCTCCAAAGGGTATTTCGACGCTCGTGTGCTGCTTGAGGACATTATGACCCAGAATTACGTCTGCGCACAAATCACGAAGCACCAGTACCCTTACATCCCGATGCGTGTACCCTTTTACGTCCAATTCAACATTGCAGTACCCTCGTACGCGGGACTGTAGTGATGTGGCGGCCATGCATACCGTATTGTCTGTCGGGTGGATTTTCCATTTCCTGCCCTTCACTAGCGAGCTGTTGACGAAACTTTCAGAGCTACCGGTATCAATCAGTGCCTCAGCCATATGCCCGTTAATTCGTACGTTGATGATAGCCTTGGATAGATTCCCCGGTGAGGCTGCAGTTAGTTTATTTTGCGAGTAGAGAGCCGCAGAAGTGGGTTTATTTCTCCTTAGAGTAGATTTACATACCCTGGCATAATGCCCTTTCTTGTCACAATTCATGCATGTGGCATCTCTGGCGGGGCATTTATGGCGGGGTGTCTTTTGTACCCACAAAAGAAACATTTACCAACCGGAGCAGTTGCTGAGGAGTTTGACGTGGCCTGTGTATCCGGCTCCTCGGGTGTTTCTCCATCCCCTGTGTCTGGCTGTGTCTGTGCCAGTGGGGTTCCTTGAGTTCCCACCGTAGCAGCGTTCATTAGCAGCATCGGTGTCCCAAATGACTCAGATTGCTGCTGAGCCGTATCCATCGCTCGAGCCTGATCGACTACCTTTTCAAGAGTGGGTTGCGCTTTCTCTAGTCAGCGTTGCCGTATGTGGGCTGATCTAAGTCCTTGGATGAATGCCTCCCGGGTCGCTTCCTTTTGGTGTTCCTCGGCGCTTACGGCCCGGAAGCTGCAGTCTTTTCCCAGCTGATTCAGAGCTTGCAGGAACTGATCGATTGTCTCCCCAGCTGCTTGCTTGCGTGTGTTGAGAAGATGTCGTATGTATACCTCGTTCTTGCGCTTCACGTAGAGCACCTGCAGCACGTCGATCGCTGCTTCGTAAGTGTCGCACTCCGAGAAGAGCCAGTATACGCCGGGCGAGACATGATTCACGAGGGCGGCCAATTTGTCGGCTCCTTCTTCGATGATGGTCAGATAGTGTGAGAAGGAACGGAACCAATGTGACCACTTCATTTCTGAGTCAGTCGCGTTTGGGTCTGCGTCGAACCTCTCTGGTTTGTAGATCTTGTCCATCGTTGGTTGAGAGAGCCGAGAAAACCAAATGGAATAAATTGAAATGAGGACGAGAGAAGAACCTTCAGAGTTTCGGCTTTATTCCATTTGATTGAAGCCGCTTCTACGGGCACACCAGGAAATACAGACGCAGCATGGAGTACATAAGCAGTAAGGTACACACGCGCAACTAATCACCGCAGAATAAATCAGTATTATATATCAATCAGTATTCTCACCATTCAATGAGCACCAAGTGAGCCGCCGACATAAAACGACAATGCCCCAGGGACAATCCCCGCGGCCGAGCCGAACCTCAGCTTTATCTCTTCTGTGCTCGAGCCGGGCAACATGTGATCACACGTCACGACCTTCAATTCACCACAATATCATTAAAAGTTAGTGGAGAATGGTGGCCATTTTGAATTTTCGACTTATTCAAGATGGCTGCCACCTTAGTCCCTATGATTCCTAGACCCCATAAATGTGGGTGTAGCCATTGAAATGAACTCTCTAGCTGGTTTAGTTTCGGAGATATAGAATAAAATAGGTTTTCGATGGCGGCCATCTTGAAATCCAAATGGCGGCCATAAAAGGGGTGTGTCAAAGCGCTTCCATCAATTTTTTTGATTGTCAAGGTCGAAACTACTTGTGTGCCAAAATTCACGCTTTTATCCGGCACTTATGCACTAAGATCCACCACTACAGGGGTCGGTGACATTAATCTCTGAAAATTTCAGAATGGATGAGCGGTTTGGGCTAGAGGCGAGTGGACAGACAAACACACAAACACACAAACAAACAAACACACACACAAACAAACACACAAACACACACACACAAATAATCAAGTACACACACAAACAAACACGCACACACACACACACAAACAAACACACAAACAAACACACACACACAAACACACACACAAACAAAAACACAAACAAACGCACAAACACAAACACACACACACAAACAAACACACAACCAAACAAACACACAAACAAGCACACACACAAACAAACGCACACACAAACAAGCTGGTAGGCGGACATGGGTTGTCGATCAAGTCGAATTTAATCGTTTTTCAGCCGTTACTAGTCAACAAAAGCGTCCATAGGAATGGTTCTTTATCACACATAACTTGGAAATACCATGAACCTACCATACCAGTTTCATGTATATCTGAATCATAGTCTCTGAGATATAACGAACTTCGTTTTTTTATTGTTTTCGACCAAGGTTCATTCAAAGTCTATCTTCTGCGACAGTTTTCATAGGATCCGGCTGGAAATTTTTGACAATACGGCTGAATGTACTGCCCACAGTCGCTCGTGGCCCGATTTTTGATTTTCGAAAAAATAATTTTTTGAGATTTTTTTTAAATTTCAAAGGTCCGTTGCTGGGCAACGGATGGGTCCATAGCAACAGTTCTCATTTGCACACAACGAGGTCATGGTATAAACCCACCAACCAAGTTTCATCGAAATCGCCATTGTATTAACGGAGCACTGCACCGAAAAGACATACATACAGACAGACAAGCCGATAGGCGGACATGGGAAGTCGACTACCCAATAGAACCTGAGGAGATGGGCCCGTTCAATGGGGAATGACCTTAGGATTAAGCACAAGAAAATTAATGACTCGAGCTTCAAGGGTTAATGCTGCAGATTGTTTTTTCGTCAAAATACCCCCACATTTAGAGTTTTTTTGGCCGTTGCTGGGCAACGCAGGGGTCCACAGCAACGGTTCTTTCTCACACATAACGAGGACATACCATGAACCTACCATACCAGTTTCATGTAAATATGACTCTTAGTCTCTGAAATATAACCAACTTAGTTTTTTATTGTTTTCAACCAGGGTTCATTCAAAGTCTATCTTCTCCGACAGTTTTCATAGGATCCGGCTGGAAATTTTTGACAATTTTTGACAATATGGCTGAATGTACTGTCCACAGTCGCTCGTGGCCCGATTTTTGATTTTCGAAAAAATATTTTTTTTAATGATTGTTCAAAAATTCAAAGTCCCGTTGCTTGGCAACGGTGGTGTCCATAGCAACGGTTCTCATTTGCACACAACGAGGTCATGGTATGAACCTACCAACAAAGTTTCATCGAAATCGCCATTGTATTAACTGAAATTGCCATTTAAATATTGATAATAAGGGTAGAACTAATGTCAAAAAAAAAAAAAATTGGAATTTTTTTTTCCGACTTGATCGACTACCCAACAAGACGGTAGGCGGACATGGGTAGTCGACGACCCAATAGAACCTGACGCGATGGGCCTGTTCGATGGGGAATGATCTGAGGATTAAGCACAAGAAAATTCATGATTGAAGCTTCAAGGGTTAATGCTGCAGAATGTTTTTTCCTTAAAATACTCCCACATTTCGAGTTTTTTCGGCCGTTGCTCGGCAACGGAGGGTTCCATAGCAACGGTTCCATTTTCACACAACTTGGTCATGGTATGAACGTCCCAACCAAGTTTCATCGAAATTGCCATTGTATTAACGGAGCACTGGACCGAACAGACAGACAGACAGACAAGCCGGTAGGCGGGCATGGGTAGTCGACTACCCAATAGAACCTGACGCGATGGGACGTTCGATGGGGAATGACCTGAGGATTAAGTCCAAGAAAATTCATGATTCTCACTTCAAGGGTTAATGCTGCAGATTGTTTTTTCGTTAAAATACCCCACATTTAGAGGTTTTCGGCCATTGCTTGGCAACGGTGGGGTCCATAGCAACGGTTCTTTCTCACATATAACTAGGTCATACCATTAACCTGCCATACCAGTTTCATGTATATCTGACTCATCGTCTCTGAGATGTAACGAACTTCGTTTTTTTTATTGTTTTTGACCAGGGTTCATTCAAAGTCTATCTTCTCCGACAGTTTTCATAGGATCCGGTTGTAAATTTTTGACAATATGGCTGAATATACTGCCCACAGTCGAACCTGCCCCGATTTTGATTTTCGAAAAAACAATTTTTTTATGATTTTTCAAAAACTTCAAAGTCCCGTTGCAAGGCAACGGTGGTGTCCATAGCAACGGTTCTCATTTGCACACAACGAGGTCATGGTATGAACCTACCAACCAAGTTTCATCAAAATCGCCATTGTATGAACGGAGCACTGGACCGAACAGAGGGACAGACAGACAGACAGACAAACATATCGACGGAAAAACTGATAATAAGGGGAGAACAAATTTCAAATTAAAAAAAATATATATATATATTTTGACTGGATCGACGACCCAACATACAGACAGACAGACAAAAAATTTCAAAGTCCCGTTGCCAGACAACGACGGTGTCCATAAAAACGGTTCTCATTTGCACACAACTTGGTCATGGTATGAACCTACCAACCAGGTTTCATCGAAATCGCCATTTTAAATACTGATAATTAGGGTAAAACAAATCTCCAAAAAAAAAAAAACTTTGGAATTTTTTTTTCCGACTGGATCGACTACCCAACAAGACGGTAGGCGGACATGGGTAGTCGACTACCCAATAGAACCTGACGCGATTGGCCCGTTCGATGGGAAATGACCTGAGGATGAAGCACAAGAAAATTCATGTTTCGAGCTTCAAGGGTTAATGCTGCAGATTGTTTTTTTTGTTAAAATACCCCCACATTTAGAGGTTTTTCGGCCGTTGCTAGGCAAGGGAGGGGTCCATAGCAACGGTTCTTTCTCACACATAACGAGGACATACAGTGAACCCCCCATACCAGTTTCATGTATATCTGACTCATAGTCTCTGAGATATAACGAATTTCGTTTTTTTTATTGTGTTTGACCAGGGTTCATTCCGAGTCTATCTTATCCGACAATTTTCGTAAGATCCGGCTGGAAATTTTTGACAATATGGGTGAATGTACTGCCCACAGTCGCTCGTGGCCTGATTTTTGATTTTCGAAAAAATATTTTTTTTTATGATTTTTCAAAAATGTCAAAGTCCCGTTGCTAGGCAACGGTGGTGTCCATAGCAACGGTTCTCATTTGCACACAACTAGGTCATGTTATGAACGTACCAACCAAGTTTCGTCGAAATCGCCATTGTATTAACGGAGCACTGGACCGAACAGACAGACAGACAAGCCGGTAGGGGGGCATGGGTCGTCGACTGCCCAATATAACCTGACGCGATGAAGAATCACCTGAGGATTAAGCACAAGAAAATTCATGATTCTAGCTTCAAGGGTTAATGCTGCAGATTGTTTTTCGTTAAAATTACTCCACATTTAGAGGTTTTTCGGCCGTTGCAAGGCAACAAAGGGCTCCATAGCAACAGTTCTTTCTCACACATAACTTGGACATACCATGAACCTACCACACCAGTTTCATGTATATCTGACTCATAGTCTCTGAGATATAACGAACTTCGTTTTTTTATTGTTTTCGACCAGGGTTCATTCAAAGTCTGTCTTCTCCGACAGTTTTCATAGGATCTGGCTGGAAATTTTTGACAATATGGCTGAATGTAGTGCCCACAGTCGCTCGTTGCCTGATTTTTGATTTTTGAAAAAATATTTTTTTTATGATTTTTCAAAAAATTCAAAGTCCCGTTGCAAGGCAATGGTGGTGTCCATAGCAACGGTTCTCATTTGCACACAACTAGGTCATGGTATGAACCTACCAACCAAGTTTCATCGAAATCGCCATTGTATTGACGGAGCACTGGACCAGAGGGACAGACAGACAGACAAACATATCGAAGGAAAAACTGATAAGGGAAGAACAATTTTCAAATTTAACAAAAATTTTTTTTTTCGACTGGATCGACTTCCCAACAGACAGACAGACAGACAAAAAATTTCAAAGTCCCGTTGCCAGGCAACGACGGTGTCCATAAAAACGGTTCTCATTTGCACACAACTTGGTCATGGTATGAACCTACCAACCAGGTTTCATCGAAATCGCCATTGTATTAACTGAAATCGCCATTTTAAATACTGATAATTAGGGTAAAACAAATCTCCAAAAAAAAAAAATTTGAATTTTTTTTTTCCGACTGGATCGACTACCCAACAAGACGGTAGGCGGACATGGGTAGTCGACTACCCAATAGAACCTGACGCGATGGGCCTGTTCGATGGGGAATGACCTGAGGATTAAGCACAAGAAAATTCATGATTCCAGCTTCAAGGGTTAATGCTGCAGATTGTTTTTTCATCAAAATACCCCCACATTTAGAGATATTTCGGCCGTTGCTTGGCAACGGAAGGGTCCGTAGCAATGGTTCTTTGCTCACACAAAACTCGGACATACCATGAACCTACCATACCAGTTTCATGTATATCTGACTCATAGTCTCTGAGATATAACGAATTTCGTTTTTTTTATTGTTTTTGACCAGGGTTCATTCAAAATCTATCTTCTCCGACAAATTTCAGAGAATCTGGCTGGAAGTTTTTGACAATATGGGGAAATGTACTGCCCTCAGTCACTCGTGGCTCAATTTTTGATTTTCGAAAAAATAATTTTTTTGATTTTTCACGAAGTCACGCTGCCATGAAGTCACGTGACTGCCATGAAGTCACGCGAAAGGTGCGCGGTTGCGAATTGCCGTGCTGGGGCGCAGGTTGCGAGTTGCCACGCTGGTGCTGCGCGAGGGTAAAAAAAGGAAAAGCAATCCTCGCTTTCGGGTGAACAGGATTCCTGGGCATGGGGTGGAAGACCCCCCCTGCCTAGGCACAGGAACACGAGTTCGGGGGAAGGGTTAGCTTAGTTAGACCAGCTTCATGGGGTAGGGGTAAGTCCTCATGGGGCCCGTGGAATGGATTAGTTAGAGGGATTCAGTTCAGATTTAGGATGGGAAAATGATTTTAATGATTTTAGGACAGAGAGAGACTTGTGGATGTGTGGAGGGGATGTACCTTAGCTACGTAGTGTTAAAAGGAACGTGCTGTAGTTTAAGGGATGACGTGGGAGCACGAGGTAGTTTGGGGATGTAGTGAGCAGGATGGCAGAGTTCAGCGGTGTGTGTGTAGTGTAGAGTAGTGAGGTGGAGACATGTTGAGTGAGTGAGGCTAGCGGGTCTGTGTGAATAGAGCGAATGGGGAATGCATGGTGCGATGAGTGATTGGAGGGAGGAGTGACTCCCGCCCAAGGGGCCCCCGGGGTCAGTGAAGAGTAAGTTTGTGGGTTAGTGAAATTGAAAAATGGAGGTCGTTTTGCTGTTGGTGGGAGTGTAGGCTCAAAACCCATTTGGAGGGGTGCAGGAGCCCTGTTGACAGGCTGGGAGCGTGGCTGCGAAAGGTGAGTATCACTGAGTGGGTACCCCGGGCACCGGGCTAGTCGGCCGTGGTAGGCCAAGGGCCCATGGGGGGCCGGGATAGCGTAGTGGGCACGGGTGCACCCGCATGATGCAGGGGCCCGGGGCACCGTTAGCCGTGTGGGCAGTGTTGTGGGCACGGGTGACCCTCGGAAAGGGGCCTGGGAAGCCAGTCTGCCATGTGAGCATTTCAGGGGAGTCGCCAGGGAGGGCACTCCCCAGTGTTTAGGGAGCTGGTAGGCTCGGAGGCAGTGTAGTGCCCGGGGGTGCCATCGTCGGAGAATCAGCAGAGGGTCGTGCCTGCCAAGGGAGCCACGCGTCCCAGCAGTGAGACCGTGTGAGGGCACGGAAAGAAAATTGGGGGGCGAGGCCCGAAATTGTAAGGACACCAACATAGGCGACGGGAATCTGGGTTGATAGAACCAATCGTTTTAGCGAGAGGCACTTTTTCAAAACCCGGGGTAGTTTAAGAGTTAATGGTTAGGGTAAATTAGGAAGTGTACCTCTCCGCACCATCCATCCCTTCGCTCATGTTGTGGGCCGCTGGACCCACTTTGGGTTAAAGATCGCTGAAGTCTGGGGAGGCGATCCTGAGGCTTCGTTGGGCCTCGACATAGGACGCCAGCTCTCCCTTATTCCCCTCCGGGAAGGGAACGTAGGGGTTGGGAGTAGGCTAGGGGACGATAGGTTAGCCGAACAAAGACAGTAAAGGGGGATAGGGGACGCATTATAGTGGGGAAGTAAGGATGAAAATAACAGCAAAAAAAAAGTTTGGGCTAAATTGGGTTTTCAAAATTAAGGGAGTTGGTATTGACAGTGACAGGCAAAGGCGATAGGTGGGAGGGAGACAGGCAGTTAGGCCAAAAAAAAAAAATGTTGCATTGGCGTAACCCGCCCGACCCTAAAAATTCCGCCGACCCTACGTTTTTTTTTTGTTTTTTTGCTATCGAAAAATTTTGCCGACCCTATTTTATTGCTATTTTTGTTGTTTTGCTATCGTTTTCAAGTATCTTGTTGATTGCGATCGCGATCGCAAAAACCCGGAAGTGTTTCGGACAGAACCCGCCAACAAAAAGGGTGGTACTCGAGCCGGGGGAGATTTTGGGAGGGATTTATTAGGAAAAAAAATAAAAAAATAAAAAAAAGATCCCGACCGACCTACCCTATTTTTCAGTGACCCGTTACGCCAATGCAACATTTTTTTTTTTTGGCCTTAGGCCTGAGCCCGCCTTTCGAGTGGCCAGCACGACCGCACTCCCTCCACCAACCTGCACTGAACAGCGCGAGGCCGGCCAACTTCGTCTGCGGCTGTGCTTCAAGGCCTGTGCCGGTCAGATCGTCCGCCGGCTGTGTTCGCCTGCAGCGGCCCTGTTCTGCCAGTTTTGTGTTTGCCTGCTGCCTTTGCCATGCCATGCCTGCTGCCCTCGATTCTGTGTTTGCACCGTTCAATTTTGATTTGCCCCCCCTCCCCACTGTTCATTTCCATGTGCCAGGATCATCGATCAAGCTACAAGAACTGTCCTGTTGGCAGCTACAACACGGGCCTGCAGTGGCGGCCCATGCGCCGGTTCACCGTTGACTTTTGTTTTGCTCCCTGCAGAGTCCATAGATCCTGGGTCATGGTTAGTGTAAATTTTGGAAGTAAAGTTGCACTGTAAATATGTGTTGTGCGCCCCGGGCATGTCTGTCTCGCGCCGTCAATTTTATTTAAGTCGTCTGAGTGAGTGGGTTTGTTTAGTTAGTTACTCAGCCTCAGGTTATTTATTTTGGGGACACGAATACCATGAATGTTGCACTCAGGGATCCGAAGGTAAAACGTGCTTGGGGACAACTACACATGATGGCACACGAGAATTTGACGACTCGGGACGAGTCTGTAAAAAGGGGAGGGGGTAGTGTTACGGATGTGGAAATTCACAAACCACCATTCAGGACCCTCAGGTGAGATATCTTCAGAGGTACATGTGTAGTTAGCCCAAACCCGTTGTATAGAGGGAGTTTATGTGATCCATCCAGGCTGCGATGCTTTGAGTTAGGCGTTTTTCTTTTTCTATCTTTTATTTCAAACACACAACATTTCAACCACCACGCCATCCCCATCACAGCGCCAACCACACTGCAACCACGCCACCCCACCATCTACGCTACCACATCTTCGCCACTACGTCCGTTTCCGAACGGCAAACAAAGGCGCAAAGGAGGGAACTGTGAGGATGCGCAGGTTTTCCCGCCTGTTTCTCCCGTCTGACTTCCCCGTGCTTTGGAGTGGGGGAGGGGCAATGCAGGTCTAAGGTCAGAGGTCATGTAAAGGAGGGGCCTCTTTTTGGGGGAATAATTCCCTGGCCCAGAGCCAAAAACTGACTCCCCCGGCCCCCGCACGGAGCGGGATGGAGGGAAAGCATGAGGGAACACCCTTTTCAGGAACCCTCTCGAAGGAAGGTGGAGCCGGGAACGGGGAGGGGCGAAGGGCGGAGCCCCGCGCGATAAAAGACGGACAAGGGCGGGCGCGCTTGAGCTTCCTCTTCCGCCTCTCCCTCGGGAGCCTCTTCCTCTTCAGAGTTTCCTCTTTCGCCTCTTCCTCTTGAGCGCTTCCACTTCCGCCTCTTCTTGGTCGTCGTGGTTGGTGGTCTGGTTGGTCTTCGGAAAGACATCCTGCGCCCGCGCCTTGGCGAGCGGCCCTGTCACAAAGGCACGGACGGGAGATGCGGCAGCGCCCGTTGCGAGGTGGACCTGTGCGTCCAGACGGGGAGTGCCGAAGAGGGTTCGCCGGCCACGAGAGAGGTCGGGGCCAGGCACGACCACGCTGACAGTCACGGGAGGGGGACTCACCAGACACAAAAGGGAAGTCGCGACTTCTTTCTTTCTTTTCTTTGGGGTTTGGGTGTGAATGTCCATGGGCGCCAGTCTGGCTAAAGTAGAACTGTTTAAGTGTTGCCGTGTGCACGCATATTCGGTTGTAGCTCTGCATCATTTCTTTTGTTTTAATTGCTTTATGTCCATTTTGATTCTGTATGGCTGTATATACGTGCGTGTGTGTGTGTGTGTGTGTGTGTGTGTGTGTGTGTGTGTGTGTGTGTGTGTGTGTGTGTGTGTGTGTGTGTGTGTGTGTGTGTGTGTGAATAAAACGCTTGCTTGTTGACTGTTCCCGCTCTGCTTCGTCTCTTTTCCTTTTTTATTGACCCTCCATCTTGCATCATGGAAAGGGGTTTGTAGTGGGTGCAACATCCCAGTAATTAATCGGAACCGTCAAGGCCGACGATAACACCCCTCGGTTACCACTGTAGCGCGGAACGGACCGCTTAAGTGGTTCGTGTCCGCAGTCAGCCTGTGGCGTGGTACGATCGCCTGGTCAACCATCTGCACAGGTACTTAGGTGGTTCGAATTTGGCGAGCAACACTATCCTGCACGGGTGGGCAATTGACACGGTCGTGGTGGGGTTAAACCCCCACCCGTGACTAGCTCCCGGCGTTGTTCCGAGAGGGTCACGACAGAATTGTCCGTCCGGTGGGCGATATGCCGCGATTCGAGTTATGCGGCCGTTCACACGCCGGCGGGCGCGAATTCGCAACAATATCGACTGAAATACTTGTAAGGGTAGATCAAAAAAAAAAATTCGAATCTTTTTTTTCGACTCGATCGACAACCCACCAAACATATTGACAGAAATACTGGTAATATTTTTTTTTTGATTTTTTTTTTCTTTTTTGGTAAAATCTTTTGATTTTTTTTTTCAACTATTGACTACCCATCAGACAGACAAACATATCGACGGAAATACTGATAGAAAGGGTAGATATATTGACTCCCCAACAAGCCGGTAGCTGGACATGGGTAGTCGACTACCCAATAGAACCTGATGGGATGGGCCTGTTCGATGGGGAATGACCTTAAGATTAAGCACAAGAAAATTCATGATTCCAGCTTCAAGGGTTAATGCTGCAGATTGTTTTTTCGTTAAAATACCCCCACATTTAGAGGTTTTTCGGCCGTTGCTCGGCAACGGAGGGGTCCATAGCAACGGTTCTTTCTCACACATAACTCGGTCATACCTTTAACCGACCATACCAGTTTCATGTAGATCTGACTCATAGTCTCTGAGATATAACGAACTTCGTTTTTTATTGTTTTTGACCAGGGTTTATTCAATGTTTTTTTTTTTCGACGAGATCAACAACCCAACAGATACAAACATATCGACGGAAATACTGATAATATGGGATGATCCAAAAAAAAATTTTTTTTTTGACTGGATCGACTTCCCAACAAACATATCGACGGAAATACTGATAATAAGGGGACAAAAAAAAAATCTCAATTTTTTTTATTTTTGGACTAGATCGACGACCCAACAGACAGACAAACATATTGACGGAAATATTTAAAAGGGAAGATCAAAAAAAACATTTTTCGACTGGATCGACAACCCAACAGACAGACAAACATATCGATGGAAATACTGATAATAAGGGTCGAAAAAAAAAATCTCAAAATGTTTTTTTTTCCTACCAGATCGACTACCCAACAGAGAGACAAACATATTGACGGAAATACTGATAAGGGTAGATCAAAAAATAAATTCGAATTTTTGTTTTTTGTTTGACTCGATCGACTCCCCAACAAACATTGATGGAAATACTGACAATAAGGGAAGGAAAAAATCTCAAATTTTTTTTTTCGACTGGATCGACTACCCAACAGACAGACAGACAGACAAACATCGACGGAAATACTGATAATAAGGGTAGAAAAAAAAAACTCAAAAATATTTTTTGATTTTTTTTTGAACTATCAACGATCCAACAGACAGACAAACATATCAACGGAAATACTGATAGTAAGGGTAGATAGATTGACTACCCAACAAGCCAGTAGCCGGACATGGGAAGTCGACTACCCAATAGAACCTGACGCGATGTGCCCGTTCGATGGGGAATGACTTTCGGATTAAGCAAAAGAAAATTCATGATTCTCGATGCAAGGGTTATTGCTGCAGATTGTTTTTTCATTAAAATTCCCCCAGATTTAGAAGTTTTTTGGCCGTTGCTCGGCAAAGGAGGGGTCCATGGCAAAGGTTCTTTCCAACACATAACTAGGACATACTATGAAACCACTATACCAGTTTCATGTATATCTGACTCATCGTCTCTGAGTTATAACGAACTTCGTTTTTTTATTGTTTTCGACCAGGGTTCATTCAAAGTCTATCTTCTCCGACAGTTTTCATAGGATCCGGCTGGAAATTTTTGACAATGTGGCTGAATGCACTGCCCACAGTCGCTTGTGGCCCGATTTTTGATTTTCAAAAAAATTAATTTTTTATGATTTTTCAAAAATTTGAAAGTCCCGTTGTGAGGCAACGGTGGTGTCCATAGCAACGGTTCTCATTTGCACACAACTTGGTCATGGTATGAACCTCCCAACCAAGTTTCAATAAAATCACCATTGTATTAACGGAGCACTAGACCGAACAGACATACATACATACAGACAGACAGACAAACATATCGATGGAAATACTGACAATTGTATGTCAGACTACATTGACTATGTAGTCAATATGTAGGAAATATGATTGACTATGTAGTTGACCTACATTGACTATGTAGGAAATATGTAGACTACATTGACTACCCAACAAACATATCGACGGAAATACTGATAATAAGGATAGACTAGATCGACTATCCAACACACAAACACACACACACACACAAAGAAACAATCAAACACACAAACAAACAAACACGCACACAAACAAACGGAGGCGATCAACATACTTGTCAATTTTGTTTTTTTTGCAAAGTAACAAAGACAGACAGAAAGGTGTGAAAACGTGACCTCCTTCACCTCCGTTGGTGGAGGTAAAAATACAGAATTGTTTTATCCATTTGTATAACACGGGGAATCAATTGTAAATAGCAATGCCATTCTGTACTGCATTTTAATATCAAAACAACTAAATGGAATACTTTATTTTCACTGTGAATGAAACATCTCACACTATTACACAAATTTGATACATAAGATATTGCTTTTTATCCCCATACTTAAAAAAAAAACAAAAAAAAAAAAACAGGGGGACATTGTAATTGGCTCCGTCTGTCCGTCCGTCCGTCCGTCCGTCATGTTATCTCCTCCTTCACGGTTTCGTAGAAATTCACCAAACTTGGTAGTTATAATCAACGCATGGCACGCAGCGGTGTAAGAACGGTATCATTTTTCGCTCCGTCCCCTGAGGCGGGGTCATAAGGTCAAATAGCAAACAAATGCAATTATGAGCACACTTTTTAAATAAAACTTTGTACATACAATCACCGTTGGGGGATGCATGAAATATGCAACGATTGTTTAGGTTTGACCCCCGGTTCATGCCCCAGTGGATGGGGACTTAGGGTGACAGTGGTGAAAACAGAAGATTTTTTAAGTCAAAATTTGATATTGGCTCAATCCTGGTGGAACTTTTTGCCATCTCTCAACTCTGCTTTTGGTGGGAAGTGTGGGGATTTACGATAGTGCACCATAGACTTCGCTCTCGTTTTTTAGTTACAATTAGTGAATTTGGGACTCTCTCTTGAGATATTGCAACTCGTATTCAGCTTCCTGGGACTTGAATACATCGTTTTGTAGGTCATGGCTAAGATTATGAAACGTGACTGGTTCTTTTCTTTAGAGGTAGGTACATATATCTCGACTCCAGACAGACTGTTCTGAGCTCTTCTTTGAGATTCAGTGCCTCCATGTATTGCTGATAGAAGAGCAGCAGCATGTCGAGAGTTGAGTGACCAGGCCGATATCCAAACAAAAATTTTAAAAAAAAACAAGTCAGGGATCAGTATTTTTGAAAAGACAAAATATGATGCTTGCAGCAATATTAGATTTCATGCTTCCAATTAGAAGTAAGCTTATGGGTCTTCAGTTGATAGGATACCTTTCTTGTGAATGGGAGTGATGGTTGCTTACATCCATGAAGATGGCAGGCAAACAAAGAAGGAAAGACTGAAGAGAGCAGGTAAAGAGGAAGCAAGAGCAACAGAGAATGATTTGAGAACATGGATGCTATGTAGGCCCACCACTGAAGCTGGGTTGAGACTGGAGAAACGTTTCCTTACCTTCTTGGGTGAGGAATCAAATTCCAGTGGACAGTGCATACGAGGAGGTAAGATGGTGGCAGAGTGGGATGGGTTGGTTAGACAAGATCTGCGTTATTCTTGAATAGTTTGCATTGATGCTGTTTGAGATTTGGGATGGAACGGAGGGTGAGCATTCTCCAGAGACAGACTTGACAAGACACCACCATGTCTTTTGCTGTCTTATGGGATCATATACCACACATAAAAAAATTATTTAGTGGATTCAAAGAGATACACATAGCCAGCGGTTTTCCAGTGGCTGGTTAGGAAAGAAGAAAGGGAGAATGTGGAACGCTTAGACTCACGAAGCCTAGACAAACTGCACAATCTCAGAATTGATACAGTTGGACCAAGTAGACAAGAAAACACAGGAATGGGTTCATAATATGATTAACAGTACAGGGAATAAATGACAACAGATGTACCACACAGATCCTGTGCAGTATTTGTTGTGTTTTGGAGAGGAACTCACTGAGCTGAGGATACCGTGTACACTCACAAAGAAAATGCCCGAAGCACCAGACTTCAAGTCTTTCCTATGTTCTTACAGCCTGATCTCTGACCATTGGTTTGATTTAGTCCCTGCCACCTGTCTCTGGAGATACTGCTTCTCCTCTCTCACCTTTTAACAGTTCTCCAAATTGAAATGCATTTCTCTTGAATCTTCATCCTGAAAATGGAATGGCAAAAAACCTCCCAACAACAAATGAACACAGTTGGTTCATCTTCCAGCAAGGTTACAGTAATCCAATACACTTGACTTTGAAAGTCTCTTGTAGACATCATCATTTACTTGCAACCATATTGAGCCCCAAGATAAGTAAATGAGTGGAATGGAGCACAGAGCAATTTCAAAAAGCTGATCTCTCCCACCCATCTGTGTTTGCAGGAAAAGCAGACGGACCCGATGTAATTGCATCCTGATGTTACACTCTTCCTTCAACGTTTACTCTAACCCAAGGACCAAACCTCCGTTCATTCCAACACTTTGCTTCCTTTCAAATCTTCTATTCCCATCATCCCCCATGTTGTTCACCACCATTCATTTGTTGCTATACTGTAAGTGGGAAATGCTCGAACGATTTTCCCAACACTCCGCTCGCAATATGCATTTTACTCTTCCATTGACGGAAAAACAATAAGCAGACAATGAAAGCAGGAAGTTTCCTTCGGTGCTTATAATTGAGTACTTACTATAATGGAGTGATGACATGATAGAGGTGGGAATTTGTTTTTGGAAAGCAAGACGACCGACTAAGTGTGTTGATGCAATGCCTTCTATTTGCAGTTCCTGTGCAAGCCTTGTGTGTAAACATGTAACTGTACCACCAGCTGTGAAACCTTAGGATTTTAGGGGTAGCAATGCCACTATTATTCCCCCTCTTCTGTGACCTTTCACTTGTGATATTATACATGCTGATGGCACCTTTTACCACTGAATGCTCCTCGAATAAATAACTAGTTGTATAATTTCATGATGCTATGTATTGTACATTTTGTGCTTTTATTCACGCAATCCCAACAATACCTTTGAATTATTGTTACCGCAAATAAGCTGAGAAAAATGGGCGCCGTACTACTCAGACAGCAAGCGGAGATGTAGGACCAGCAGAGGAATTTAACGATATTTATTAACAAATAACTAACAAAGACTAAATCAATTGCTTCCTGTTTATTGGTCAAATGAAAATAATGAATATAATGGTTTACGGAACTGATAATTTTCACAATCACGGGAGATGAACACTGCACAGTTTCTACAAGAGGAATAAGTGCTGCACCTAGTTGAAAATCAGTTTCAAACCCAAACATTTGTGGTTACCAGGAGATTGCAATTAGCAGCTGCATTTGTATTTTGAGAAAACGCCAATGGTCACAATTGATTTCCATGGTGTTGCTGGTGTTGGGTGGTGCCCTTGTGAAAGCATGCATCTTCATCTCACCGTTAAAGAGTTCCTGTTTGTTTTCATAATTCGTAATGGTCTGTGGTCCAGTATTTATGTAATTTGCCAATATGATTTCTTGCTTTCATCCAATGTACTTTTCCAGTTTCCACACTCACCTTCTTTGCCTGTGCAGCCATCTGTAATGTGAGCACAACTGACAGACCCAAGTCTTTCCTAATTTTTTTTTTTCTACTTGATGTCATTGCAACAAAACAGCAGGACTGATTAGATGAGATAAAGCAGCCAATCAAGAGCTTGGATGGTTCTTCGTCTGATCATTAATCCTGCGATGTGCTGTATGGTGATGTGAATACAATTGTCAGAAAAAAAATGATTGTTGTACATTATGTACCACTGTTGTGCAAAATAAAGGTGTAAAGGAAAAGTAAGTGGATGCAATTGCTATTTTTGGATTTTAAGGTTGTTAAAGAAGAGAGATTGCAAGCGGGCATGGCAAAATCATGCGAGGAGATGCAATTTCTCATGTGGTGCAGCGTCATTATTGCACATGAAGTTGCTTTGTTTTTATGAAACGAGCAAACGTCTATGACACCAATGCCATTGTCTCAAGCAATAATATCACAAATGCCTCGATTGTGTGACAAGAATGATCAGGTCAGGTATGGGAGCATGTGCCAGAACAGCACGTCGCTGCGTCCACTTTCCGCCGGTACTCCAGGGGCCTCCGTCTGGCCATCCCCCAGGCAGATGCCAGGCCCATCCCCATCTCCTTGAGATGATGGTCAACCTGCTGCAACCATGAGGCACGTGGTCGGCCCACTGGCCTCCTCCACTCATGAGACTCCCTCGCTGAGAGAATCTGGTGAGCAGGATCAGCGTCAGGAAAACGAGCCACATGTCCATACAGCCGCAGCTGACGCTCACGGACGATGCAGGTAACAAATCTCATCCGAGTCTCTCTCAGCAACCACTCGTTGGACACAAAATCCGACCAGCGATAGCCAAGGATTCTCCGAAGAGACCTGGTACCAAAGGAATTAAGTCTCCGTCTCAGATCCTTGGTCAAAGTCCAAGTCTCGCACCCATAGAGCAAGACTGGAAGTACCAAGGACCTGAAGATTCGGACTTTCGTCCTCCCGCACAGGTACCGGCAGCGCCACACCCCATGATCCAGTGAATCCATGACTCCCCAGGCCCGACCCAGACGTCTATTGACCTCCGGCTCACAACCTGCGGAGACATGAATATCACTGCCAAGGTAAGTGAATCTATCCACGACCTCAACATCCTCACTACAAACAGACACAGACAGGACAGCAGCATCCAAGATGTCACCGAAAGCCTGGATCTTTGTTTTGACCCAAGAAATCCGTAATCCCAACGGCTCCGACTCCTCATTCAGCACCTCGAGGGCCCCCAAGAGGATGTCTAAAGTCTCCGCAAAGATGACTGCATCATCTGCAAAATCAAGGTCCGAGATCTTGACATTGCCAAACGATGCACCGCAACTTGATCTCTCCGACATCCTCCCAAAAATCCAGTCCATACAAGTGCTGAAAAGTGTGGGGGCAAGTACACATCCCTGACGAACTCCAGTAACAACTGGAAATAAGTCAGAGGCGGTACCACCACACTTCACAGCACTCTCAGTACCAGAGTAGAGTTCAGACATCAGATCGATCAGTTTCGGTGGCACCCCACGAAGACCAAGAATCCTCCAGAGGACATCCCGATTCACTGAATCGAACGCTTTACAGAGATCAACATAGGCTGCAAGCAGCCCCTGCCGAAACTCTCGTCTGCGTTCGGTGAGGACACGAAGTGCAAGGATACGGTCAATCGTTGCCCTCTTTGGTGTAAAGCCTGACTGCTCTGGACGCTGGTGCTCAAGCAGATGGTGGCGAACCCTATCAAGAATTATCCGAGCAAAGACCTTGCCCGGCACTGAGAGCAGCGTCACCCCTCGGTAGTTGTTGCAGTCTTGGCGATCACCCTTCCCTTTCCAGAGAGGGACAACAAGGCCCCTCTTCCAGTCAGTTGGGATGATGCCTGTGTTCCAGGCAGAGCACAAAACTGCATGCAACGACGCGAGTGCAGCATTTCCACCAGCCTTGAGAAGTTCGGCATGGATGCCACAGATCCCTGGAGCTTTGCCCCGTTTCAACTGGTTCACCGCAGCCCGTGTTTCCACAAGCGATGGTGGACCACAGTTGATTCGAGGGTCAGCAACAGGGATTGTAACACCCTTGACATCCAACTCGACAGCTGGGGGATCAGCCTGGTACAACCGCTCGAAGTAACCGGCCCAGCGGGTCTTCACTTCAGACTCCTCTGTCAAGAGCCTACCACTCTCTGCTCGAACTGCAGTGCTCCGAGGGATGGGCTTGGATGAACGTAATGCGCGAATTCCCCTGTAAGCGGGACGAGAATCACCTGTCCACAGGTGATGCTCTACCCCCTCACAGATTCCTCGCACATAGGCCTCCTTGTCCACCCTCAGTGCACGTACAGTTTTATGCCTCAGCTCCCTGAACAGCTCAGCTCTGCCATTCAGCCTGGCCCTGCGACTCTGGTCAATGGTATCCAGTGTCCCTTGAGAGACAAAATTCTTCTTTGCCCTGCGGTGAACTCCAAGGCATCCACCGGCAACATCAAGGACGGTGGTCTTGAAGGTGTTCCACAACTCTTCCGGACCCCCCAAAGCACCCAGACCCCCCAAGTGTCCACTCAGCCTGTTCGCAAACTCCTCAGCTACTCTCTCATCCCTGAGCTTGGCAACATCCAGCCTAGGCTGGGATGGTACCATTCTCCAGGATTTAAGGTGCAGCTTTAGAGTTGCGACAACAAGCCTGTGGTCAGTATTGAGGAACTGAGCACTCCGGTAGACCCTGCAGTTCTGGATCATCCTCCAACGACCGTCAATGAGGACATGGTCAATCTCCTTTGCCACACCGCCAGCGTTGGAATACCAAGTCCAGCGATGAGCTTGCGGGCGCTGAAACCATGAACCAGCCACCCTAAGTCCATGACTTCTTGCAAAGTCAAGGAACTTAGTGCTATTCTGATTCATAGTTCCTGACCCATGGGGACCAACACACACCTCATAACCATCCCTATCAGTTCCAGTCGATGCATTGAAATCCCCCAAGACTAGAAGTGCATCTCGTCTGGGGCACTGATCAACCACAGACTCGAGTGTGGCGTAGAATGTGTCCTTCACGGTAACATCACTCGCCTCAGTCGGAGCATAAATAGAGACCAGCGAAATGACACCTAAGGAGTGACGAATCCTTAATCTCATAATACGCTCGTTGACCGGTGTTACCTCAATTATCATTGGGGTCAGCTTATTGGACACAGCTACAGCAACTCCTTGGGTATGGTAACCATCAGAGCGACCAGACCAATAGTAGGTGTAACCACCCACCATTATCTCGCCGCAATCCGGTCTCCGAACCTCAGAGAGAGCTGCAATCCCGATGTCCAAACGCTTGAGCTCAGATGATAACAGAGACAGGTGATCATCCTCTCTTAGGGATAGGACATTCCAGGCACCCACCCGAAGGGACCGCCTCAGGTTAACCCAAGGAGACCGCCGTCTGGTGGACGACACCTCAGCACCACTCCGACACACTCTCCCGCAATCTGACCCAGGGATGTTACCCCGTGGTTTCCCTCCTATCAAAGATTGGGGTCCCAAAGACTTTGCCCCAATCCCATCATCCGGTGAGCTGCCCTGCGAAGGGAAGCTGCACAGGAGGTACTCCCACGGAGTGGGTTTTCAGATTTTTTTGCGTTTTTGCGTTTTGCGGAATGAAGGGTTTTACGGTGGCCGGAGTGCAAATCCTGCCACCAACCTCCTAATAAGAAGTAACCCAACTGCAGGAGGACGTCCGCAGACACAGTTGGGCACTAGATATGGATGGCCGTTGGCTCACAAGGAGCTCCTCCGCCCTTTGACAGGTTTTGTTTTTAATCCTGCTGGGTGTCCATATCCAAACACCCTCCTCACCAGAAAACCTGGTGGGGGAGACGGTTTAGTCGCCGACAACCCGACCATGGAACAGGTTAGTACAGGTTTACATGGTACCTGTAGCAGGTCACAGATCGAACCTGACCTGACCTGAACAAGAATGATGTAATCGACAAAATAGTGTTTCCATTGTTAGTGAAGTTAATTTGTGGCCTTTTGCATTTGACCCATCCGAGGGCAGATGATAGCCATGATGGTTTGATTTATTCCCAGTATTGGCATGAAACAATGTCACTATGCATTACCTCCGATCGATAATTTGATAATGCTGGAAACATGGTCATGTCCCCCCCCCAAAACAACAGTGACGGTAAAAATAATGGGTTTAATTATCAGCAAGGAAGGGGATGCAAGAAATAAATCAACCACAGGTGCCTCACCGACCATCACCATTCTGTGCATGCCAGTCTTAATGCTGGTCTTTACATCAGCTGCTGTTTGCTGTTGGTTAGCCCTGTTAACGTTCAGCTTGGCTGCCATTTTCTGCTGGTTGGCCACCATTTTGGCTGCTTTGTTCTTCTGGCCTGCCCTAAGTTCCCGAAACATGACTATTATTTGACGGAGGTCACCATCCAGGAGCATTGCTCCCACATTGCTGATTGGGGGCACCGCTGCTTCACCCTGCTTTGAAGGGTGCCCCTGCTTCACTACGTCATGGCCCCTCAACCTCTATGTCAAAAATGTCACGTTGTGGTAAAAAATAAATGCTCACCTTCTTTTGGGTCATGAGTATCCACCATAGCGGATCCACCAATTGCCCCTTAATCCGATGAATAAAAATAAATTTTGTGCCGAAAATTGCTCAATATTTAGAATCAGAATTAAAATTTGTTGTCACCAATGAAATTAATGAAATAAATTATGAGGGGAGCAATCACCCTTACTGAATTCAAACCAATTTTAATCCCCAAATCGTTGAATTTGTATCCCAATCCAAAGCAGCAATTGGTAATGAAGTGAAATTAGGGGGAGGTTAAAATGCCCACTCTGGACACCATTTAAAATGGCACCGGTCCCCCTTCGGTATCAGAGGTCAACAAGGACCCATCGGGGATAACCCCGCAGAATGCCTGAATGAAGAGGCTAACCACAAGTGCAGGGTAATTAGGTTTTAATTAATTTAGCTTGCACATCACAATTTTGGCTTGTTTTGTTCCCGATCAAAAATTTAATAACACCAGATGTCATATCCCATTAAATCACAGCAACGTGGGTAAAAATAATGGATTTAATTATAAAAGAGGAACGGAATCTATAGTAATAAATGTCAATGTGTGTGTCTGTGTGTCTGTGTGTGTGTGTGTCTGTGTGTCTGTGTGTCTGTGTGTCTGTGTGTCTGTGTGTCTGTGTGTCTGTGTGTCTGTGTGTCTGTGTCTGTGTGTCTGTGTGTCTGTGTGTCTGTGTGTCTGTGTGTCTGTGTGTCTGTGTGTCCGTGTGTCTGTGTGTGTCCTCCATAACTCCAAAACCATGAAACCGAGCAGCCTGAAACTTTGCATACATATTGAGAAAACTCCAAGGAAGTGCAAGAGTGAAAATTGGGTGTTGGGGTTAATTTAAACACCCCTTTTGAAGATAATTTACGTCCTTATTTAATTATATCCTTCATCAGGCGATCCTCGGCCACCTTGCTGTCTGGAGTCTTAAGGCGTTTCCTGGGTAATCTCGCTGGGTCTGAAGCCGCCATGTTTTTTTGGCCTGCTCAACCTTGCCTTGACTTGGAACAGGCCGCAATGATTTCGTAACGATAGTTGTTTTTTTTCACTTTCCTCACTCATATTATCGAATGCCTGTTCATCATAGTTACGAATCGCTTAGTACATTGCAATGCTTATAAACGCCTGGACACGTCAGCATTCATTGCTTTACTTCATTTCCGCACATGAGATCACCATGAGTATCTCTTGAGAAACACCATGAGAATCGAACTTACAACCAGTTCCAACTCCTAGAAAAGTGTTCATTTGACCAATTCGGACAAATTTGACATTTTGAGCATCTCCGGGAGGTTTATGTTTCATATGACAGTCGGTGATTGCTAATTTCATGCCAAGGGAGCCGTTTCTAATCAACCGTTTCGTTGGAGTGCTTAAGGCAGCGCTCTACAATATTCACACTGTCACTGAATACTGTATATAGATCGACTTGAACAAAGTTCAGGGATACTCGCCTGCATTGGCCACGTGTTGTTCCCCGGTGCAGCAGGTGGTGGTTGTCTCACTGGAAATGCGAACTTTTATTTTCCACGACGTTTCCCGTTTTTGATGACGTCATATGAACCGTCACTTTGGCATAGATAAATACAGATAAAAACATTAAACGTTTCACTTTTCAAAGTTTCTTCAAACGTTTCAAGCATTGCGTGGTAAAGCCACTTGGTGCGTTCAACATCCAATTGCGATACCGTGGTTCTACACTGGAGGTAGGAAGGCAAAATAAATTACATGATCACAATGAGAAGGAAAATATTTTCAATTATGAACTAAGGAATTGCCACATCATGGCAGGAAAGCCGAGAGGTACGCATGCTCACTCTGTGTAGCCTGGATTTGAATCCCAACCCAGCTCTAAACTGTCCTCCCGGTGTTTCACAGGCCGGGTGATTCATCACTGTGCGTGTTGTTTCTCGGATGGACGATAATAATGGTGCTCAATCTCAAACTAGAAGGGCACTCGGTAGAGCGCATCCCTCCGCCACGCAATGCCTGATCCAAGAGAGCATATCTGACCCAATTCATTTTAGAAATATCATGCTATAAATCGTTTTTGGCCTAATCTCTTATTGGTGAAGAATCACTTTAAAATTAAATAATTATAGTATCCAGATTCGGATTCAGAACTTCATCAAAATCTAACCAATTCGTCCTTGTCACACACCCAACCAGCCCACTAAATTTCATCCGGATCCGTCCACAACTTTTTGAGATATCTTGCACACAGACAAACAGACAGACAGACAGACAGAAAGGGGTGAAAACATAACCTCCTTCACCTTCGGTGGCAGAGGTAATAATGTAACACCATTTTTTCAGAAAGGATTCAGAGAAGAATTGGGAAACAATAAACCTGTTAGTTTGACTTCAGTTGTGGGGAAGGTGTTGGAGACATTAATTATGGTTCAGGAAAGGAACCATTAAAACAAATACAAACTAATTAAAGGTCATCAGCATGGCTTTACCAAAGGTAGTTCCTCTTTAACCAATCTTTTAGAGTTCTATGAAGCAGTGTCTGATTGGGTGGATGATGGAAAGGCAGTGGACATCGTATATCTTGACTTTAAGAAGGCATTTGATGAGGTACCACATCAGAGGTTGTTAGCCAAAGTGAGGACTTGTGGAGTGTCTGTTCAGGTAGCTAATTGGATTGCAAACTGGCTTAGTGGTAGGAAGCAAAGAGTGGCTGTGAATGGGAGGATGTCTTGCTGGGAGGATGTAAGTAGTGGGGTACCTCAAGGATCAGTACTCAGACCAGTACTTACAGAACACCAGAAAATATTGATATTTACATAGATTAGGCAAAAGATTGGCAGATGGAATTTAACCTGAGCAAGTAGAAGGTGTTGGGGATGGGGAAGAACAATGAAAATAGAGATTACAGGATGCAAGGGGTAATTTCGGAGCGTGTCACGCAGGAGAAGGATCTGGGGGTGATGATAGATACGGGAGGGAAACAGGCAGCACAGTGCCAGGCAGCTATAGGTAAAGCAAATCAGGTTTTAGGTTGTATTTGGAGGGAGATTATTTATAAATCAAAAGAGGAGGTGTTAACATTGTACAGGAATTTAGTGAGGGCCACATCTAGAATATTGTGTGCAGTTTTGGTCACCACAGTTCCGGAACGACATCGATGTCATAGAAAGGATTCATCGCAGGGCGACTAGATTGATTCTGGGCCTAGCTCGACTTGGCCATGAGGAGCGGCTGAAGGAGACAGGGCTTTATTCATTTGAAAAGAGGCGGTTATAAGGAGATATGATAGAGATTTTTAAGATAATGAAAGGTATGGATAAATATGTGCAGATGAATTATTCAACAGAGTAGACAGTGATAGAACCAGGGGCCATAGCCTGAGAGTAAAGAAGAGGAGATTTAAGATGGTCGTAAGGCAGGGGACTTTCACCCAGAGAGTAGTTAATGCATGGAATGGTGTCTCTGGAAAGGTAGTGGCAGCAGAAAAAGAAGAGAAGTTTAAATTACAATTAGAGAGGTACCTGGAAGTTATGGAGATAGAGGGGTATGGGGATGTTGGCAGGACTTTTGGGTAATTTAAGCATTGCTGGGTGATTGTGTGCATGTGTATGGAGTGATGTTGGTGGGGGTCTCGTCAAGGGGTGCAGTGTGGTTGATGTTGTGTCTTTTTTAACCAGGCCCATGCTCCCTCCCCTGAGGAAAAGAAAAAAAATATTACAAAAATTTTTTTTAATGCAAAAACTCAAAAATGTAAAATAAATAAATAAATAAAGCACAAAAACTATTTACAACAAAAAATAAACGAATGTCACCCGCAGGGTGACCCGTATCTTGCCAAAAGGTGACCACGTGTGACTTCTTTAAGGTCACACTGAGGTGAACAGAGCTGCTATCCACCAGGAGCGACTCCTTGAGGAACATCTGCCGACGAGAGATTCCGATGAGAATTGTTCTACAGAGTAACCATGAAAAATATGCGTTTGCCTCATAACGTCACCAAATGACGTCATAATGTCTCAAGCTTGACATATCTAGAAAGCACTCATCGAGGTGTTCAATTTGAGGTACGACACGATATGGTTCCTAAAACTTGAAAATTTGACCTTGGGGTCAAATATGTTTGACCTGAGGCGTTAACCATGAAGGTCAAGGCCAATCGCCACCAAAAATTAATCAGCTGAGCGCCAGACCATGAACTATATTCCCATGAAGTTTGAAGACGATCTGATCAAAATTACTCAAAAAATAAGGGTTTCGTCGACTCCCCTGATTTGCGACAAAGTGACCTTGACCTTTGACCTTGACCTTCAAAATTTTATGCGCTGAAAGGGACCTCTATAGGCCTCTGATATGCGAAGTTACAAAAATTACCAATGATAACTGTGCTCTGCAGAATTTTTTTATACGTGATTACAGACAAACAAACAAACAAACAAACAAAAAAAAAAACATACAAGCTGACTAACATATCTTGCAAAAACTTCGTTTTGGCAAGAAAAAAATTGCATTTTCTTCTTTGGATCTTGTGTTGATAAATGAGTGTGGTGTTGATGTCATGCAGGCATGATGGGCTGATTGGCCTCCACGTGTGTCTGATTTCCTTGCACATTTCCTTGTATAAAATGGGTGTCACATCTGCCAGAATCGCTCTCCCCTCCCTCCCACCCCATCCCTTTTTCCGACCCCTCCCATCTCCCCCACTCTGTCTCCACAACTATATCTCTCTCTCTCTCTCTCTCTCCCAACCCACTCCATGGTCCCCCATCTTTCACCCCTGTTGAGGTGACTGTAACATGTACGAATCAGATTCAGAGCCGACTGGTGGGGTGCAAAGGTCGCTGCATGTATCCCAGGTCTCAAAGTGTGTGTGTGTGTGTGTGTGTGTGTGTGTGTGTGTGTGTGTGTGTGTGTGTGTGTGTGTGTGTGTGTGTGTGTGTGTGTGTGTGTGTGTGTGTGTGTGTGTGTCGTTGAATGGTGTGTACATATGCGGGTTTCAGAATGTGGAATTGAGTCCCCTCAGGGAAGGCTCAAAGCTTCCAACGTCATTTCGGTAAGGGGTCAAGATTCAGCTCATTCTGGTGGTATGACTGCCACAGCTATTTGCTCACTTCGCTTGTACATCCTGCACTCCAAATCCATGGTTCTACAACTCGACGTCACTCACCATTATAAACTTCCAACTGGGCTGCAGCTCCGACTTTCTTTGAGACTCTAACTGGCTCACCAGAATGAGTTTCCTCTCCCCACCATTCGCTACATCTGGTGACTGTGCACTGACTTGCATTTAATACACCCCCCTCAACCCCCGCACGACCCCCCCAGCACAATCCCCCAGGCCAAGAGGTCCTCACGCCTTCCTTATTGGCCGCACTGACGGACACGTGTCCTTTGCCCAATATCACAACCCAGGGCTTTACCACTTTGGTTGCCATGACACGGACCACGACGTGAGAAATTAATTAAAGACAAAATGAGGGGAGAAGACATTGACAAAGAAGAAGCACAAAACAAGGCCTGATCTGGAGACAGGATCATCTCTGCCTGATTGATCCTGGCAGCACTAATCACGGTATTTCCAGGAAGTCTTATTCTAACATCGATGATGAAATAACCAATTAGTCCCCTCCTTAACCCTCAAGCCATTTTTAGTAGACCGTAGAAACAGTGCCAATGGAAAGTCTACACCCCCTTTCAAAATTTTCATCTTTTGTTGCCTTATAGCCTGGAATTAAATTGCATTAAAAGACTTTCTCCACCTTTATTTACACATTGTAACCCACAACTTCCAAATGAAAAACAAATTATACAAATTTCAGAAAATTAAATAAAAATACAAAGCAAGAACATTTTGGTTAGATGTGTCCACCCCCCCCCCCCCTTATAATAGCAATTGAAATTTAGCTCAAGTGTAACCAATCACCTTCAAAACTAATTTTATAGCTAATTATTTATTTTACTTTTTATTACAGCATTTCAAACTCACTCATAGATGAGGTGGATGGTTATGATAATGACCCCCCAAGCAAAAGGAAGATCTAAATGAGGTCCTGACATAATTTCAGTTTGTTCATCAAGAGTTTCACAATGACCTAAATATATGTATTAACAACCTTCCTCTGAGATGGAAATTACAGAATTTACCCAATGTTTCAGCGTTCTTTGAAGATTTACATAAAAGGTATTATACATCATAAAATACGATGATGTTAAAATGAGACTGTTTGTTCTCATAAACATACTGTTCGTTCTCTGGAGTTGTGTGTATGTTGCTCTTACAGTATCAATCACAAAGAAAGCGTAGATATATTGCCTCTTGTTCCACCCAATGTTTCAATGTTCTTTGAAGATTTACGTGAAAGGGATTACACATAATAAAATGCGATGATGTTACTCTCTCACTTAAACAAAGACTATATAATAATATCTGTTGTAGATATTTAAATGTGTAATGTATTGTATATTTGTTTTACTTATAATTGTTGAATTTTAAATTAAAAGAAGAGAATAAAGGGGAAAGAAAGGGGAAGTGTGCTCTCACCAATGACCCACCCCTCCCCCATATCACCCCCTGCCCCTCCCCATGTGTGTGTGGGGAGGGGTGGAGGGTGGGATGGGGAAGGGGTGGGTTAAGAGAAGAGAGGGGACACACAAGGGGAGTGGGATGATGGGGGTGACTTGTGTGTGGAGACAAAGAAGGGGATGGAGTGAATTTTTAAATTAAATAAACATGGTGTGTGTGGGGAACTAATAAAGTAATCCTTGCATGAGGGGTATGGATGTGAATTTATTTATTCATCATCTTTGTCCTTTGTAATCCTTGTGAATAAAATGAACCGAAGATTTCTTCTCCCTTTAAATCATATAATTTGTAAGTCCAAGGACCTGTATTCATGACTTCAATGATTTTTAAAAGTTCATTTGTCCATCGCTTAGTATAACCTTGATCAAAGTGTGATTTCCAACCATATATTCTTACATCACTAATGTTAAACTTGGGATTGTTTTTTAAAGGGACAACCCTCGCATATCTACTCCTCAAGTCAATAACGGTTAAAGCATACTTGTACCCCTTATCATTATTGAGTTCAATCAAATCAGTGGACCAGATATTATCAACTTCCTTCTTTTAAACTTTGTGATTATTGGTTTATGTAATTCATCAACTAATTGCTCTTCAAACTTAATGACATCATCAGAGCTTAATAGTTTTTTTTGATCACCAAGTCCAAGTCTCAATTTAGCGCTTATCATCTTCTTCATGATGACCCTATCAACTTTCCTCTCAAGGTTGGATTTCGTATCAAAGACAAATTATCCAACATTTCTCGATCTGCTTCGTGATTTTCTTCCAACGTCATGCTATTTCCATAATCAATATCATGCTTCATACACACTTCATCAACCTGATTTAGAGGTTTAGACCAAGGTTTAGGATTGTTAGCCTCATCTAATCTTTTATCCAAGTTTGCGCCTGGACCACAGAAAGAATACCCTGGTAGATGCAATTCCCCTGGTATTCCAGTTGTTGTAAATTTACTCCCCGATAAAAACTTTTGCATATCTCCCCCACGTTTTTGTTTGTAGATGAATTTAGTCTCCTTAGAGCCAAACACCGAACATATCGCTTTTTGTATAACCGTATTATTTTTACTTTTAACATATGAGATATTCTTAGGATTGGTTTTCTTTTTACCTGAGACAATAACTCATTTCTTTATGAGAAAAATTCCTACAGAGTGCAAAAACCTATTTAGTTTCCAACATGCACATTTTAATTTTAATTTTTAAAACATAAATAATCCATAGAAATGTTTTCACTCTCTCCTCCATTTATTTAAGAAAAAAATGTACAACTTTAACAAAGTCAATAACACCAACATCATCAACAATACAATCTTTTCCTTCTTCCTCTTCCTTGATTAAATCTCCTCCCTGAAATTGATGTCAATATTCTTGTCACATATATTATTGATAGACTTGTTAATTCTTTGTTTTCCTCCTCAGTGCATTGAGATGATTTATTTTCTGTAATACCTCCAATCCTTTTTTTAATCTCACTGGTTTCTATATTTTTATACATATTTATTCTCTCTCTTTCCTACCTCTCACTCTCCACCTACTCTCTTTTTCCCCTTACCTTCTCTTTTTTTCTCCCTCTTCTCATTTTCCCTTGCCTCATTTTCTTCCTCCACTTCTTCCTCATTCCTTACCATCTCCCTGTAGAATATCATACATATATTAATCTGGATTTCTCGATATTCCTGTCTTCCTGATGCCAAAATGTTTTTTTTACAATAGGAAACCAACAAAAAAAATTCTGGATTTCTAAAAGAGCTTTATATTTTATCGATTTTATTTTCATGATTGAACATTATAATTAAATCTACACTTGTCGGTTTAGCAACATCAGTATAAAGCCAATCTTTTATTGAAAACCCCCCATTCTTATGTTGGAGAACATATTTATTAAAATACCAAATACCCTTTTCTTGTAAGTATGCTTGAACACAGAAATGATAATTTTCTTGAAGCCTTCTTCCTGCCATTTATGTATCAGAAATATATAAGAGATTAATAGGATGACAAGTAATACTGTTACGAATTTGGAAACCTATCGCACACAACATTCAGGTCCTATAGATTAGTTATATCGTTAAGTATGTGTTTTATAGATAGCTTCCTTTCCCTTGTCTAATGGGTAAATAAACGTTCATGCGCTGTGATTTATCTTTCGTTAGGATTTCCCTTGATTGGAAAACCTCATCTTCCGCAACGACAGCAACAAAATGACTGTTGCGTTGTGGCAGTGCTGCAGAAAATGAGAACAGTCCCGGGATTCTCTGTGGCCTGAGTGGGGGAAGGGGTCAGGCCAGCGGAGACGCATAAAAGGGGAGCGAGAAGCTGGCAAAGGGAGGAGAGCGGAGGAAAGAGGAGAGGAGAGTGGAGGAAAGAGGAGAGAAAGAGCAGAGGAACGGAAGAGCTCAAGAGCTCCGGACGAAAGAGGAAAGAAAGAGCAGAGGAACGGAAGAGCTCAAGAGCTCCGGACGAAAGAGCATTTCCCCGACCTCGACATCCCGGCTTGCTGGAGCGCTCGTTCCAGGCAGCCTGTCTGGCCGGTCATGGTCAATGCCGTCCTTCTCCTCCTCACCACAACCGAGAGCTTGAGAAACGCCAGTTCCCGCAGGAACCGCAAGGGTCGCCCGCCGGTGTCCGGGTTCGTCTCGCCTCCCGCCAGATCGACCGACTTGAAGACCGCACGAGGCGGACAGGTCCAAATTAGACCCTGGTCTTCAGCCCGCCTGTCCCTCCGAGCTGAAGGTCCTAATAAAGACCATTGGTCCGATTCTTTGGGTGTGTGTGCGTGTGTGTCCGTGGGCCCATCTGATAAGTAGTGAAATGTATAAGTGTTTTTGCCTGTATTTACGTGCTTAATAATAATAATCGGTTTAGCTCTGCTTCTTGCGTGCTTCCCTTCATTTCCCCATTACTATTCAATAAATATCCCCATTTATTGAATGTTTCAGCTCGTTCGTGTCCATTCCTTCATTGGCTGAGCGTGCTGTGCTGCGTGTTTGAGAATTAGTAAAAGCTGTTACAGCCATAAGGGGACATTTGGACCGACGGTTCTTGGCGATTAAACCGCTCGGATCACGCACGGAACGAGCGCGCTAAACGACACGTTTAGTACGAGTTCCGTCGAGGGTGAATTTCCCTGGTAGATTCCCTGCATAGATACTTGGGTATATAGAAATTTGGCTATTCACCCTATTCCACGCGGGTGACCTGTTGGCGATCTTCGGTCCAGTCAGGACCCGTCGGCTCTGGACTCCTCCGGAGTGACGACCTAAATTCCGGGCGATCGGTCGAGCCGACGCTGCAGCTCCATCTTGTGGTCGTGCTCGCGGCCGCCGTCCGGCCCCGCAACAATACCTCCCTGTCTTCCTATTGTTAAATCAGTTTGTATTCCCTTACTTACTATGTAAATTCCTGTTCTTTTTGCCTTCATTACATAAACTATGGTGAAGCTGTTACTGACTTTAGCCTTATTAAATTCCTTTATTTGTTGTTTGCCAATAGTGCTTCCACATACATTATTATTGGCACCAAGTGGATGATATTCTTCTTTATGAGACCGATTTAATTTTTTAGGGTCTTGTATGTTTATTTGAAAAGACCAATTATACCCTAAATCATTCACATCATATCGCCAAGGTTCTATTCTCATACAAACAATAAGCCCTTCTTTAGAAAATTTTATTTCAATTCGAACTGTGAATTCTGTATGACCTGGAGATAAAAACCAACATTTCTGTATCTTTAGAAGACACAGCCATTTTATTTAAGGAAATAGATTGTGACAAATCACTTAATCTCATCAAGTCATTCACATCAGTAGGGCTTGGATAATTTATTAATTTATAAGCATTTTTCATATTAATATGTTTTGTTATGCTACGTTTCTGTTGTTCAGCCTGTGCATTTGTGTTCAGGTATACTCGATGGTTATGAGTGTGATAAGAAAATTAAGTTATTCGCAAAAACAGAACATCAACAAATATTTATAGGATCTCTAATTGACTACTCAATTTGGTTTAAAAAAAATGATCACATGAAAGGAACGTGAAGCTCAGCCCCACAGGGTAGTCGTGTCAAAGGGGAGGTGTTTGATGAAGTAATGTGTCACAGTTTAAAAAGGAGAAATATGAGTGAGCATAAGTTAGCGAACATTGCAACTTTGAGAAATGGGAAACATTGCTGCGTCAAACCTCCCTTTTGACACTACTCACAATCAAGCACTCTGCCAACCAACTCATTTGCATGTGTGCGCCAAAACCACATTTGAATCTGTGCACTGCAATTAAAGTGCAACTTCAAGCACAACAGTCTATTCATTGGAATTCTCTCTCAATCCAGCAATAACCACCCTGCCTGCTTCAAACACAAATCAGACTTTATCTATATCTCACTCAAAAACCACCATTCAAGCATGCCCTTTCAGCCTTCGCTCCCAGCATACATCGGCATTGCCCAACAGCACCACTTAAATAATGACTACACCAAACTCCATACACCTCACCACTGCAACCACCTTCCTGCACCTCCAGATCATCATCTTGCCTTGCCAAAGGACGCCTTTAGACAGCGCTCGCACCCATATCTGGTGCCGCCGCAAACGGAGCCTGTTACCCATGGGCACAAGTGTGAGCTCACAATTCCATTCTGTTCCTGTACCAGCAAAGACCACCTTCTTACCCAGCATGCCATCCGCACCCTTCCTGGGCGTTCGGGCGGAAAATGGGGACCACTGCTTGTGGTACATTCCAAGATGTCTGAAGGATGCTTCCAAACCAGCAAGCTCGTGGAGAGGGTGATGTCACACAGCAGCACATCCGGGGCCAATGGGCACGTCACATTTGGAGTCAAGAAGGCAGTGCATGTCCTTTGCGCCCGGCAACCATACCTGCAAGAGGCGGGGAATCCACTTTGACACCTACAAAGCTCCACCCCTCCCAAGATTCTTAAGTTGCAAAGCTGGTTGAGGAAATGGTAAGAAGGGTGTTCACTGGTCTGCGAGCTGGTTGCTGGTCAATGGTGAGAGGAACAGAGAGGAACGCTGAGAGAGCGAGCGGTCTGAGCACGCTCTCGTCAGAGAGCAGTGTGGAGTGAGAGGCCAGACCAGAAAAGCCATTCATTAGATAGTGATATTTCTTACACGTTCTTTCTCTATTCTGACTCGTATACTGTGGATGCACAAAGAGTATTAGCGAGGGCAACACCCGAACAAATGTTCTTTCTACTGACTCGCACTCTGTCCATTCTTCATCTCCAGCAATGGCACTGCACCCCGCTCACACCTCTTCAATATGCACCTTGACATCCCCTTTATTCCTCACTTTCCTCCACCCTCACCTTCCCCGCACTTTGGACCAGCACGTGCCCACATATTCATGCCGCTGGGTAAGCAAGGAGGTCGCCAATGCCTCAACTTATTTTGTGTCTCTTTCTGATCTTCCCTTCAGTAGAATGAACCTGATGGTGCCTGTAATGTTAATATATGTAAGATTGTATAAGCTAGATATATTGGAGTAACTCTGCTCTTTGTCCCTTTGCTAATTCATGTATGTCTTTTGCCACACCACACGAATACTATATGTCTCTGCTGTACAGATGGCCCTGTGAATAAACTCCTGCCTT
The DNA here is from genome assembly GCF_056783735.1 of Eptatretus burgeri. Taxonomy (NCBI): domain Eukaryota; kingdom Metazoa; phylum Chordata; class Myxini; order Myxiniformes; family Myxinidae; genus Eptatretus; species Eptatretus burgeri. The sequence continues at coordinate 62,974,486 of NC_140970.1, read as the reverse complement.
CACTGTGCATCATGCTTTTCCTCGCTCTCAACCTTGTGAATAAACCCATGTTATTTGTTCATCTCAACCTGTCGTAGTGTCCTTTCCTCTGTTGGTCCAACACAATCCGCATTATTGTTTGATGGGAAGTTTTACCCCCCCCCCCCCAACCCCCCATGTGATTTGCTCTCGTTAGCGAGTGCATGCACATGGTTCTTGCTCGGCCATACTTAAATAGATAGGTGTACTTTACTGAGGTCACAGATCTCGATTGATCAAGTCAGCTCATCAGGCAAATGGTTGGGGAACCCTGTTAGAGTTGACAAGTTAATTGACGGTCATGGTTGCTTAGCAACCTGCTGGGCCGCAAAGTTATCGACAGCACTTCAGCCTCCAGTCCAGGGCTGGACCATCCTCGCCCGGGCAAATAAGCACTAGTTAGGGGAAGGGTATAGCGTCAGATAGACCGGCCCCATGGGGGCACGGTAACACGAGTTAGGGGACTTTAGGTTAGAAATGAGAAATCATCGGGAACAAGGACAGACATGGAACCTGTAGTAGGGGATGTTGCTTAGCAATATAGAGTTAAATGGAATGTGTATTAGAGTAAGGGATGACAGGGAGCACAAGTTAGGTGAACATAGCTGGGAGAGTGTCGGTGTGAGTGGAAAAATGATGAGTGAATGGGGTCAGCAGGCCCGATGAATGAATGTGGAATGCATGGTGTGAACGAATGATTGGGGGGAGGAGTGAATCCCACCCAAAGGAACCTGGGGTGAGAATAATATTAGTTCGCAGGATAGTCAAACTAACAAAGGAATGTCGTTTTGTGGTTGGTGTTGACCGAAGGCACGAAAAATTTTGCAGGGTGCAGGCTTGTGAAAGGTGAGTATCGAGTAGAGGGAACCCCGGGCACCGGAGTAGTCGGCCAGAGTAGGCCATGGGGGCCAACGGACTGAGTAAGTTAGAGTAGGTAATGGGCAAGGGTACCGATAGAAAAGGGACCTGGAGCTCCAAAATGCCATGTTGGCATTGAGGGGGTAGTGCCAGTGAGGGCATTCCCCACGTTAGTGAGGAGCAGGTAGGCTGGGAGACAGCCTCAGCGACCCAGGGGTGCTGAAGAATGAGTTTGGCAGATGGGCAGACCTGCCACTGAAGCTGCGCTGCCCAGCCACAAAATTGTGCGAGAGCATGGAGGAAAATTTGCAGGCCAGGCCCAAATTAATAATGAACACAGGCGACGGGAATCATGGTTGCTGGAACCGATACCTTAAAGAGACAGGCGTGTTGAAAAGCCCCGGGGATAGTTTAAAGATTAATAAGTGATAGAATAGATTAGAACATGTGTACCACCCCTTTGCACCATCCGTCCCTTCACTGTTCATCGGCTGCTGTTTTCATCGTGAAAATGCTGAGGCCTGTGGGAATTATCCTGAGGCTGCATTGGACCTCTTAGGACAAGTTTACTTTCATTTAAGGGCCTTTCTCGATCTCTTCTCTCTTTCTCGATCCTCTTTAAAGGGACCTTAGGGATTGTGAACAGATGGTTAGAACAGGCAAGCTGAACAAATATGATAAGAGGGTTAGGGGAACATATTAAAACTTTTTTTTTAAACTTAATCTAATTACTTTATTATAACCAAACGGGGGTGGGTATTGACAAGGACAGGCATAGGCAATAGGATTGGAGGGGAGGGAGACCGTAGGGTAGGACTGAACCCGTCTTCGGACTGGCCAACGCCACAACTACAAGAGACCACAACGAGGCCAGCCAGCTTCGTATGCCGACCTACTGCACCTTACCTAGTCTGCAGTGCCATGCCTTGCCCATGCCTTTATTTGCCTTGACCCCACTTACCACGCCATGCCATATCATCGCTGAACCATGCCATGTGCCCTAGGACCATCTGTTATGGAAGTGTTTGCAGGGACTGCCATGCAGGCAGCCACATTACCGGGGACTATATTTGCACAGCCTGGACATTTTTATTGATAAAGGCCAGTTCAAATGGACTGTGAGATGGCATGTGGCCTGCTGTGTTAGAGCGAGTTGCCTCCAGCAGCCAGGAAAAAACAAAACAAAACAAAAAAAGGACCATTTAGGGCCTTGAAGACACCAGGCTGTGTGATCACCTTTCATTTGCTGTGTTTTCTTCCCTTGAGTCACAGGTCCTGGGCCATGGGTAATGTAAATATTAGAAATGTTTATAGTCATAACCCACCTGTTTGTTTAGTTCAATTCCAGAAATGTACCATAAGGATATCTGTATGAGTCTGCTAGCTTAGATACACAACACACTAGGTTTATTATTTTTGGGACATGTATTTGAAATGTCGCACTCACGGATCCGTAGGTAAAGCGTACCAGGGGAAACTACACCTATATACCACACGAATGTTCAACGACTCGGGTCGAGTCTAGCAAAAGGGAGGAGGGTAGTTTTGCGGTTCTGCAAAACCGCATGCCTCTAAGGCAATGGCACCAACATAGTGATCCCTAGGCAGTTATTTTGTTCGTCTTCATGCAATCAGATCTTCCCCTCATGTCTAGTGGGTTAACGGGACGAAGGGCGTTGCGTGGGTCTTAGAGCTAGGTAGAATTATATCTCTATCTTCCATTCAGTCCTGATTTCCATTCCAACCCTTTCCTTTTATCCTTGGTACAAATCAAATCAAGCAAGCCAGCAAACACACCACGCAGCCTCCCGTGATAGAATCATCAAAAGAACAAACTCGCCATAAGTCACGCGCATGGCGCACCCTTTCATTTAAATTTGCGGGCCAATTTACAATGGCATCTCACCTTGTTCACCCTTCGCTGGCCAAAAACTCACCACCTCGACCACCAACATCTCCCGCACATGGGAAAAATTATCCCGCACCTCCTCATACCTCTGTATCGATACAATTCACCACTAAACAGAAGTGTGCTGCACGGCTCAGGTTACTCAGACCGGGTGATGCGGGACAAGACAAGAACGTGAACAGCACCAACCAAATCTCGCCGGGGATGCCCCGAATGGGCACGCGGGATTGATACGACCCTCCTCCAGTTGTCAGAACATGGCAGGACGGGTAGCGAGGGGGAAGGGTTGTGGAAAGAGCGGTCCCGGGAGTTATGTGCAGAGCTCCGGGCCATGTCACGCCGGATGTGCGAATGAGACCGCTTCCAGCCCCAGGAGCCTGGCAGGGCGTGGCTAGGACTGCCGTGACCCAATAGGGAAGCGCAATTTGGGTCACGGCACATCGCTTCGGGTCATCAACCCACCCCTCACTCGGGGCTTATAAAAGGCGAATCGCAAAGCCGTCCGCTCTCTTTTTCACATACCTGCCTCGCCCTCTCTGCTCCGCCCTCTTCTTCACTGCTCCTCTTTGTTTGCCCGTCGCTGGATCGACACTCGTGGTTGGTGTGTGACAGACGTTCGTTCTTCTGGCACCAGTGCAGAGCAGATGTTTCCACGAACCCCGGCAAAATGACGAAGCAGGAGATAACCTGGTGACTCTTGAGGTGGGAACGCTCAAGCGGAGCATCCCACAGAGGTACACGCTACTCACAAACCTATGTACAACAAGGCTTGGAATCTTTTGCCTCACACATCTTCTTTCCTCTCTCTCTTTCCACCCCTCCATCTCATCCCATCCCCTCTCAGGCAGAGTCAACCCCACCTGGTATTAATTCAACAGATGAGGGGGATTTGAACTCAGGACTCTAGGATCCAAAGCCCACCACCCTAACCATTAAGCCAACACCAAGCATAATTTTATATACAGCTCTATTTACAAAAGAAATACACACACTGGGGATTTGCATGGTTAAAAGCTCTTCATCTACCTTAGTTATGACCGAGGCACACTACAGGAGGAACATCAGAGATATGATGGGACACGGAATACCAGTTGTGGTCCATTTGGGCACCGCACATCCAGTAGGCCGACAAAATAATTTGGAGCAGCCAAAGACAGGCAGGAGCCTGTGATCTCGCTCGTCAGTTGGAGAGCTGGCTTGACGTTGCTTTTCAGGTGGATGAGGAACAGATGGGGCTGGTGTGAGGGAGCTCCACTGTGTCATGTCCTCTCCAGCCAAACCCTAGACCAGAAACTCGTACTTACTGTCAGCGACCCTTTCAACACCTCGGTCAATGCCCCGCCCGGTGACCTCACTCAGACCTGTCTGCTCTGCACCCATTAACAGTTCAGGCATTACTTAAGCCGAAGCCATTCCCCAAACCTTCTCATCCTGTATTCATTCTCATTGGAGAAACCACCAGGAGATTCTTGATGTTTGATCGTAGCTTTCTTTCAGGAGTGTGAGGTGTGATTGGGTAATAAATGTAGGCAGTAACCTACATATGTTTATGTTTGGTTTTAAAGGTTATCAGAAGAAAAAAAAAAAAAACATCTCCAGGGTGGGCCATGTATCTATTCCCAGTTTTTAACCCCTGGAATTATTGCTAAGACACGAAATCAAACAAAATGTTTACAGGATATTGGTACATATTTCATGTTTTTGTGGTACATCTTTTTATGAACTCAGAAGTGCACAAGATTAGTGATGAATTTTGATGTGATTTCCATCATTTTCAGGAGGCGTGTGAATCCTTTCGCAAGACTCCAAGACCCTTTTCTGTCACATTCCGGCCGTAGCTTCTCCAAAAGCTGCTTGAATCCACCCTTTCAGGTCTTGAATGTTCACTGGTTGAGTTGTGTAAACCTTGCTCTTAAGAAAGCCGCACAAGAATAAATCACACGTGCCCACTGGGGTCTCGAGGTCTGTGAATGACTCAAGTCTTTTCCTGACAAGTGGATGGGTCATCGTTCACCCAATATGCCCTGGCCCCCTCGTTCGCCAGACCCCACACTGTGCGATTTCTTCTTTCACCATTTTTCCAATTAAAACAATTAAAAAAAAAAAAATTCACATATTAAATGCTAAAAAAAAATGGATTTAATTGCTGTGCAAGACAATTTTTTAACTCGTGGTTAAATTATACAAAAATGTTGTGGTTAAATTCGATAATTTTGTCAAAATATGCATAACGCCAGTTGGGCACACTGGTTGAACATCGGACCTTGCAGCATACCCCAAACCACAGGTAGTGCAAGCAAATAGGCATGGATAACTGACCATCAACTAAATATAAACCTTAAATCAACATATTTAAGGTAAACCATTAACTTATAGTGAAAGTTTTTAGACAACTTGTCAAACTTCTTTCAGACTAATTCTGGTGCAACATAAAATAAGGTTATCCGAGGAGCTATAAGGTTGTTGATTGACTAAATAGCACACGGACGGAACACAATACCCTCTCCCATCCATTCAGAAACAAGCCTTCCTCGGCACATCAGGTCTTTATTTTGGACTCATGCAAGGTCATAGCTCCAATTCAAAAACCCAAAAGCAGCAGCAATCCAGAAATACATGAAAAGGTATTTTCTCTATTATTAAGTGCTTAACACATTCATATATATTACAATGCAAGACTTTTGAGCATCTTTCTTACACCACTGCAAAAAGCAAAATATATTAAAAGAAAGAGCTTAAATTTTCTATGACAACAAAAAGTCGTAAAAGTTAAATGGTGCAAACAGACCAAGACTGGAGAAAATTGTTTTGCTGTGCGAATGGCTTCACCTGGACAAAATGAAGACAGACCAACATGTTTTACGTGATGTTGGAATACCACCATCTGGCCAAGTGAGATGTATGGCCAAACAACAAAACCACCTTTTTGAAAACAGACACATTCTAGTGAGACACATGAATCGAGTTTCATTCAATGGCACCCACACTTTCAATAAAATTCTTAATGCAGATATGCTTAAAAAAATCTAATGTAAAAAGCAATGCATCGGTATCCACAATGTCCGCAAGTTTAAAAATGAAATTAAAAAAAATAAAAAATAAATCATTCAATGAAATTCCTCACAAGAAGCAAGTCATGCAAGACGAGTCAAAACTTTGGCAATGCCTTTGATAACAAAATTTAGCCATTCACAAAAATGCACTCTGGATTTGCAAGTATAAATGGAGGTACAGCATCCAGTGACACAAAAATATTGCAGAAAACAAATATATGTTTAAATCTGTGGATGTTAACATTTTGAACAAGCAGGGAAAGACTTCATATTCAAAATTACCAGAGCACCCTGATGCAAGTTAAGGCATTGTGATGGTGATGTTACTTTGATTATCTACCATGATAAGGGGAATGAGATAGTTCCTCACAGGCCGCAAGCCATATTTAGGAGTTAGGAATCAGAAATGAGAAAGAAAAAAGAAAAATTAAAACAAGTCTGAAGACGACGATGGTTCACGAGCGGTATTTGACGATGCAGATTGTTTCAGAAGTCAAGGATGAGACAATGTGATAATTTTTGACCAAGTTATAAAAATGATCAACATGATGTGGTACGGGTGACAGGTTATTAGCTGCAAAATGTGGAAAACCCGGTTTCGTTCAACAACTTTCAAAATTTGACCTTTGCATAACCTTAAAAGGTCACAAAACAATGTTGTGGACATTAAAATAAGGAAACAGGATACGTGCTATAGCTTATTGGAGTTAGTTCGTTGAAGAAGGTCAAAAACCCGGTTCGATTCTCACAACTTTGAAAATTTGACCTTTGTGAACTTTAAAGGTCAAAGGTCAAGGATTATGACCTTTGGTGCAAAACTTCCTCTGGAACATTCCAAGAACAATATAACGTCATATAGGCTATATGGCATTTCGCACTCCTCGGATTATCCATACTTTGATGAAATCAGCGTAAAAACAAAGTTGAAGGGGGAGCCACGGGCAAGGTGTTCGAGATAGAGCAAAATGGTTTCAAGACTTTCGGTGGGGAATGACCTCAAGATTATGCATAAAATATATCGTCATCCTAGCTCTCAAAGTTTGGGCGGTCGTATGATTTTATGTCAAAATTTACAATTTTCTAAGTTCGTGACCTTGTGACCTTGGGACGAAAATGAAAAATCGAGCTCCGTGGGGCTATGCAGGTGCCATTGGGCTAACCAAATACCGAAACCACTGCCAGATTCGACAAACCCCCTCGGAGAAGATGGATTTTTATGTCAAAATTCGCAATTTTCTAAGTTCGTGACTTTGTGACTTTGACCTTGGGACGAAAAAAAAAAAAAATCGAGCTCCGTGGGGCTATGCAGGTGCCATTGGGCTAACCAAATACTGAAAACCCCTGCCAGATTCGACAAACCCCCTCGGAGAAGATGCAAATTGAAATCGGCTACCCCCTAAAAACACGTGTTTTGGGCGTGGCTCCGCCCATAATAGGCGCACCACGCCCATTCTCAGGAAAACACAACTAGATCATGATATAAACCTCCCACCAAAATTTTATCAGGATCGGATCAAAACCCACGGAGCTATGTTCGGGACAGACAGACAGACAGACACACACCAATAACGAATATAGTGGTCACTTACTGACTCGTGAACCAATATTGCTACAAAACAGAACATTGATGCAGCTTTGTATTAGGGTGTCCAGAAAGAGGAGTAAGATTAATCAAAAGGGATGGTGGAATTAGAGGCAGGAGCAGAGAACTTTGGATGTTTCTAGATCATCAATAACGAGAAGATAACAAGCTGAGGGCTCAGAGGGTGATGCCCGCGTCCTTGTACACCTGAAAAACCTTTTCAATTGCATTGACATAAGCTGCAGTGCGCAGGTCCAGGCCCAGGTTGTATTTCATGGCAACTCGCATTATTTGCTATGGGTAGGAAAATAATAATAATGATTAAAAAAAAAAAAAGAAACAGATATGTCTATCAACTTGTTACATTTTTCACATGGTACTTCATTATCTTCACTCCAAAGGTACAAGATCACAGAAACTCTTTCGCTTTGACATAACTAAACACCCACACTGGAGTCTTGTGTGGTTATTAGAACGCAATCGACATTGCTGAAGGAAAAAACAAAATTCTTTTGAGAATTTTCATTGCACTTGGGAGTCTAGTCATATCAACAAAGACTCATAATTTTTGGTCTTTAAAAGCCATCAAGTCATCAAACTTTGGAGTTAAAAGTATGCTTTGATATACTGTTAAATACCAAGTATTCCCTCAAGCCAGAGTGGTGGTTTTAAACCAAGAGAGGTTTTACTCTGACATACCTTACTTCCTGGAGACCAACAAATGGACACATGACACAAAAGTAACTCAATGGTTGCCTAAAGGGATTTTAAAAAAAATGTTTGTCTTACCCTAACATATATTAATAAATGTCATCCTTTGTGAACCAATCACAAAAAAGTGCGACACTTACCCTGGCAGATCGCTCCATGGTGTAGGCGAGTCCTGAATGTACAATGTCTTTTTCAGATGCACCCTAAGGCAGTTGGCAGGAAATCGAACAACATGAAAATGCAAAAGAGGCACGACAGAAGCCATCAAGGAGAAACAGCATCTGAATCAGCAAAAAATGTGAACCAGAAAAGGAAATGCATGCTGGCTGAAACAAACAAAACAAAGCAGCAGTAGCACAAGTAGCAGTGCAAGTAGTAGGGGAAGCAGCGGAAGTAGTAGGGGAAGCAGCAGCAGCAGCAGCAGGAGGTTTGGCATTCCTACGATGGGTTTTTAACAATGGAGAATATTATTTAATTCTACATTCAAAACCAAAACTATCGGAGAATATTTGTAATGATGCAGTGAGGGATGGGCAAGCAAGATGAGACCAACACTGGTTAATTGTTTGATCGTAAGCTGGTTATCGAAGCAAGGGCTATTAATTTGTTGGCACAACCTCACAAGAAGTTGAGACCAGCACATCCATGACTGGTGACAAAGTTGGTCAAATGCCACACCACAAGGGACTGAATGGGTGTGGTACTCACGGCAATGCGAGCCTGGAACTCCCCAGAGGGTACTATGGGAATCTGCCCACCATGTTTGCCAAACTTACGCTCCAGGCTTTCTTGCACCGAGCCTGCCACAGGAATGGAATCATGAGTTGGATGGTGGTAGCAAGCCACTGTGCTACCCATCACGAAGTGGCACCAGGCCATTGTTGTACCAATAGTTCAGTTCCTTCCTTTGACCCAATACCTCAACAAAATACAAATTTTTTAAGGTTGTCAAAGGCAAACCTGAATTCAGCAATAAATAAATGAATAAATGGATAAATAAATCATGTTGGTTGCCATAGCTTTATCAGACATTTAAAGATGCACAACTTCGAAAAATGCCAACTGAAAAAAGAAATAGGCAAGTTGTTGCACTCACTTTCAGGTGAAATGACTTCTTTACATTGGTTTGACCTTAAAACCTTTCAAAAGGAATGACATGGACACAAAAAGGAAATTATGCTGCCCATACAAACCCATTAGGACCAGGTTCCATGTCCATCAGAGCCACTGAAGGTGGAATCTTAGTCAGCACTAGTTATATTTCAGCAAGGACAAAACCAGCAGAGCAGTTGACTTGAGGCCACCACAGATTACACCCTTGAGGCCACAAGGTTGATGCTGATGCCTTGTGCAATGTGGTAGTGCAGCTCAAAGGCTACTCCGTAGCTCTTATGCAAAAACAAAGCTTTCTTCCAAACTGATAAGGAAACTCCCTTTTTATCCTCAATTGCATACAACTGTGGTTGACAAGCGACTTGATACAGCTGCAACCAAAGGTGAGAGAAATGGTTGACATTGAATTTGAATATCTGCCAAAACTGGCTCTTAAACATGTAAACATGCTGCAGGGTGAAGCACCGAGCTGAACTAATTCACCCTAATTTAAAATGTATAAGAGAGGCAAATTTGTGCAAAAAAAATTATTCCATTCATTTGGAGCCAAGAGAACTGTGACGTTAACCAGATAAAAATGGAGAACTCTTCCCAAGAGCATTCATTGCCTCTGAGAAATTGCAGATACGATGCCACCTGCTACCACTCCAGAATAGATGTAGCAGATTTGCATGCTCCGATGTTGCAAGTATATGTACAAGTACAACAAAAGTATAACCATTCCAACCTCACTGCTGCAGGAACATACTCATTGTCCAACACTCCACTAGTTACCTCCGGTACCGAAGGTGAATGGAGATTATGTTTTCACTGCTGTTTGTCTGTCTGTGAGCACAATATCTCATAAAGTTATGGACGGATTCAGAAGAAACCTGGTGGATCAGTTGGGTGTGTGACAAGGACGGATTGATTTGATTTTGGTGAAGATCTGGATACGATAATTTTCAATGTGGGTCTTCACAATTGAGAGATCGGGCCAAAAACTGTATATAACATTCTATTTCAAAACATTGCGGACGGATCATGACAAAACTTTGGGGATGAGTTGGGTAGGTAACAAGAACAAGTCGATTAGATTTTGGTTTAGGTTTGAATGCAGATCCGGCTGATCAATGGGATACAAAACATAAACTGTTCAGCCTGGCGGAGGTATGTGCTCAACCGAGTGCCATTCTAGTTTTTTTTCTATGTGAATATAGGGTTACAGCTCACCGACATTCCCTCATTCCTCTTTTTGTCCCATCTGTGGAACCATTTTACAGATGATACCTCGTCTTGTTCCTCCTTTGAGTCATTTACAATGTTTGCTCATTATCAACTTCTAGCGACACCGACATTTACATCTGAGCTTTGATTGCCTTCCTTGCTTTTCTTCTCCCCCACGATCATCCAAGTTGTCTACTGTTCAGAAATTCAAACCTGGGATCGATTCCTCTATTGTTGCAGATGGGAGGTTGGATGCATGCTGGAATATAGGTGTTCAGTTCTCCTCTTGCATCAAGGAGGGGATAGCATCCAACACATCAGCTTACCCATCCTTCCTCCAACCTGTTACCAATGCTCATTCAATAATGAAGAGATGCTGGTGCTTTGGATAGAAGAAAACATGCAGACTGAACTGTCATCAAGTTCAACAAATGAAGAGGTGTTTAGTCATATTTTAGCACAGTTATCCAAGGGAATAAATCATTCTGCAAAGCAATTTTAGGATAAAATATGAAAGCTGACATTTACGTCCAAGCAAACGTGAGACCACAACAATCAGAGATAGCACCAAAAACAAGATGGTACGATGAAAATCTCCTTGGGAAACATATGCTCACCATACAAACATAAAGTTACATAATCATTGTGTCCACGGCACTTGAAGTCGAAATGGTCAGCAATGCTGATGGTTCGGCACTCCTCAGAACGATTACTCCCCATGGAATACTTGACGGTGTGACAAAACATTATTTACCTAACCTACCAGCTGATTGTCACCATTAAATCTGGACATCACTGAACAGTACCCTTACTAGCTCACATCCCAACATAGTATGGTTGTTTACTTCAAAGTTTCAACTCTTGATCCAATTTTCTATCCAGTGAGCTAGCTTGTCAATAATGGCATGCTGTCAACTTTACTCACCTTCCAAAAGCAATCAAACAGAAAACAACAACTAGAGAGTTCATAGAACACATTAGCACACACTGTCTTCAGAAAAAAGGACGAGGGGGGTCCACGAGCGATAAATTTGATTGGTCATGATAATGCAAAATGCGTAATACATTGTCCACGTACTGCTAAACGGAAGGGGTTTGAAAGTGTCAAAAGGGTGATTTGTGTTCTACAGTGTTCACGTATACAATTCAATTGATATAAAAAAGAATTTAAGGGTCCGGAAGTTTACTTCTATTGATGCCGAGTCTTTCACACCACAATATTTAACACATTACATTAGTTATTCGTGCCTGTTGTTTGTGTCCCTTATGACATCCTTAAAAACAGGAAGTTTCCTGTTTGGAATGATTTTCAATTTTATTGACTACCAGACAGACAGACAGACAGACAGACAGTAAAAAAAATAAAATAAATCTCACTCCTCTGTGCATGTGCGATTGAGACCAATTCAGAACCAAAGTAATGTTAAACTGCAGGTTTGTTTTCCGATTCATGTTCAGAATATAACATTAAATTGAAATCACGTTGTTCCTCAATCATAAAGTGATGCCTGTAGACAGACAGTCAGACAGACAAAGTTGTTTAACCCTGCTTTGCTGGAACTAATTGCTTAACCCCTCTTTTCGCCTCATCTGCATGTGGTCCATCCATCCATTGGGACCATACTCCGTGCAGAGCGTTGGTGCTGCCAAAGCAGTCTCCTTGGCTACTGGACATAATCCTGGATGGGTCGCCACTCCGACACAGGATACCAGCAAGCTGGCACTCATTTTGCCGACCTTGGAAGGATGGCAGGCAGCGTCAACCCCACCTGGTATTAATTCAACAGTTGAGTGGGATTTGAACTCAGGATCATAGGATCCCAAGCCCACCACCCTAACGTGTGTGTGGTAATAATACAGTAAAGCCGATTAATGCGGTACATCCTCCTGAACATATGCTGTGTCGCTGTCTGTCTGTCTCTGTCTCTGTCTCGCACATTATATTATGCCTTTTTATATGCTACCTTTTCTTCAATGCCCTGGGATGTTCAAAAATACAAATATATCTGCTTGCACTGCATTTTCTTTCTTCATCTCCTTCAATGCCCTGGGATGACAGATATCCTGGAATTATATGTACTCTCAAAGCTCTTGTTCAAGTTATGATTTAAAAAAAAAATGGTAGCATAGTGCCAATAGAAATTTAACTCCATTAAGACTGACGCTGGTAGAATACAGACGAGCAATGATTACAATGTATGAGAACATACCCCCCTCCCCCAAAAAACAACAACTTAAGAACCAATTCAAAAGAATAAATTAAAGCAAATAACAGGATATTAAAGAAAGCACTGTAATATAGTTTTGAGTTTGAAGATAGAAGGTACTTTACAGTAAGAATCAACAAGCGACACTGAATGTTAACAAATGAAGAGACAAACAATTTGTGAAACAAGATGTTTTTAGATGCCTCTTGACGTTTCCTCATCAATCTTGGTGTGAAAGCACACCAAGGAAAACCTTTTTCAGGTTGGTGGTAATAATTCTCCAAGAAGAGCCTAATCCATACTCTAAAAGTGGATTTATATATTTCTTTATATACGTTTCAAAAAAAAAAAAAAAAAAACGACAACCAAATTTTGCATGTTGCCTAAGGGTCCCCCAAGTATGGCTTCTGTCTGGGTATCACATCTGGTGGAGGGGGTTTTGGGTGGGGAAGACCCCAATTCTCTCTATGTAAATGTGTATCAAATAGCACCACCGGGTGGTATCTGGTACTGTATTACAAATCATCTTCAACTTGATAATATGCATTGCTGTGATGATGAAATCTGAGAGTTTCACATTTAATTTCACTCATTTTAAGCAGAGATCCAAACCAAAGAATCCAACACTGAGCTTCACAGCTCGGAAGTGATTTTTACTCATGCCATATATAAGCAGCTTGGGTGGCTGATGAAGGTGATGTTAACTGACTTCAATCAGAGGGAAGATGACGTCGGGCAAATTATCGAGTGACGAGACCAGAATGTTTGAAGTACAACATGATGTCTTTTCATCAAATCAGTCAGTGAAGCCACGGGTAAAAATGCCTAATCTCTGATGAAACCAATTCAGCAATTTAAAGAAAGAAAAAACCCCCCGAAAAACAATAACAACTGACGCACCATTTTCTACAGTGAGGGGCTTACAGATTTACAAACACAAATTACATGAGCAGGACAATGACAGATACATGATCACTACGTTTGCATCAATAGCAAAGACAGTAATTGTGTGAACAAATCAAGTCAATGTAGTTCAAATCTGGAGTCATGGCTTGATTAAGAAAGTGCTAAAAAAAAAAATGAATCAGATAGGAATGACATGATAACATTCAACCTCATTAATCTCATCACTGGTCAGGCAAATGCTATTTACACCACCATAATCCAGGTGCCCTGCCTCACGACTTCTGATGTAGCCTCCAAAATACAACCCTTATAATTATGTTCAAGTCTCCTTTGACACGGGTTCTCACATCTGTAAGATGCCCCAGGCAAAAATAGCATTCCTTTCCTGAAATAATTCTCTGCAGACTACTATAGTAGGACCTGTTACCAACTATAGTATATGAGAGTACTACTCTCATATACTATGGTTCTAACTGCAGCATTTTTTCCTGGGGCAATATGCAATATCCAGGATGGGAATTCTCCAAGTCACGAAGCAAAACTATATGCAAGACTGCTTTGGATGACACATATTCTGAAATTCTGTATCATAAGCAACAATAATAAAGCAAAATTTTGTTCAATTGAGAGCAAGTGTTAAGAGATACAACGAGCAACTCTCGCCAATAAATACCTAGCCCTGGCTCCACAAAATCAAGCACAACTTGAGTTAATGGCAGGTTTTGTCACTCAAAGTTTTTTTAAATCTTACTTTCTACTGAAGAACAACTCAAAAAAATGTTTAAGAAACTGATATTTTAAGAACCACATGTTATGGTTGTTGACAAATGACATCAATAATTAAACAGAACAGCAAAATGAGTAGAACAAAGCTTGGAGGAAAGAGCTGAGTGGCATATTACATCACATCTACAAACAACACTCAAATTAACCACAGCCTTCTTATTTATGACTCCATGCCCCCCCAAAATAGACATTTGCTTTCTTCTCAAAAACCACAGTACACATGCAATTCTGATGAAACTTAACCACAACCATTATCACCCGTGATGTACCAAAGTTTGTTCACGGCATTAAAAAAAGAGAAAATATATATATATATATATATATATATATATATATATATATATATATACATACATACACACACACACACACATATATTAAAAAAAAAAACATAGGTATTTACTTTCTTCTCAGTTACATATTTTGTGGGTCATCCATGCCTACCAGTGGTTCCCTTGATATCTTATCAAGCCGTTGCCAGGTACGCACCCAGAGGTATTGCCCCTATTTTTGTAAATGAAATGGAAACGGTTGAAAAAGTGTTAATCTCATAAAAGCATATTCAATAGGTTCCCAAGTTAAATTTCTATTGTATCTACATACTGTACAAGTCAGTCTTTATACAGTGTTAAAAAATATTTTTTAAAACCAGAAGAAAAACTTGGCCCAAAAATGTTAATTTAGCAGGTTACTACGGAAGAAAATTGGGCAAAATAAAATTACAGAATTTTATGCTGAATAGAAAATGAAATTAAAATCTAGTTAATAATGTGCTTGTCAGTTTGTCTGTCCGTCCGTCATATTGTGAGATTGTTCATTGAATGGTAATATTTAATTATGCACTATTATGCACGAAATTATGCACTTTTGTCAATATTTAATTTTAATATTGTACACACGTACATTGTCACGGGAATTTGAATGGAAAGGGGGGGGGGGATAACAGATGTAAGATATACTAGTTTTGTCATTAATAATGTTTGGCCATTCGTGTGTTTTCTGTGTAAAAACAAGAGTAGGTGTCAAAGTTTGTTGAGGAGCTGATAACCGTGATCTCTCTCCACTGAAATGTGCCGAGAAGCTCTCCGTAGTCTGTGTTCCTTTCAAAATGAACAGCTTTTATCAACCATTTTCACCAGCTCCACAAGCCTGAGCGAATTCCAATGGAATAAAAGACTCAAGGACACCAAGCGAGTACGCATGTGCCAAGAGGCATTTAGAGCCCAGGCACAACACAGCCAGACGTGTCTCTCCCTCCTACCGAGACGATTCACCCTCTCACTCTCCTTCCCCCTCGTCCCAGCCAACCCCAATCAGGTTCATCACATGGAGATCAGGTTCTTTCTGTGTCTCATGATCTCGCCCTGTCTGAATCTTCGTGATGTGAATGAGTAAGGTATCGCAAAAGCCATCGAGATAGTGGGCAAGTGGGATTAATTGTATAAACAATAATTGAGATACATGTGCCTTTTCATATTTTCCCTATCCCTCTTCCCTTTTATTATTATTATTATGAAACCCGTTTCTCACAATCGGTGTGTCAGCCTGGTACGCGGTTTGGGATTTGGCAATTATAATCATGGGGTGGCACGAGTTGAATGCAGCCGTTGGAAATTTGGCGTAAAACTTGTTAGGAGGGTAAAAGATTGCGGTATGTTTTCCAGGGGTTTGCTCGGCCCCAGTCCTTTTTAAAATGTAGACATGACTGAAAGTGACATCTTTGTGATTCTGTACATTGAAAACCAAAGAATATATCTGCCCGAAGCGGACGACGGAAGGTCTCCGAGGACAATCCATCGCTAAATTGGTGATTGCCCGTGTGGAAGATTTGACCACGGTCTGATATAATACATATGCACCAAGAAGAAAATAATTAATTTATGATAATTTATCAACACAATTAGCTAACTCACAATCACTTGAATGGGAATTACATGGAGGGAGTTCATGACTTGTGATTGGGGCATTGATTTAATCAAGCATTGTTTTTAGGGAGCACATAGCTAGATAATATTAAATTCACATGTTATTTAACTGTTCTTTGCATAATATTGCTGAAGTCACATTTTATATTTCATGAAATTTCCACAGGTACCTGCTAGTAATAAACAACTTAAAGAGAGTCCATGGGCAGCAGCATAGATTTTGATTGCCAATTTACTTGGCATAATGCTTGATCTTTGTGAGCAACGGTAAGCAACAATACCAAGATCATCCCAACACACACGGTAGAAGGAATCGGAGAGAAAGCAAAGCAAAAGGTACCACAAACCACCTCATTTCCAATCTGTCAGGCACCACCATCACCAATATAGATAGTGTCCTCCCAAGACAAGCTACTCACAGCAATTCTAGCTTGAAAATCATCCGTGGGTGCTACAGCAAATGGTGCTTTCAGGTGATTTTCTAAGCTCTCCTGCACAGAGCCTGAGACCATGAAGAAAGAGTAATGAGCATGAGGAATGAAGATTACACTATATTGTTACGAATAACAGGTGGTAGCCATACAATGTAATCAGCTCCACAAAAGCAGGAGATTGTTTACTGAACTTGTAATACATCCAAAATGTCAAAAAAGAAAAACTATTCACTGAAAGAGAATACATGTAAAATTTTCATTTTCCAGAATTATATGAGGAACAAGAGTGAGAATTGCTTTGTAATACATGTCCCCTACCAGTGTGATATTTCCTAAGTTCAAAAAGGGCATAACTCTGTGAAAAATTGGCAAAATGCCCTGAATCTCAAACTTGTTCTGTAACCAATCATAATAAAGCCATGTACCAAGTTTCAGTTTAATATGTTAAAGTGTATGGGGAAAAGGCTGAAAAACCACAGGCGCGACGGACAGATGGAGAGAAAACCTATAGTCCCCTCCAGTGAAACCGGTAGGGGATGAACAACATGAACACCTTTGAGAGACAAATAACTATCAGTGTTCTACATAATAAGCAACTTATAAATACTGTAACTTCCAACATTTTTACGGCCAAAAAAAAACAAACCTGTACCATACTCTATTTGCAGAGCGTTGGTGCTGCCAATGCAGTTTCTTGGCAAGGGTTATACTGGGTGGTTTGTCATTGCTTGCTCAGTATTTTTAACGACACAGGCTCAATTTAAACTAGATATGATCGCCAATGGTAAGATCACAAAGTGATCTCCCGGCACCCACAATCCAATGATGGCCACACTGTTTTTTCAGACCGTCATGTGACCTTGACCTTCAACATTTAGGGATATAGAGTGTAAATCAAGAAAATGTGTCTCCATCTACAATCTATCCATAAAACCCAACATCTATCTATCCGGAAAAATCGGAGAAAAATTCTTGAAGTTATGATAAAAAAAAATTTTAAAGCTGCATTTTGTTAATTATGTCCCAATCTGAAAAAAGTAGATCAAGGACACTAATCAAATACCAGGTGAACAAGTTGAATGCAGGTCCAATATTGTGATGCGAGAACATAAAGGAAGGCCAAGCAGTCTGAGATTCCACATTGACAAAATGCACATTATTTTTCAGACCGCCATTTGACCTTTACCTTTAACTCGGAGGGGTATTGCGTAAATTAAGCCTAAATGCATCTTCCTCAACCGGGGTTCCCCGGAACCCTAGGGTTCCGCAACAGGTCGCTCGGGGTTCCGCGAGAAACAGTAATAAATAGGCTAATGTATTTTTGAGTAGTTTTTGTTTGATATAATATATTCGTAATTTTACTATACAAGTACGGTATATTGTTGGAAACTCCTTGGTTATTACAAGAGGCTTCAACCT
This sequence comes from Eptatretus burgeri, assembly GCF_056783735.1. NCBI lineage: Eukaryota > Metazoa > Chordata > Myxini > Myxiniformes > Myxinidae > Eptatretus > Eptatretus burgeri. The sequence goes on along the minus strand of NC_140970.1, from coordinate 62,956,359 downwards.
CTTATATTATTTACAATCATAACAACTATAGGGAATGTATTTAATGATGTCTATATGGCACCAGTGTGAAACCGCCCTCACTGGTTAGTGGACGTCCTGTACGCAGCGGATTCGTGTATCATTGAGTGACTGACCCAAGTACGGGACGCATGCACGGTGTCCATCTATCTTCTCTGTCCTTCCTAGCGTGAAGTGTCTGTCTCTGTCTCTGTCTCTGTCTCTCTCTCTCTCTCTGTCTCTCTCTCTCTCTCTCTCTCTCTCTCTCTCTCTCTCTCTCTCTCTCTCTCTCTCTCTCTCTCTCTCTCTCTGTCTCTGTCTCTGTCTCTCTCTCTCTCTCTGTCTCTCTCTCTCTCTCTCTCTCTCTCTCGGTTAGTCCTTCTGTTTACCTTTATTGCTTCAGCTTTATTTGTTTAAGTTTTGTTTATCAAGTTACATGAGGTGTTTCTTTTAATTGTCAAACAGACTCTAGGTTGACAAACACTTTCAAAAATGACGTTTTTTAATTGACCAAGCAGCACAACCCAATTACAAAGCAAGCAGATTGGCCCAATTCAATCAGATTTTTTAGTGGTTTGAAACATGTGTTTGAACAGTGAATCGTGGAAACTTGCGAGAAACGACCTCGTGACGTCATCAATGTAAACAAAACAAGAGTAATAGGAGGTACGACGCAGCTGCGATACATAAGTGTAATATTTTTTATTATTTATATTTGAATCTGTTGTTGGTTGTTTTTCAATTGTAAATATTTGTCACATGGTTTGATTTAATGCCATGAATTAATTACGATAAGTTTGATTTAATTAAATAATGGTATATAATAATTTTTATGCAGGGGTTCAATGAGACATGAAAACTATTTCAAGGGTTCCACAAGGGTAAAAAGGTTGAGAAACGCTGCTCTGGGCTATCCAGAGAGGGAAATTTTGTTCTGATCGGACAAACTGTAGTCGAATTATGGTTAAATAAAAAATTGTTTTTATGTATAATTAGTTCATGACCTTAAAAATTATATCAATATCAAAAATAAATTCAGGTGAACCACACATACTTTCTATTTCCATGATTGATGTACATTTTCATTCCGAAAGTCCCAGCTGGATCCGAGATACAGCTTGGACATTCACAGAAAAAAAGAAAAAAAAAAGGAACAAAAAATAATAAATCTACATGTTGGTTTTGTACTCCGAGGGGTCTAAGAAATTCAGAGGTACCATTAAAAATTGGGGGCAACTAATTGTAGAAACCAACACAACAATAGGTACAAGTCTCCTCCCAGCCAAGTTTACATTGTTACTGCAAGATCAAATAGCATGCAGACTTGGGGGGTCCCTCCTCTGACATATGTACCTAAAGATATGTGATGATGGTGATATGCATGTTTTAATAATACATCATCTAATCCAAGTTAATGTTTTGCACTTCTCAATGGCCCCTTCCCAATCTCCCACAATGACCCCGGCCACCCCCAATGGCCCCAGCCCCTTCTCTGGCCCCATCTCAGTCTATTTCATAATCCTCACATTTCCTCCACAAATAAAGGCTGGATTGCTTGGAGGTAGCATATTTGCCCAGTTCTATTCCAATTATTCTCTTCTTTTTATTTTATTTAAAAAACCTCTCTGATGCTCTACAAAACCTTTTTCTCTTCACGGATGACTCCACATCTTGACAGGTCGGCAGCAGTGGACTTCTTCTGTTGACTTGAAAAGTACCAGATATTGATCGAACACTTCAAACATGTCAATTTCAGGCAAAATATGACATTCCTTAAATTTGGGCAATTCCTCCAGAATTCCAGATGGATTAATTCCCTCCCAGTGGGAGTGGCACTATAACATCCATATTTACATGAAAATAATTTGGGTTCTTCCTTTACCTTGAAACCCCAAAGATTGAATTTTTTGTTAGTCATTCAAAATATTCCTATGTACACCCCGAGTACAACCACCAGTTTTCAACTCATTCCGTAAAGTAGTATATAGATGTTAAACAGACACATAGTTAGAAAGACATAAAACAGACAGACACTTCTCAAATTATAGTTCGATAATCATAATCACATCATCAATCATTCCACAGGATGCTACATTATTAAATAATGAATATGATGTCTAAAGTTAACTGAAGACTTAATGGAATTTTAATATGCCACTGCCAAATTTTCCTATTATGAAGAAATAACAGTTCATCAAAACAGTTTCAATGCACATAAAACAAGTATCATTGTATTTTCATTGCACAAGAAAGAAAAACAAAGAAAAAAAAAAAGAGGGCTTAAATTTCAGATTGTATTAAAATAATTGCTGGTGGTAAAAGACTTTCTGGTGGTAAAAATCATGCAAATTCAAACTGCTTCTGAATATCCCTCTCATTGAAAGAACCCCCATTAAGTGCTTAATGCATATTTTGTATGGTTTAGAATGGTCCAAATGATATGCTCCACTGTCTATCGACAACCCACAGCCATAAAATCCCAACTACAAAATGCAGCTGGTCCATGAGATCAAATTATGCACTACATTTGGAGAAAGTGGTGTCAAGATGGTCAGAAGGTGGGAGAGGTTTAAAAAGAAGGTAACCTGTGCTACACATCCACACAAACAGGATCAAAATGAGAAATGGAAAGGAAATGAGGAGAATGATGATAAAACAAGAAATCCAGATAATGTCGTGTATGGAGGTGGGAGGCAAGGCTTACGGAGGAGATGATAGTTAGAGTCTCGCTCGTACTTGAATGTGAGCCGGCCATAGCTCACGTGATTCAGATTTTTCAGCCACTCAAAATATGAAACAGTCACACCACCTGCGTTCAAGTACATATCCTACAAAAATAATGGCACAGCAAAAACGTGATGCTGAAAATAAAAACATCTGAAATAAAATCAAGTGTGTAATTATAGACAAAAAGTAACAATTACAGAGTGATTGTCGATTTACGCGATACTCACAGGTATAACCAGGATGTTCCTCTGAAGAAATACAGCATCTGCCTTGGGTGTTGTTGGACCATTGGCACCTTCAGCAATCATCTGCAAAAGGGGAAAAACAACAAGGCAACGATACAAACAATCCTGAAATGACTTGACCCCCACTTCTGCAACTGAAAGAAATGTAATGAATTCACAAAATAATCATAGATTCCCTCTCCACACTCCGGCCATTTTCCCCCACCCCTTCTTTTTCAATTCCTTGCCATGCAACCCATCCAATTCCAAGCAATCTCACATTAAATCTTTACACTTGGATTGATTTACAAATTTCTTAACCTCCTGTTATTTCTGAGATGCAGCAATGCTGCTGATGGTGTGTATATGAATGTAATTATATATATATATATATATATATATATATATATATATATATATATATATATATATATATATATATATATATATATATATATATATATATATATATATATATATATATATATATATATATATATATATATATATATATATATATATATATATATATATATATATATATATACACAAACAAGGACGACATAATATGGAGCGACGGTTTTTTGGAATCGTTACTTAAAAGGAGGTCGAACACTGTACTCCCCCTCGTGGGTGTGGTGTAGCGGGCCTGCGGGGGCAGGGCATGATGTGGAGGAGTGGTCGGCATGGTCACGTGCGTGCAGGGGATATAGGAGTGCGCACCGCCAGAGGCGTTGTAGTGGTTGCTGTAGTCGTTGTGGCTTGTAGAGTGCATCGAGTACGTAATAAAGGGGAGTTACGGGCAACGTACGTTCACGCTCCCGCTCGTGCAACAAAGCCGGGTTGAACTGTTCCCCCGCTCGTGTCTGCCTTCGAAGCACCACTATCACGACACTACAGTTTGGCGACGAGGCTGTTCGGATCGGCACGTGCAGGGTGGTTGGGTTCGGATCGGCAGCGAGTAACTCAGCGCACCCCGCCAGGTTCGAGGTTCTGGAGGAGCGCATCGCGAAGAGCGTATCGCAGGTTCGCACGCCGCGCGCACAGGCTCCGGAGCCAGGAGGATCACCAGCACGGGCATCTCACCAGCATGGCAGAAGGTCGGGGCACGGCACACGGACGCATGCCCGTCTTCGTGGGAGATGACTTCGAATTGTTTTCTGAACAATTGGGCTGCTATTTCCACGCGAATGATGTGGATGATGAAGGCAAACGCAAGTCGATCTTGCTTGCCGCGCTGTCAACGGAGCACTACCGGCTGCTGAGTGATTTGGTAGCTCCAGATAAGCCCAGTGATGACGGGCTATCGTTTCAGGATATCGTGGAGAAGATGAAGACCCACTTGGTGCCAGAGAAGTCATTTCAGCTTGCTCGGTACCAGTTCGATCACCTCGCGAAGGGTGCGAAGGAGCGTGTTGCAGATTTCGTGGCACGGGTGAAGCATTCGGCCGTGGCTTGCAAGTTTACGGCAGAGGAGCATCCGGCGCGACTCAGAGATCGTTTTATTTCAGGTCTGCAAGACGCGAAGATGGTGGCAGCCATTCTGCGGATGAGCGGTGTCGACGTTACATTCGACTCAGCGGTCGGGACTGCTTCGGCTGTCGAGCAGACGCTCACGGATGTCCGCGCCATCGCCGGCCAGGACGTAATGAGTAGCTCCAGCTGGGGCATGTCGGCTGATCCCGGGGTCCACGCGATGATCCAGGTGCCCCAGGTCGCGCGCGCGTCTGGCGGTGCGGGCCAGGGGGCGCGCCGCAGCGCGGCCGCACCGGGAGCGAGGTGGATTTCCAGGGGTGCTGGGGGTGTGGTGGTCCGCACCTGCGACGAGTGTGCCCGTATAAGAACACCGTGTGTTTGCATTGTGACAAGGTGGGACATTTGAAGCGTGTGTGTCGGATGGCGGGGGCCTCCGTTGGGGTCTTGGATGGCGAGGTGCGGGAGGACCCCAGTGACCTGGGGAGCGGCCTGCAGCCGGGGCATAGCGATGCCGGCGGGCCGGAGCAGGAGAGGCAACCAATGTTGAGTCTGTTTTCGATTGGTCCGGAGGTGACAAGACCAATCACGGTGGAAGTCGAGGTGAATGGCGAGCCGACCGTGTTTTACGTTGACACCGGGGCTGCAGTGTCGGTCATGGGCGAGCGGGCGGCTCGTAGTCTTCGCCTGGTCAAGACGACCTTGTCGCTGTGCACGTACACCGGCGAAGCGATTGCACCGCTTGCGGTGGCAGACGTCTCGGTGGTCTACCGGGGTCAAAGCGCCCTACTCTCGGTGTTTGTGGTACGAGGGGGGGCGCCCTTTTGGGTCAGGACTGGTTGGCGCACCTCGAGCTGGATCTCCAGTTCGTGCCTCCAGGTGCGCCGGTGCTTCCTTCGAGACCCGAGGGCGAGGTTCTGGCGGCAGGAGCCGCCTCGATGCAACGGGAGCGGCCGTTCATTGTTTCCTGCAATGATGATCTGCGGTTCGGGAGCAACGGGAGCCGTGCCAGCTCTCGCGCTTCGGCTGCGCTCATGATGCAATGCGCGCCTGTGTCGGTCAGGCAATTTCAACGGGGAGTTGCAGCGAGCCCGTCGCGTTCAAGAAGTTCGCGGATCGCGACTGTCGACGACAAGCAGGTCATCGCAACGTCGCGACAACAGCCGGGAGACGGACACGTGATGTGGTTCATGGGTTGCTGTTCATTACGTATTTGATTTTCATTGCTCAAGTGATGCAGTTTAACGTTGTTGAAATAAATGCCGACAGTTCATGTGTGAGAATATGTTTGGCTGGCATCAATCGATGGGATTTTCGTTATAATCAATGTGATGTGGAGGCTTTGGGAGCGATCATGGCAAATAAAGAGGTTTTATTGGCCTCCCGCTGCCACGGGCCACGGGTTGTTGCTTTGTCATGTGCGGGGATTTTATCGGAAGAACGCGCTGTACGAAAAAAGGAGTTTGCAATTGCACAGATGATGTTCTTATTGATTTATGACGAGCCTGGGTTTGATGTGTGGTTTGTATGGAATTGCTACCGTCTAATTGTCGTGTGGGTCTCAGAGATCAACTCAGAGCCGGGGCTGGTTCGCTGTTCAGCGTTACCACCACCTCTGGTTTCGGCAAGGTCAGACGTGTCTGGCGCCTGGGGCGTGACTCTCTGTTCTCGCCCGAGGCCGTTTGGACGTACGTTGGAATCTCGGCTGATTGTAGTGCGTGGGTTGTTGTGGGGTGATTGGTGCATCCAGCCGACGGCGCTGTTCAGCGTCCCCACCCAAGGTCAGTCAGGTTTGGCATTGGCGCCACGGCTTCCAGACAGCGGGCTTCCGGCCTTGGAATGTTTATCTGCTTCTAGTCTGGCTGGGGGAGATGTGCCGCCTTGTCGGCCGGGGGCGTTTGATGGTGCCGGGGGAGGTTTGCTCGGGAGGTCGCCGCGACCTCGCCGGAGGGCGTATAAGCATGAGCCGCCTGGGGGCGCTTTTGCGGTGTAGTGATGCTGTGCTTCTCGCCTTGCTGCTTGATATCTGTAACGCGGTCAGGGTTTTGTGGGTTCATTGGGCAACTCAGTCTTCGGGACCTAGCCGTTGCAGCTCCACTCGCTCGCATCGACACGTTATATGGTGTGATGTGCCTATGCTTTTTCTTTTTGAGGCCATTATCGTTTTTGTACCTTATTTGCTTTTATATCGAGGTATCCTGTGCTGCTTATGCTTATTATGACGATGGTCATTTAATAATCATGGTTTTAGGAGGGAGGAGTGTGGTGTAGCGGGCCTGCGGGGGCAGGGCATGATGTGGAGGAGTGGTCGGCGTGGTCACGTGCGTGCAGGGGATATAGGAGTGCGCGCCGCCTGAGGCGTTGTAGTGGTTGCTGTAGTCGTTGTGGCTTGTAGAGTGCATCGAGTACGTAATAAAGGGGAGTTACGGGCAACGTACGCTCACGCTCCCGCTCGTGCAACATAGCCGGGTTGAACTGCTCCCCCGCTCGTGTCTGCCTTCGAAGCACCACTATCACGACACTACAGTGGGCTTATCTACAAACTGGGTTAAAAAGCAATCCTGGACTAAAACTAGGAAATCCTCATCTGCTCTGCCCTTTCCCTGTTCCTGGAATCAATCTATGCCTGGCAATTTAAAATCCCCCATAATAAATACTCTTCACTTATCATATGCCCTTTTCAATTCTTCATGTACTCCTTCCTCCTCTTCCTTCCCACCCAGAGCCCTATAAAAGCATCCTACCAGTATCTTACTGTTTTTACAATCTCTAATCTCTTCCCATAAAGAATCCTCAACATTTATTCCTTCCTCAATGTCACCCCTTTCTTTTGATACAATGCTATCCTTTACCCAGATTGCTACTCCTCCTATCACACCGATGCACTTTGTAGCCTTTGAAATCCTCTCCTCCAGTTACTCTCCTCCTTAAACCATGTCTCAATCACTGCAACTATATCGTACTCCTCACTATCTACTTTGGCTTCAAGCTCTTCCATCTTATTATTTAAACTTCTGGCATTGGTATAGAATATATTGTTACTGATTCGCGCCCGCCGGCGTGCTGACGGCCACGTAACTCGATTCGCGGCACGTCGCCCACCGGACGGACAATCCAGTCGTGACCCTCTCGGACTAACGCCGGGAACCAGTCACGGGTGGACCTTTCGGTCTCACCGCGATCGAGCCAATCAGCCCCCGCGTGGGATAGGGTTGCTCGCCAAATTCGACCTACCTAAGTACCCACGCGGAGGGTAGACCGGGCGATCGCACCTCGCCGCAGGTCGACTTCGGACACAGGCCACTTAAGCGACCCGTTCCGTACTATCGGGATAACCGAGCGGTGTTATCGTCGGCCTCGACGGTTCGATTAATTATCGGGCGTATTCAGCCCACTACCAACCCTTTACGTGAAGCAAGATGAGGATTCAATGAAAGAAACGACGAAGCGAAGCGGGAAACAGTTCAACACAAAGCACATTTATTCGCGACGAACGGAAAGCACACATATTCAATTCCACCAAAAGCACATAGAAAAGAAAAACACAATGCAATTTACACAAAAAGCAAATGCGACAATGCAGATCTAATACCGATTACGCGAGCACACGGCAACACTTATACAATTTTACTTCACAGACGGCGCCGACAACACATATTCAAAACCAAGGAAAAGAACACCCTCAAAGATGAGGCGGGCCTGAGGCCGAGACCGGGTCGGGCCTACCCGTCTGGTGATGAGACGCGGAGCGGCGATGGTGCCTCAACTCCGCGGGCCTCGCGGGCAGTGTCTGGTAGGGGGTGGGAAAGGGGCCCCCTTGGTCGCACTATCTCAGCGCGGGGGGAAACAGGAGGGGGTTGCTGATGCTCGGGGTATAGAGGATTTCCACTCTGCCTCGAGTCCCGCGACGAGCGTCTCCACCTCGGCCAGGTCGCGCCGTCGGCCTCCCTGGTGTGCAGCTCCCTGCACGACGCGAGCACCCCCTCGTCTGCCCTCGCCGCCTCTCCACAGCTCCGTCCCCTTTTGCTCCGACTCCAACGCACACGACGACGACCAACTCCTTCTTGCTTCTTCTTCCCAACTCCACCGACTGCGAAGTCTTAACTCTTATTCACTTGACTGACGAACACGGTCGCTTATATAAGCCCCGTGGCTTCGCTCTCTCATCTTTGACCCCCTCCCTTCGACCTTTCACCTCGCTCCCCATTGGCCCGAGAAAAAGTGGGCGTGAATGCTTTTTGATCCATAAATTTGCATATATCGATCGCCCTCCAACGCCCTGGAGGCGGGGCCAAATCGCCCCTCGCTCACCGATTGGACGGCAAAAAGTGGGCGTGTGTCGTTTTTGATCCGTTTTTGAAGTGGAAAATCCGTGGTTTTGTACACGCTGTTCGGCGCGCGCCCTGCACGAGTCCAACACCGGTACCCACAAGCGGCGCAAGAACGGTGGCGATGCGACGGTTGCGAGGTGTGACGGGAAAGGTCGTGGCTGTTGTGGTGAAGCGGCGTTGTGGTGGGTGGTGGTGGTGGTGGTGACAATGGCGGTTGGTCCAAAATAAAGATAGTAAAAGAAAAACGGCTATCCTGAAGAGTCGCAGCACGCATAAATGACATGTATTCCCACTAGACAACGGGTTTGGGCCTAACTACACATATACTTACCGAGATATCTCACCTAAGGGACCTGAATGGTGGTTTGCGAATCTGGTAACCACAACAATATTTAATTTTTCCCTTCCTGAAATTCAATTTTCGTGCCTGGCCTTACTCATCACAATTACATCATCCGTTGCTTCCTCAATAGCTTCGCCACCCTCCGCTGACATAAAAAAGCCTGAATTATTTCCTCAATTCCCACTGAAAACCTTGCTGCCCCTTTCTATTTAACATTCAGCCATCATTCTGGAAACACTCCCTTTGTCCCCGAAATGATTGCCACTGCTTCTTAAATGTAAAACCTTCCTCTCGACAACATTCTTCCAGCCATTGGTTGACGTCTATTGCTCTGCTCATAATTTCTATATTGTTTCCTAATCTTGGGAGGATGCCAGAAAACATGACCTCACAACCCTTTGCTTTCAGCCGCTTACCCAGTATCCTGTATCTATTTTTCAAAACCTATGAGTAAACTTTCCCCACATCATTCGCACCGCAGTGTACCACAACCAACTTCTTCCTGCCATGACCCAATACAATATCGTTCACCCTTCCATCAATGTCCCTAACTCCCGCTCCTTCAAAACTTCACAGAATTCTGTGTCTACAATCCTTCCTGACGTAATTAAGAGCGTTCCCCAGATGATGTAAAAGGGGAGAATGAGCTCTTGATTACAAACACATCGTTCAAACAACCCAAACATAGACTGTACACATGGATTTCACGTGAACCGTACGCATGATGACAGAATTCCAGACGAATTGTAGGAAGGGATTGAAGACGTTGTAAAAGAGGACAAAAATAACATCCCGAAGCAAGCAGAAAGAAGAATGCAATAGATAGTGCAGACAGAAGAAGAAAGATGAAAACCAAAAGCACATGAAGGGAGGACATCGAGTTGCTAAATGACAAATTCCAATGACAAGTTAGGAAAGACAAAGATAGATATTTCAAAGAGGCATGTGACAAGAGACATTTGAAAAATGAGTGGGAAAAACAAGAGGTCCTTTTAAAAAGATGAGCATTTTTGATTTTATTTTAACAAACACCGTCAAGGCTCGTATGAGAGCTAAATGACAGGTCTAATACAAGACCTGTCGCTTCGCTGACGGCAATACCAATCATTGCTGCGATGGCTAATGTATGGGGAAAGAACAAAAAAGGATTGCTGGGAGATTCTGCCCTCCGTGCGGGGATAGCCAGCATCGCAATTTGGCATTTGCAGTTTGACCATACGTACCCAGACAGAAACCTTCCCTTTTTTATTTCTTTTTTGAGTCACAAACCTTCCTGGGAGTTCCCTGAATCCACCGTTGTTGGTTAAATCCATGAATGAGTTCTACATGAGCATGACAAACAGAAGACAGACAAACAGATACGGCTCCTTTTATGATATAGAGATTTATATATGCACACAAAAGCAATTTTTAATGTAATGTGCACCCCCCTCCCCCATGAAGCACCATGTCGCATCATTCTGCCACCCCTCACGTATGGAGAATACAATGAAGAGGGGAAGAGGGAAATTCTGCCATTTTGCTTACGTAATAAATATATGGTACAGCGTTTTGACTGACAGGTTTTAAAACTGTAAAAAAAGCTTTTGGCCGCAGCCTCATGGAGTACTGCTCTCCTCTCTGGACTCCTGTACCTGCCTCTAACCTTTCTCGGCTTCACGCTGTGGAAACCAAGGCATTTAGGATCATTGGTATCTCTTGTGATGAGGCTGAGTCTTTGGGTCTCTCACTGCAGGCAGGTCGGTGGTCGTTGTCTTCTACAGTCTCCTCTCCAGCCTCGCCCCACCCTCCCCCGGCTCTGTCTGAGATATGTCTGCCCCCCCCTCACATATTTCCACAGGGTGCTCAAAGTCCGCCAGAAAACCCCTTCTTGTAAAACTACCCAAATCAAGAATCACTGCTCACCTTCACTCTTTCATTCCTCACTTTTCCCACCTTTGGAACAAACTCCCAGAGTCCCTTAATTCCTACTCTTCCCTCCAGGTCTTCAAAACAGCTGTTTACCACCATCTCTTATCTTCCCCCATCCCAAACCACAATCTTTTCTACCCCTGCTAATCCACCCCAAATCAAGCTCCTTAAAATTCCCTACTTTCCTTGGATTCCATAACCTTGCTGATAATTGGGAGATGGCTGATTGGTCTGTAGTTGTAGGGATCTGTTTTTGCACCTTTTTTATGCAGGACAGTAATGTTTGCTGATTTCCAAGCAGATGGCAGATGACCTTGAGCAAATGAGAGGGTGAATAGAACAGAGAGAGGGTGAGCAAGAGCAGAGAGCAGGTTTTTAAGACACGTGGGCTGATGCCATCTGGACCGGTTGCAGAATCTGAGTCGAGGTTTGACAGCAAGCTCTCCACCTTGTCAGGAGAAAAGGACACAGAGCCCAGGGACAGTTGGGTGCGACTGGGTAAGGTGGGTAGAGAAAGCGATGGGTTTCGGACACAAGATTTCGATACAAACACCGAGTTTAGGCATTCAGCCTTTTCATGTGCGGTATCAGCAGTGCGGCCATTTGAGGTCAGGGAGGGGATGGAGGGGGAACATACACCAGAAACAGATTTGATTAGACGCCACCAGGATTTGGAGGAGGGAGAGAGGTTTGAGAGTTCAGACTTGAGATGAGAAAGATGTTGTTTTCTGACTCTCCTGAGGGTATATACATGCTTGTTCCAAGCTTTAAAAGAAGGAACTGAGATTACTCTCAGTTGGGATTGCTTTCCATGAGGCAAAGGCAAGTTGTTTCAGGACAACTGCCTCGCCACAAGCTTCAGTGAACCATGGGTGGGAGGAAGGTTAGGACAACTGAAGATGAGAGGGGATAAATCTGTGCATGAGGGAGAGCAAGTTTCTTTGAAAGAATTCCCAGGATGAGTTGATGTTGGAGAAAGTAGCGATAGGAGAACAGTCTCGAAGTTTGATGGCTGCTTGGAGACCCTGCCAGTCGCCTTGAGTGAAATGCCAGACTCGACGGCGGTGAGGTGGTTGTCCGATAACAGCCAGAGAGATGTTTACTTTGACAAGCACGTGGTCAGAAGAACCGATTGGAGCGGAGGAAGAACAGCAGATATTTTCAGGGAAATTTGTCAAAATCAGATCCAGAGGAAATAAGGTATCGTTGGTTGAGATCCCGGTGGGGAAATTGACCGATTTAGTCAGTCCCAATGAGTAATTGAATGAGACTCACCATTATTATGTGAAGAAGATGATGGAGGAGGAAGAGTTTTTGTTTTAATGTAAATCTATCCTGACCTTACTCAACTGTATCATCCCATTTGCAAATTGGGGGTACCGTTATTGCTTGATTAGTGGTATCCGCTAGAGAACAATTGTCCACGGAGGGACACATGCACACACAGGCAGGTACGCCGAGACCGAGCTCCATTTATCTTACAGATCAGAGAGATCACAGGAAAGTTTCGATCCAGGATTGGGGTTCTTAAAAAAGTTGAACAAGAAAATATCAGACAGAAGAAACAGGTGAAAGAAAGATGGAAGGACTATATTGAAGCTTGAAACAAATGCTACAGCAATACGATGGCAACCTTTGAAGACAGAGAACATGAACAAGAACCAACAGTGATAGAATTAGGTACATAGAGTCGTGAAAGAGCTGGTAAATGAAAAAGCACGAGGTGCGATGCAATTTCACAATTAGACTACAATGTACATTTGAAGCAATGATGTTAAAACAGAGACCGTCGTACTTCGGATACATCATGCGTGCAGAAACAAAAGTCTGGAGAAGTGAGTATGGATGAGGGAAGAGGAGGAAGGGCAGGAACTTGTGCAGAGATGGGGTTGACAATAAAAAAGTATGGTGCTTGCACATGGGACAGCTTCATGCTCAGCTCTCTCTCATGGTTATCGCACCATGGCACTGCCTCTCTCATCTGCCATTTGATTCCAACTCCCAAGCTTGTTCCTTTTGAGTTCTTCACTCCTTGCCTTCCCCCCTCTCCTGTCCAGTGTATATCATTGGATATCTCCATATGTGGATTTCAGAAGGTGGAACCGAGTCCTCCCAGGTCTTGTCGTATCCACGTCAGGTTTCAGTCAAGGATCATGGTTAATGGATCAAGCCGTTAAGTTTTCTTCGCAAAGTTTTGTTCTGAGGGCTCTTTTGAGGATCATCACCGAGCCACGGACAGCTTCCAAGTGCAGTTCGTTTGAAGTAATATTTCACGGGACGGTTTTCAAGATCTGCACAAGGATATTTTTTAATCGTTCGCATTAGTCGAATTATCACTGTCACAATTTTGGTGAAGATCCGAATCCAGATCCGGATCTGATTATTTTTAAATGATTCTTCACGATCAAGAGATAGGGCTAAACCAATATATAATAACAAGATATCTCAAAAAGTTGTGGACGGATTCGGATAAAACTTGGTGGACAGGTTGGATGTGGCAAGGACGAATTGATTTGATTTTGGTGAAGATCTGAATCCGAATACGAGAATTATTTAATTTTTAAAGTGATTCTTCACCATTTAGAGAAAGGGCCAAAAACGATATGTAGCATGATATTTCAAAAATGTGTTGGGTCAGATATGCTCCCGTGGATCAGGCATTGCGTGGCGGAGGTATGTACTCTACCGATTGCCCTTCTAACAAGATATGTGGAGTAATTCATGTTTCCATGAGTTTTCTGGAACTAGGATATTAAGACATTTGCAGTTGTGCCAGTGGATGACTCCACATATCTTGTTGTGCCTTTGTGGGCAAAGCTGCTCTGACACTTATATTTTTTAATATCCTGATCGGAGATGGCTCTTACTTTCTGTTTCTTCCTTCCATATTCTTTTATCATTCTCCCAATTGTTAGTGTACATCTGTTGATATTTCGTTTTAAATTTTTGTTTTGTCTTTTTTGCTTTCATTACCCACGAAGCGAAAGGCAGGGTTTGAGCAATTGGTTCATGTCTGTCTGTCTTATCAGTTTATGATTAAGGGATAGGTTATTTAAATTGAATGTTATATTTTGAACCTGAATCGGAAGATGAATAGAAAGACAAGTCAGCCGTTTCACCGTGTATTCACTCTAAATTTGGCAAAACCGCACATGCGCTGAGAGGAGTGATATATTTTTACTCTGTGCTTGCCTGGCAGTCAAACAAATTGAAAATCATTCCAAACAGGAAACTTACTGATTTTTAACAACATCATAATGGACATCATTCAACAGGCATGAATAACTAATGCAACGTGTTTGAAAGGGTGATGTAATAAGCTGCTGGAGAAAATGGTGGTAAAACCCAGAATTAATTTATACACCTTTAAATCTTTATTTAAGTTGAATTATATACTTGAAGACAGAACACAAATCTCCTTCATCAAACTTCCAAAACTCATGCTATACATCAATATGTAGCATGAGAGGGCATGGCATATGGAAGTGTGCATATCGAGTAAAGAAGAGGCCACCAATATGGCTATTTTCAATGCCGATTGACGAAGTGTTCTATGATGATCAATCAAGCCTCCATATCCTAAACTGTGCCTCAACGTCATCTTATTACAGCAGGGGTCTCCAACCTGCGGCCCGCGGGCCACATGCGGTCCCTTAGACGGATTTATGCGGCCCGCGGTGCCATATTAAGTTTACATTACAATGCGGCCCGTGATACTGCCAATTTGTCAGGGTCAATGATCAAAGCATTCTGTAATTTTTATTATGATTTCGATTCATATTAGACACATGTGTTTTTAACACGATTATTCATTTATCATATTCGTTGGCAAGAAAAATATATTCAGCTCTCATTTTTGTTTAAATTTCCGCATTTTTTTTTCCGGAATTTAGCGTCCTTTTTTTGGGTGCGGCCCTCTGCCCCTCACCACTTTGGCTTTGTGGCCCTCCGCCAAAAAAGGCTGGAGACCCCTGTATTACAGTATACAAGGGTGGTTGGTACACAAGAATGCTTCAGTAGTGCTAAACTTCTGGATTTCTTTTTTAACAATCTTTAAAATCATTATTCTATTAAAAGTGAAGTACAGGAGGGCCATGCCATTCGTGGATTCGCTCCATCAAGATGAATTATTGAGGCAAGGTTTGTGTATTTATTCACATAATTAATTAACATGGGCCCTGAACACAATAACCTCTTCAAACCCTCCAACATAATCATCACCGTCACATTATTGGATTAAGTTTATAATTATAATTTTTATTATTAAAAGTAAGTTTCAAGTTCTTAATAACTCCAGAAAATAAAATTTATTTTGTGTTCTCAATACAGGAAAATAAGCCTGGTGTTTGGCTTATGATCTTGGGGTCTCGCATTTGAGCCCCTGTCGCGCTGTTAAATAACACCAGGTGGGTTGACGCAGCCTGTCATTCTTCCTAGGTCGGCGAAATGAGTACCATCTGACTGGAAACGGGAGGTACTGCATCAGCGGTGCAGCCACGCTCCCAGCAATGACGCAACCAGCAGCCTCAGGTTGCATATGAAATAATACTGTACGTTCTGTTCTTAATGACTCTTTATTCATGAAAATAAATTGTACAAAAACAATCCATGAACAAATAAAATTAAGGGTAGAGTTTGGACAAATTTTCAAGCTGAAGTCCCGAACCCTATTTTCCCCATTACCCCCTAAGTTTATGGATTTGCGGTTCACGGTGATTTTCAAGAACATAACCCCTGCGAATTACAAGAACCTCCTATATATACCTGAACACTGTGTGGAGTATCGTGTTCTATTAACTCTCTAGTTGGGGCTGTATTTGTTGCCATTTCGGTTTCATGGGTGACATCTTCCAATCGCACCAGTCTTTGGAATTTTTTTGCTCAGTGGATTAGGGATACCTTCTCTGGTTTGTTGTCTTATAAATTGGATTTTGAAGTGTGTGTGTGCGTGTGTGCGTTTTGCCACCAAAGAAGATAGTTTTTGTGCATTTCCTTTTTCTTTAATTCGGTGTATTGGGACTGTTTATCATGTCTGTTGTGAATAAATTATTTATTTATTTCTTAAGGAACTGTTTGCCTCATATTGCCACACAAACAATCAGGTTCATTTGGCCTCTCATAAGGATTAAATTTGTTGTAATCTTGTTTAAAAACCGGTGCGGTAATATACCCTGCCAGATCGTAGGCCAACGTGACCCGCTCGGCATTGTCCAATGCAAAACAGCAATTGGCTCAGCTATCCTTGCAGCCTTGGCTTCAGCGTGCAACAGTAACCGCCTTGATTGTGATTGTTTACTGTCGGGAGGTTGCTGCCGACGCGACAATACCTTTGCCTGGATCTTGTGAGCATTGTTCAATGTCAGTTGTTTCTCCCCAGCAGCTGGCACCAATATGTCGCACGGTGCCTCAAGTATGGGCTCCAAGTAAGCACGGGCACCAGGGAAGCCCACTATCGTACCATTTTGCTGCCACAGAGAACAGAAACAAGTGTTTTAATGCCACAATTCAAAGGAGGAAGCAAAGAGAAATATAAATGTCATTGAACCTGCATAAGCTTTTTGCACTTCAGCAAGCTTTGTTCAATGTAATAAAAACTATAAAAGCAAGAAAAAAAAACATTTTGATCTTACAAAGCTTGGGATCAGACATGGAGCGTGTGTCCTGGAAAGAGCACATTTCGAAGTTTATGCCAACTGGGCATAATCTACAAGGAACATAATTTCCTGAACACCAGACTCGGTTGCATAATGGTTAGAGAATCCAAACCCTGGCTGACTCAAATCAAAGACTTTTAGAATGGGACATGCTGCTTCCTTGATTGATGCTCAGCATTTTAAATGATCGAGCACAGACAAACTATAAGTTGGCAACCATTGCACCGGCTTATTGTAGCCCAATGGCCTCCTCCTGCATTAAATTCCTTATAAGGGAACTCATCAGTATTACAACAACACCTCAAGCCAAAGGCATTGTAATACTGTTACGAATCTGGCAGCCATTTGCACACAAACAGACAGCAGTCCCGAAGCTTAGTTATTTCAATAAGTATGTGTATAGTTAGACTCCTCCCGATGTCTAAAGGGAATTACATGTGTGCGCTGTGAAGTTTCTTTCCAGTTAGATTTTTGCAATACCCAACGCCAACCAATCAATCCTTCGTTCTCGCACCATCGCCATCCATCGCCCACGTGCAACGTGTCCCGTACAGGGGTGAGGTTCCCTCCACCCACCGTGAGCTTGTCCAATAGACAGCGGCCGGCCCGACAGCCGACCCAAAATCCCCCCTCCCCGCTACAAGGGTGGATGGGGAATAGGGTACTCCCCTGGTTGTTCCGTCTTGGTTCTCAGACACGCATGGGGGGGGGGAGGGTGGTCGTTGTCCCCTCCTACCGGACCTCCTCCAATCACGGATGGCCACCATTTCCCCCCACCGAACCAATCAGGAGGATCATCACCTCAGGGCCAACTCCGCCCCAGCCAGATGGCGTGTTCGTCCCGTCCAATAAGGGGAAGCCACTGATCGCCCGACAACCCCTCGTCCAATCCGGAGGAGAGTTACCTCAAAGCGGTTCCCTCGACCCGCAGGGGGGGGGGGGTGGATAAAAGGGTGGCGAGCTGTCGTCAGTAGCAGTCGTCGTCATCTGGCCTTTTTGCTCTTTGCCCTTTGGTCTTTTGGTCTGCAGTAGTCGTCGTCTGCGGTCTTGGTCTGTGGTCTTTTCCGGGGTTTCTCGTGGTGGTGGTGGTGGTCATGGCAGCCAGGACCGTGGTGCTTGATCATCATTCGTGGCAGCCAGGATCGTGGGCACGTTGGATTCCGGGTCATGGGTTCGAGTCCCACCGTGGTGGGTTGGAGTCGGTGTCACCGCACGAGGCGGCCAGGTACCCGGCCAAACTCTGACCTCCAGCCTGTCTATCCCCTTGGCTGCGAGGGTCGAAATAAAGACCATCCAGGTCCATTTTCTTTTGGTGTGTGTGTGTCTGTGGTGGCGCCGTCCTATAAGTAGAAATTGTACAAGTGTTGATTGTTCATTGTACATTGCCTGCATATTCGTGATAACGCTGCTCTGTGCCTCCCTTCCCGATTACTGTAAAATAAATTCCCTGTTAAATGTACCAGCTCGTTGCCTGTCATTTCTTTCATTGGCCCAGCATGGTTCGGGCTTGAGAACAAGGAAGGCCGTTTGTGCTGAAAATTGTTCATTTGGTCCGGCGCGGCTTTGGTAACTTCCGCTCAGTTACGCTGGATCCGAGTCGGTAACAGTGACTCGGTTCAGACAAAGTCGGCCGAGGGTGTGGCTTCCCGGTAGTTAGACTGAGTGGGTACTTAGGTAAATTGGAATTAGACAAGTGGACCCCACCTCACGCCGTCAAAATATTGGCGACCACGGTCCTTTAAGCGACCCGTCAATTCCAGAGTTATCTGGGGTGACGACCTTACAATACCGGTGTTCGGTGGGAGACGGCCCGACTGCTCCGTTTAGCGGTTGTCCTCGCCACCGACACCTGGCCCATAACAATACCATGGAATGATGACAAATACTGTGCAGCATCAGAAATGGTTCAGTGTGATAAATACAGGGTATCCACAAAGTCTCGTTTGGTTTGGGGATAATAAAATGTTTAAACAGGAGCAAGAGTTTGTGGACACCCTGTATTTTTTATATCAATGAAGTTCTGGAATATTATTGCCAAACTTTTCAGGAATGTTACAAAGACTTAAGGATGTATTTTACAACATGTGGCATGCTACATACATTTTGTTTTTGCAAATGCATGTGGTTCACCAGTTTCTTGATGTCAGCTATTTAATGTGCTTGCACTGCAATTAATGCAGCTCGTGTCGACATTTTCAGTGGATGTAAAACGCTCACTTACGAAGACTGGTGGGATAACGGAAATACAGGACAATGGTATCCAGAGTGAGATCGCAAAATTGGCAGAGGGAAATAAATAAATAAAACTGCAAACTTTATCCAGTTTCATGTTTTTCCCAGAAATGAATCCCTATTATTTAGTCAGCCTGCCAACACTAGCTAACACACACGCACACACATCACATGACATAAGAGTAGAGAGCAAAACACAAGCGCACATCAGAAACGTCAAAACTGTTAACTTAATTGCTCCACCAGTTCATTTTCAAATTGGATAGCAACCTACAGTCAAAAACGAATTCACCAATTTGTTACACGAGTAAAGTGGTCGTTAAGACCAAGACGTCTTGACCGCAACACAGGAAGTGAGTGAAATAAGTTGAGCAAAGCCAGTGGGGCAGTACCAGTTTGTAATCCTCCAGCTCCTTTGGATCTATACCCTCTTCGTTGTAAATTGCTCCGTCAATCTCACCAACACCAATGCAATGTGCTCCAAAGCGGTGCAGGTAACGCATCGTATGTAACCCCACATTGCCGAAACCCTGCAGAAATTAGAAAAAGAAATGGCAGAAGTGAGGACATGACATACCACCAAAATGTCAACACCAAAATGGTAGAACACCCCTTTCTACAATGGACCAAAAGCCAGACATGCTGAAATAACTAATAATACAAGACAAGAATGGCTGTCCATTTGTCCGTTAGCTGTTATGCTGATTGGCTGTGTGAGGCTTGGTGCAATGTGATTGGCTCCTGGCAAGATTATCATAAGGCTTATTTAAAAGCTGATATTCGAAATCTGATTCCATATTTGATGATCGAAATTCAGAGCCTAAATAATATCAAATCTGGTGTTAAATCAGATGAAAATTAGAAAGAAGCGATTTCTTTTGAAACCGATATAAGTAAATAATACGCTCGAAGTCGGTGAGCAAAAATGGCTCCAAAAGGAAATAAATGGCTTTTCACTCTGTTCAAGGTAATTATTGTACGTCTGATTATATTTTACACCGTCCAGGGACATGAGTAGCAATCTTTTTGGATTTGGATTCTGCTTTTATTACATGTACATTTATAACGTATACATACAACATGGAATCACAGTTTGTTTATTAACGGTGTGTTACGATACAACTTCGGCCAACAGGATGACCTCGAGGTCCACACACTCACCTCTAAACTGTCAAGCCTGGGTTTGAATCTCTATGCATCTATAAAATGTCATCCTGGCGTTGCACAGGCTGGGTGAATCATCAGTGTGTGTGTGCATGCATGCGTGTGGTTCCTCTGCATCAAATTGGACATCCTGTATTTAGTAGACCAGCCAAAAATCAAAAAGTCCCCTAGAATTTATTTTTGCGGCATCGCTTGTTAATAGCAGGCATCCATGTTGGTTCATTCCACCGTGGCAAGGTAAAAAGAATGTGGGTGGATGCCATCGCCAAATTTCAATTTCAAGGTCATTTTGAAGGTCACCAAGGTCATTGCCGGTCGATTTTGATGAAACCGGTGCCTATTTTATTGAACATATCAATAAAACCAAAGCTTGTATATTGTAGCAAGTGTATTTTTTCATTGTGAATGGTTAAACTGAAAATATACCTTAATTTATAGAGTTTTAAGAGAATGAAAGGCAAACATTGCCATTTTTCTGTTATATTCTTAAGGGTATTTTACCATGTCCAATGTCGCTTTGTTCTCAGTACTACCAGAACTTGCACACCATTAACATGTTGTTATTTTCTTTCCAGTAGGAGATAGGCAGGCTTCCTGCCAAATATGTACCAGATGTAGTGTATATAGCAGTGTGCTAGGTGTTCTTGTTGATCATTGTTACATGGTTATAACCACTGTGTACACTGTATTTTCAGATCGCTAGAAACTTCCACAATTTGAAAGCAGTAGTATAGTAGCCAGCCATGGACCCTGTATCAATTATATCAATCGTAAAAGAGAGAGCAAAGACACAAACAAGCTGTCATGCCTTTTTTGTCACAGCAGTTCAGGTGACCTCCGCACAGCATCCACAGAAGGAAAAAAACAGAACAAGGACAGTCGCTGATCAGAGGCGAAAACTGGGTGACACCACCGATGTTGACATCCTTGAGAGACTTGAGGCGCTTTCAGAGGAAGAATTCCATGCAATGGATACAGGTGGCATGAGCTTGCCCCAGTGCCACTATATTTGGCAAAGCTCGGAGGTCAGATGAACTCAACCCCAAAGGCAGAGCTGGTCAGTATCTTGATGGCTGGAATAAGTGTACCCTCAGATGTTCCAGAAGCTGATATGAAGACATGTGTGCTGATTGATGATTATGCACTAATACAGACACTTGGGAAGCCCCATCGTTGCCAGACATTTGGCAACTATGCTGATGTCTTTATGCGCACGTTGGTGAACACACAAGAGTTGACGTAGTGTTTGACCGCTACACTGGAGATGAGTCAATCAAGGCTGTGACTCGAGCAAAGAGAATGGGCAAGAAGAAACCGATTCGCAAGATCATTGATGGGCCAGATGTCCCGCAACCCCAGGTTTGGAGCAATTTCATCGCCTCAGATGCGAACAAGGCAGATCTTGCAAGGTTCCTTTCTGAGATGATCATGCAGAAGGGCGAAGATCTCCCCGAAAGATGTGAAGTGGAAACAGGAGGTGGATTCTCCAATGCTACCGATGCCAGATCAACAAGAAGGGAAACAGTCAGACCTCATGGCAACCACGAAGAGGCTGATACAAGGCTGATACTCCATTCATGTGAGGCAGTCAGTGAAGGAAATGAAAGGTTGGTGGTCATGTGCAGTGACACAGATGTTTTGCTGCTTCTCCTACACTTCATGTCAATCAGAGCAGCTCAAGTATGGATGGTTTCTGGAACATCAAAGAAGCAGAAGTGCGACCCGATACATGCTGTATCAGACAAACTGCCACAACCTGTTAGGGAAAACTTGCTGAGTTTCCATGCACTAACAGGTTATGACACAACCTCAGCCTTCAGTGGCCATGGGAAGAAGACGTGCTGGAAAACTTTCCAGAGTCAGCCACTCCTAGTAAGTGGAATTGGTCGCGATGGAGAACTCGCACAAGTTGAGCAGTTTGTATGTCATGTGTATGGCATTCCTGCACAGCCAAGTGTGAATCAAGCCAGATTCCATGTGTTTGGTAAAGTCAAGAAGGGCCTTGATTTGTTGCCTCCGACCAGAGATGCCCTGGATCTGCACAGTAAACGTGCCAATTACCAGGCAAAGATCTGGTTGCAAGCAGATCGAGAATGCATCTCGATCCCCTGTGGACACTGATGCCTTGGTGAAGGAGAAGACTTGCCTGGTACCTATCTAGACAAGACTGCCCCCAATTCCAGATGCCTGCCTTCAGCTGATGACCTGTGGGTGCAAATCCAAATGCCTAACAGCTCGGTGCACTTGCTTTAAAAAATAACTGAAGTGCACTTCTGCATGTGGCTGTGATGCAGAAGAATGTTGTAACCCAGCTGGGCAATAGATTTTCAATAAAACATGCACATAGTACATTTTAGCCACATTGAAATTGTTGTTGAACTAATCTACACTAACCTAAGACATAACGTTTCAATTTCTCAGCTTGTTTCACTGCCAGTGAGAAACTTGATGACTATAATAGGTACTCAGATTACTGCATTTCAAAACTGCAGTTTTACGTTACATTGTGTTGTGCATTTATGTAAATTCAAAAGTTTACATGATGTTTTTGTTGTCTGTGGATGAAAACATGAAACAGAAGAATGCATAAAGATATTGGCACCAAAAATGTTTTAATTCTGCCAAAATAAAGGAAATGAGCATTTTGTCATTTTTTTGCCATTTTTTCCTTTACGACCTTCAAAATGACTGAAAAATTGAGAATCCAGGGTGGCATCCACCCACACCTTTTTCTTTATCATATGATTCATTGATCTGGCATGGATGCCTGCTATTAACAAGCGATGCACCAAAAAGTGTAATATTTCATGTTGGCTGGCCTACTAATTCTGACATGAGTTAATGGATGTTATTATCCCCATGGTGTCCTTCACGAAGAGTGGAGGAATTATCACCGGCACCGTGGCCAAATTACATATTGCTGCCCGAACTACTGTCGGGAAAGCAATGACAAACCACCCAATCTCCCAATGTGAGTGGGGGAGGGAGAGGAGAAAGAGAAAGAGAAAGAGAAAGAGAAAGAGGGATTGGGGGGGGAGAGAGGATGGGATTGGGGGGGAAGAGAGGATGGGATTGGGGGGGGGAGGAAGAGAGGATGGGATTGGGGGGGAAGAGAGGATGGGATTGGGGGAAAGAGAGGATGGGACTGGGGGAAAGAGAGGATGGGATTGGGGGAAAGAGAGGATGGGATTGGGGGGAAAGAGAGGATGGGATTGGGGGGAAAGAGAGGATGGGATTGGGGGGAAAGAGAGGATGGGATTGGGGGGAAAGAGAGGATGGGATTGGGGGGAAAGAGAGGATGGGATTGGGGGAAAGAGAGGATGGGATTGGGGGGAAAGAGAGGATGGGATTGGGGGGAAAGAGAGGATGGGATTTGGGGAAAGAGAGGATGGGATTTGGGGGAAAGAGAGGATGGGATTTGGGGGAAAGAGAGGATGGGATTTGGGGGAAAGAGAGGATGGGATTTGGGGGAAAGAGAGGATGGGATTTGGGGGAAAGAGAGGATGGGATTTGGGGGAAAGAGAGGATGGGATTTGGGGGAAAGAGAGGATGGGATTGGGGGGAAAGAGAGGATGGGATTGGGGGAAAGAGAGGATGGGATTGGGGGGAAAGAGAGGATGGGATTGGGGGAAAGAGAGGATGGGATTGGGGGGAAAGAGAGGATGGGATTGGGGGGAAAGAGAGGATGGGATTGGGGGAAAGAGAGGATGGGATTGGGGGGAAAGAGAGGATGGGATTGGGGGGAAAGAGAGGATGGGATTGGGGGGAAAGAGAGGATGGGATTGGGGGAAAAGAGAGTATGGGATTGGGGGGAAAGAGAGTATGGGATTGGGGGAAAAAGAGAGTATGGGATTGGGGGGAAAAAGAGAGTATGGGATTGGGGGGAAAAAGAGAGTATGGGATTGGGGGGAAAAAGAGAGTATGGGATTGGGGGGAAAAAGAGAGTATGGGATTGGGGGGAAAAAGAGAGTATGGGATTGGGGGAAAAGAGAGTATGGGATTGGGGGGAAAAAGAGAGTATGGGATTGGGGGAAAAAGAGAGTATGGGATTGGGGGGAAAAAGAGAGTATGGGATTGGGGGGAAAAGAGAGTATGGGATTGGGGGAAAAAGAGAGTATGGGATTGGGGGGAAAAAGAGAGTATGGGATTGGGGGAAAAGAGAGTATGGGATTGGGGGGAAAGAGAGTATGGGATTGGGGGAAAAAGAGAGTATGGGATTGGGGGAAAAAGAGAGTATGGGATTGGGGGGAAAAAGAGAGTATGGGATTGGGGGGAAAAGAGAGTATGGGATTGGGGGGAAAAAGAGAGTATGGGATTGGGGGGAAAAAGAGAGTATGGGATTGGGGGGAAAAGAGAGTATGGGATTGGGGGGAAAAGAGAGTATGGGATTGGGGGAAAAGAGAGTATGGGATTGGGGGGAAAAGAGAGTATGGGATTGGGGGAAAAAGAGAGTATGGGATTGGGGGGAAAAAGAGAGTATGGGATTGGGGGAAAGAGAGAGTATGGGATTGGGGGGAAAGAGAGTATGGGATTGGGGGAAAGAGAGAGTATGGGATTGGGGGAAAGAGAGAGTATGGGATTGGGGGGAAAGAGAGAGTATGGGATTGGGGGAAAGAGAGAGTATGGGATTGGGGGGAAAGAGAGAGTATGGGATTGGGGGAAAGAGAGAGTATGGGATTGGGGGGAAAGAGAGAGTATGGGATTGCGGGGCAAAGAGAGTATGCGATTGGGGGGAAAGAGAGAGTATGGGATTGGGGGGAAAAAAGAGAGTATGGGATTGGGGGGAAAGAGAGAGTATGGGATTGGGGGGAGAGAGAGAGTATGGGATTGGGGGAAAGAGAGAGTATGGGATTGGGGGAAAAGAGAGTATGGGATTGGGGGGAAAGAGAGTATGGGATTGGGGGGAAAGAGAGAGTATGGGATTGGGGGGAAAGAGAGTATGGGATTGGGGGAAAGAGAGTATGGGATTGGGGGGAAAGAGAGTATGGGATTGGGGGAAAGAGAGTATGGGATTGGGGGGAAAGAGAGTATGGGATTGGGGGGAAAGAGAGTATGGGATTGGGGGAAAGAGAGTATGGGATTGGGGGGAAAGAGAGTATGGGATTGGGGGGAAAGAGAGAGTATGGGATTGGGGGGAAAGAGAGTATGGGATTGGGGGGAAAGAGAGTATGGGATTGGGGGAAAGAGAGTATGGGATTGGGGGAAAGAGAGTATGGGATTGGGGGGAAAAAGAGAGTATGGGATTGGGGGGAAAGAGAGTATGGGATTGGGGGAAAGAGAGTATGGGATTGGGGGAAAGAGAGGATGGGATTGGGGGGAAAGAGAGAGTATGGGATTGGGGGAAAAAGAGAGTATGGGATTGGGGGGAAAAAGAGAGTATGGGATTGGGGGGAAAAAGAGAGTATGGGATTGGGGGAAAAAGAGAGTATGGGATTGGGGGGAAAAAGAGAGTATGGGATTGGGGGGAAAAAGAGAGTATGGGATTGGGGGGAAAAAGAGAGTATGGGATTGGGGGAAAAAGAGAGTATGGGATTGGGGGGAAAAAGAGAGTATGGGATTGGGGGGAAAAAGAGAGTATGGGATTGGGGGAAAAAGAGAGTATGGGATTGGGGGGAAAAAGAGAGTATGGGATTGGGGGAAAAAGAGAGTATGGGATTGGGGGGAAAAAGAGAGTATGGGATTGGGGGAAAGAGAGAGAGAGTATGGGATTGGGGGGAAAGAGAGTATGGGATTGGGGGAAAGAGAGTATGGGATTGGGGGGAAAGAGAGTATGGGATTGGGGGAAAGAGAGTATGGGATTGGGGGGAAAGAGAGTATGGGATTGGGGGGAAAGAGTATGGGATTGGGGGAAAGAGAGTATGGGATTGGGGGAAAGAGAGTATGGGATTGGGGGGAAAGAGACAGTATGGGATTGGGGGGAAAAAGACAGTATGGGATTGGGGGAAAAAGACAGTATGGGATTGGGGGGAAAAAGACAGTATGGGATTGGGGGAAAAAGACAGTATGGGATTGGGGGGAAAAAGACAGTATGGGATTGGGGGGAAAAAGACAGTATGGGATTGGGGGAAAAAGACAGTATGGGATTGGGGGGAAAAAGAGAGTATGGGATTGGGGGGAAAAAGAGAGTATGGGATTGGGGGAAAAAGAGAGTATGGGATTGGGGGAAAAAGAGAGTATGGGATTGGGGGGAAAAGAGAGTATGGGATTGGGGGAAAAGAGAGTATGGGATTGGGGGGAAAAAGAGAGTATGGGATTGGGGGGAAAAAGAGAGTATGGGATTGGGGGGAAAAAGAGAGTATGGGATTGGGGGGAAAAAGAGAGTATGGGATTGGGGGAAAAGAGAGTATGGGATTGGGGGGAAAGAGAGAGTATGGGATTGGGGGAAAGAGAGAGTATGGGATTGGGGGGAAAGAGAGTATGGGATTGGGGGGAAAGAGAGAGTATGGGATTGGGGGAAAGAGAGAGTATGGGATTGGGGGAAAGAGAGAGTATGGGATTGGGGGAAAGAGAGAGTATGGGATTGGGGGGAAAGAGAGAGTATGGGATTGGGGGGAAAGAGAGTATGGGATTGGGGGAAAGAGAGAGTATGGGATTGGGGGGAAAGAGAGAGTATGGGATTGGGGGAAAGAGAGAGTATGGGATTGGGGGAAAGAGAGTATGGGATTGGGGGGAAAGAGAGTATGGGATTGGGGGAAAGAGAGTATGGGATTGGGGGGAAAGAGAGTATGGGATTGGGGGAAAGAGAGTATGGGATTGGGGGAAAGAGAGTATGGGATTGGGGGGAAAGAGAGTATGGGATTGGGGGGAAAGAGAGTATGGGATTGGGGGAAAGAGAGTATGGGATTGGGGGAAAGAGAGTATGGGATTGGGGGGAAAGAGAGTATGGGATTGGGGGGAAAGAGAGTATGGGATTGGGGGAAAGAGAGGATGGGATTGGGGGAAAGAGAGGATGGGATTGGGGGGAAAGAGAGTATGGGATTGGGGGGAAAAAGAGAGTATGGGATTGGGGGGAAAAAGAGAGTATGGGATTGGGGGGAAAAAGAGAGTATGGGATTGGGGGGAAAAAGAGAGTATGGGATTGGGGGGAAAAAGAGAGTATGGGATTGGGGGGAAAAGAGAGTATGGGATTGGGGGGAAAAGAGAGTATGGGATTGGGGGAAAAGAGAGTATGGGATTGGGGGGAAAAGAGAGTATGGGATTGGGGGGAAAGAGAGTATGGGATTGGGGGGAAAGAGAGTATGGGATTGGGGGAAAGAGAGTATGGGATTGGGGGAAAGAGAGTATGGGATTGGGGGAAAGAGAGTATGGGATTGGGGGGAAAGAGAGTATGGGATTGGGGGAAAGAGAGTATGGGATTGGGGGGAAAGAGAGTATGGGATTGGGGGGAAAGAGAGTATGGGATTGGGGGAAAAGAGAGTATGGGATTGGGGGGAAAAAGAGAGTATGGGATTGGGGGAAAAGAGAGTATGGGATTGGGGGGAAAAAGACAGTATGGGATTGGGGGAAAAAGAGAGTATGGGATTGGGGGAAAAAGAGAGTATGGGATTGGGGGAAAAAGAGAGTATGGGATTGGGGGGAAAAAGAGAGTATGGGATTGGGGGAAAAAGAGAGTATGGGATTGGGGGGAAAAGAGAGTATGGGATTGGGGGAAAGAGAGAGTATGGGATTGGGGGAAAAAAAGAGAGTATGGGATTGGGGGAAAGAGAGAGTATGGGATTGGGGGAAAGAGAGAGTATGGGATTGGGGGGAAAGAGAGTATGGGATTGGGGGAAAGAGAGTATGGGATTGGGGGGAAAGAGAGTATGGGATTGGGGGAAAGAGAGTATGGGGTTGGAGGGAAAGAGAGTATGGGATTGGGGGGAAAGAGAGTATGGGATTGGGGGGGGGAAGAGAGAATAGGATTGGGGGGAAAAAAGAGGAGGGGGGGGGCAGGGGACAATGCATGAGGTGGGCAGAGGGTACAAAACCAGAAATGAGGCAGAAGAAGACAGAGACCACCAACCTGTCGGCGGTGGTGAAGGGATAGGAACATAGACTCAGCTTCATTGCGAGACATTCCAATGATCTTCGGAAGCCTTGGTATCAGAGACATCAAGCTGAGCAAAATGTGAGGCAGAGGAGCCAGACCAGAGGAGAGCAGTACTCCATCAAGCGGTGGATGAAAGCCTTGTAGGTGGATGGAAGCTCAGGTGTGCCAAGGAAGGAAAATGAATGACAGAGGTTGCCCAAGTCAGCATCTGGCTTTGGAGGCCAGCTTTGAAGTGTGGCTTTCCAAGAGAGATCATGGCTAAGAGTGAGACCCAAGATTTTGAGTGACTGAACCTCTTCATGACAGTTGTTAGAAAGTAGATAGGAGGGTTTGCGGTACAGTTCTTTTGGAGAGAGTAAGTGAGTGTGTTATGTGGGATTTCTTGGTGAAAGACATATTCCAATGTTTTACCAATTTGTGATTTTGTCAAGGTCTGAGGAGAGGGAAGGGGATGCTGTCTGTCTGACAGAAGGATGTCACTGCAAAGAGTGGAGTCATCAAAAAAAAAGCTAAAGAGGATTTTCCAGAGAATTAGTGAGATCATTGATGAAGATTATGAATAGGATGGGGATTAAAATACTGCTTTGGGGTACTCCAGCCTTGAAAGAGAGAGGAGAAGAAAGGGTTCCATTGAGGGCCACACATTAACTATGAGGATTCCATAGGCAGACAGTTTGGAGAACAAGGCGGGATGTTAGACTGTATCGAAAGCTCGAGATGTGTCCAGAGAAACGGCCCTGATCTCGTCTGATATTGAGGGCCTCCCCCATTATTGGGAGAGTATAAGCAGCATGCACAACGTAGCGTGACCAGGTCTGAATCCAAATTGATGACATGAGATGAGACTGTTTGGAGAAAAGGAATGATTCTATATCAACTGCAATGATGCGTTCCATGACCTTGCTGATTATTGGAAATAAGCTAATTGGGCTAGAGTTAAGAGGGTCCATTTTTCACCTTTTTAGTTAATAGTGTGATGTTGGCTGATTTCCAAGCAGATGGAATTTGACCTATAGTAAATGACAGGGTGAAAAATGCAGAGAGATGAAGTACAAGAGCAGCAGAGCAGGTGTTTAGAACGTGAGCTGGTGCCATCGGTCCAGTTGCAGAGTCAGAATTGAGGGTTGCCAAAAACTTTTCCACCTTCTCAGGTGAAAAAGACACAGATTTCACGAGCAGTTGGGTATGACTGGGAAGAATGGGTACAGCGGGAGAGAGAGGGAGAGAGAGGGAGAGAGAGGGAGAGAGAGGGAGAGAGAGGGAGAGAGAGGTTAAACATTATTTGTTTATGTTCATTTAAGACAACCTAGTTGTCCACATCATACTGAGGTGAGTTTGTAACCTGATTACTGTGCTATCATGGAGAATGGAGATATATGTGGACAGATACTCACAAATCCAAGAAAAATACAAATGCACACATGCACGTGTGCAGTGATTATCCATTTTTCATGAAATACATAAAGGCAGAGCCCAAAAAAATTGAACTAGGTAGACTACTCAAACTATTTTGAAGCAAACAGCAAAATCCTAAGTACTACACAAGCAATCCAAGGAACCCATAAAGGAGAGGGAATCAATGTGGTGAGCAAAGAGCAGGGAAATGTCACACAAATCACTCATGTATAAAATAGACGGAACATTGCATTATCAACTAGAAGGGCACTCGGTAGAGCACATACTTCTGCCACGTAATGCCTGATCCATGAGAACATATCGGACCCAATACATTTTTGAAATATTATGATATAAATATATATATATATATGTATATATATATATATATATATATATATATATATATATATATATATATATATATATATATATATATATATATATATATATACATACATACACACACATACATCATTTTTGGCCCTCTCAATGGTGAAGAATCACTTAAAAAAATTAATAATTCTCATATCCAGATCCAGATTTTCACCAAAATCGAATCAATTTGTCATGGTCACACACTCAACCTGTCCACTAAGTTTAGGCCGAATTGTCCTGTCCACCAAGGGAGGGGAGGGTCCAGGATGTGTATGTGTGCAAAAGGTTCAGTGGGCATATTGATGTGTATAATGATGTTTATATGCACACACTTTGGGCAGGAAAAACCTTTTATGTCCACACATTCGGTCAATGTAATACATGTCAAAGATAGACCCATAAAGTTGATCTATTCCCACGAATCACTCCTCCCATTTATACTTTCAGCACAGACTGTTGCAACAGACTGGCACAGCATGGAGATGGGTGGGATCACAGAATGACAGGACAATGCGAGTATTATGCTATCAGGCGTATGAGAGAGATGGGATTTCTCAGGTGGCTCAGCCCTTTTACGTTCCAGATGGAATGAGTATGTGAAAATATGTGAGGTGACAGGTAAAAATATGGGTTACATTTTATTGTGAACAGTTAAGTGTGGTGTAAGTACAAGTCGGACCCGCAATGTTAACCCTCTCGGTTAAGTCACAGGCTTGTGTAAATGTGCATCTTCTTGTCTGTTTGTCATTGTTGACCTTCCACAATGCCATACTGCTCGTTTTATGAACCTTGACATTTGTATTAAAAAAAAAGCATTAATATTCAGTGGGTGATGTGAATGCAATATGTAATTGCAGAAAATTTTTCAAGAAGCATACAACTTTTCAATCAAATCAAATGCCAGATGCAGTGTAATGTTGTTTTTCATACCTGTATAATGAAGGTTTTATCCCCAAATCCTGGGGTTAAACCAATTGCACCCATGTATGTCGCCTCATTAATAAAGTTCTCAATGCCGTGAAAAATTCCACGACCCGTCGCGGAGATTCGCCCGTGGATACCGCCTTGCGTGATGGGCTTGCCAGTAACACATCCATGTGCATGTATATCCTTACAGGAAGAAAACAAGATTCACTTTTTATTGTCTTTTAAGATTCACTTCTGTTTGAAAAGCTGTGCACGCAGGCAAAGCGCAACATCCAGATTTTTATTGTCCCTTCCAGAAATTTTTTTTAATCAACATGGACATGTGGATTAAAGTAGATTTAATACAGATCTTCATGGAGAAACACACAATTTGAAAGATATATTTTGGCCTCTTTTAAGACAAATCCAACCTCAGACACCCGATGTTACATTATCATGTAGACCATGGAAGAACACAAGGAAACATCGAGCATGCATACGATCGTGTTTTGAGAAACCCACAAAGATCGACCAAGAAACGTTCAATGGAACTTGCAATTGCTGAAACCTCTTTAAGACATATTTTGAGAAAAGATTTGCAGTGCTATCCATACAGAATACAGCTTGTGCAAGAAATCCTTCCAATTGATTTTGAAAGTTGGATTTGAAAAACTAAAAAGGTTCCTTGGTAATGGCAAGTCGAGCGCTCTTCTTTGGGCTTGCTTGAAATCCGGTCAACATTCCAAGCACACAACTTGCCAAAACAATTTGCATGCCCAATGTTTCATTGAGAATTAGGTGTATCGACATAGTTGATGCCCATTCTCTTAGTTACGTGTCTGATTGTTGATGTTGTAATTGATCCAAACATTGTATACTGTGTAGAAACATTTTTATCATGATGGGTTTGGGGGTGATAAATAAATAAAATGATGATGATTAAAACTTGATATTAAAATAAAATATATTAATCCTGAAATAAAATGTACTCAAAAATGATATGATGTTTAAAGTACGTATCCATTTGGAATTAACATAATTGTATTTCTCCTCTGTATGAAAACATCAGCTGTATATTAAACGTGTAAACAGGTTGAACTTTGCCAGTAAGTTGAATATAAAGAAGAATTGCCTGTCACGTAGAACTATCTTGAGAATTTTGTATGAAAGACACAAACAAGTTGGAATGTGAACTTAAGAAAATGTTCAGGGTATCCACCAAGTTCTGGTCGCTTCAAGATAAAATATCTTCCCAGTTTTGGGAGAAGCAGAGTGACTTTTAACCGACATAAGATGGAAACTTGTTTTAATGGCCATCAGAGTTGGCGTTTCACGTCATTTGAGCATTCTGTGCGATTAATATGTCTGGGTTTGAATATGTGTTCCAACCATTTAAGCAGGAGCTGTCAAAGAAGACTGAAAATAAGGTTCACCTGGAAATTGTCAAGACCGGGTGAACTGGCGTCAGTGTCAGAAAATTTAAAAACTGTCTTACTGGAAACTATAAAAAAGACGAAGATTCTCCACTTGTTTTTGACAGATCTGGAGTGAATCTGCCTGTCCAGAATCTCCTATGCACGCATAATAATAATTTGTCTTGTATGTGAATAAATGTTCTAAAATTGTTCTGACGTGTATCTGTATCCACAACTGCATCAACATTTTCTGGTCTAATACCCTCCTGACGTTGACTCATCCTCAGAACTAGTTCTCCCTCACACAAATTCAGCTGCCCAGTTTTATCGTGGAACAATCCCTGAGTTTTGCCACTACATTCTCAGGGATTTCCTTTGGGGTCAACGCTTTCTTACGGAGGTACTTGATCACTGGTCAGATTTCAGTCTTCTCCATCTTTCAAAACCCTGTTGACTGTTGAACATCTCACATTGATACTCTTCTATACTAGTTCTACAAACGTAAAGAAAAGACTATTTGCAAATAAATACACCAATAATGATTACTTCAACCAGTGAAATTGGTTATATCCTAGCAAATCATAAATGACAGGATATAAACTTTTAACAACCACTCCATCGCTTCCCCCTTTCCCATCCCAAGCCTCCCTCGCTTACCATATGACCCATCGTGTTGGCAAAGGTATCTGCGATCCAGGACATTTCCCTTTCTCCTGTACCCATGTCTGGTGCTGGAACATCTATCCCAGGACCTGTAATTCACAGGAGATAGATACACACAGCTAAGCAACATATGCAGTCATCCTTGTCGATGGAATTAGCCAAAGTGTTATGCAACACACACATCCAAACATGTCGTATATATTACTTTCCAGAGGGGCGGGAGAGGGAAGGACAAAACAGTGGGGAGCAGAGACATTCGGAGATCTGTGGAAGGGAGAGGGATGGGGTGGGAAACACGCAGTATACAAGATGGACACCACAGGGATTTTCAGGAAGGAAAGCAAGGAATTTGAAGGAGGTGGGTTTGGGGTGATCGACAGGGTTCGAAAAGATCGAGGTTTTGCATGGGGGGAAGATAAGAGGTGGTGGTGAACAACTGTTTTGAAGGCCTGGAGGGAAGATTGGGATTGAAGAGTGTGTGAGAGTTTATTCCAAAGGTGGGAAAAAAAGAGGAATGAAAGAATGAAGGTGAGCAGCAATTTGTGATTTTGGGAGTTTTACCAGATTTTGCTGGCGGACCTCGAGCGCCCTGCGGATATATGGGGGGGGGGGGGCATATCGCAGACAGAGCGGGGGGGGGGAGACCAGAAAGCAGATGGTAGAAGACAGATAGACCACTGACCTGCCTCCGGTGAGAGAATGAGACCAAAATACTCAGCTTCATAGCGGGAGATACCAACGATCCTAAAAGCCTTGGATTCCACAGCGTGAAGCCAAGAAAGGTGAGAGGCGGGAACACCACCCCAGAGGGGAGAGCAGTACTCCATCAGACTGTGGACGAAAGCTTTGTATGTGGTCAGAAGCTCAGGTGGGCCGAGGAAGGACTTTGCACGACGGAGGACTCCCAGTCGGCGACTGGCTTTGGAAGCCAGGTTGGAGATGTGGCGGGAGGGGTGGGGGGTTCTAAACGGTCCTATCAGAGAGACATAGTGAGAGTGTGAGATGTCAGAATTGAAAGACATGTTCCACATGCTGGACCAGTTTGTGATTTTACCCAGATCTGCAGAGAGCGAAGAAGCTGTAAGTTGCCGGTCTGAGGGATGCACTTGGTTCAACAGAGGGTGGAATCATCAGCAAAGAGAACATGACAAAGAATTACCAACACTCCTAATGCACTTACGAACACAACAGTTGAATGCTCCACTCCACACATCACTCATTAACAAAAGAGAAGGGGGAGTGGGGGGAAGGGGGAGTGGGGGTAAGGGGGAGTGGGGGGAAGGGGGAGTGGGGGGAAGGGGGAGTGGGGGGCAGGGGGAGTGGGGGGAGGGGGGGAGGGAGAGTGTTATGATTAGGGGAACTTGTTATCTTCACTTTCACCATGTGTTCCAGAACATTTCTACAGTCTTAAACCTCTGCCCTGTCTTATCAAAATTATTTGTCATGTCCTCTTTTTCCTTTCACATCCTCCAACACTTCTTGCACTCTCCCTGCTCTCTGTTCATTTGCAGAGTCATGTCACAACTCCTGACACACAAACAGTCCACACCAACTTCACACACTCATCCATTTTTGGTTCTGCATTGCTGAATTGATTGTCCAGAAATGTGGTCAGACTTGTGGCGAGGTCCATCTCACATACACCCCCCCCCCCCCAAAAATTAAACGGTCCCTGCAAGCCCCCGACAGTGTTCTCCGATGGCTACTTGCCACTCTATAACCCTCTATTCCACAAATATCAAATCTGTCCTTTCAGGCTGCTGTCGCTAACTCTGTTATTGCAACTCCAAAACCTGAGTATTCACTACCCCTAAGGTTTTCTGCATATTTCTTTACATTGTGGATACTGGACTAACACCATAATGTCTGCCAAGTGATGCTGTACATTCTCACCTTGACCAAGCTTATCTAAAACCTCCACTTTCTGTGTCAAAAACATCACTTTCTTTGACTTATTTTTGCACTTGGTTCGCCACGACCAACGAGAGCAAAGTCGATGGCGCGCCATCGCAAATCACCACACTTCCCACCAAAAGCAAAGTTGAAAGATGACAAAAAGTTCCATCAGGAAAAATCCAACAACAAATAGAGTTCAAAAATTTTTTTTTGCCCGTTTTGACCCCAAGTCCCCACTTCCTGGGACATGAACCAGAGGTCAAATCCCCAAAAACACATTTATATTACATATTTCATGTGACCCCAAATGCTGATTGCATATACAAAGTTTCATTGAAAAATGTTTTGACTGATTGATCAGGAGGGGAGGCAAAAGTGACACTGCTCTTGTACTTCCGTGCTGTGTGGTGATCAAAACTATTTGGTGAATTTCTGCACAACCATTTAGGAGGAGATGGTGTAACAGACAGTCAATTAATATATCCCTACCCCCACCCCAGTTTTTCACTGAATGCAAATATAACTGAAAACAAAGAGTTGATTACAATTCCACAGAATGCAGTGTTGAAGTAGATATAGGTACAGTGCAGTACTTAGAAACACCCAAATGGCAAATGATATGCAAACAAGTTACCATGTAAACTCAGTTATCACCTGCACCGCAGCAGCACCAATGATTGACAATTATATGTGTAACATTAAAACCATGTAAAGTCCCATGACTGCTCATATACTTTTTGGTCTCAAGGAATAAACAAATGTAAGAGGCCATTAACACATAATTATGGGGAGATAGAATAGAAGAGCATTAGAATGGATCAACTCAGGAATAATTTAGCAGCTAAATTAGCACCATGTGATCAATCCAATGACATGGGAGGGGTGGGGGGGGGGAAATTAGGATTAGCTCTGTCCAGACTGAGAAGCTGTTCAGTGTGAAGCTGTAATAGTAAATTCCTTGGGGAGGTTAAAGTTTGTAACATTCTCAGAGACCAGCATTGAATTAACAATTATGATGGGGTGGGGGGGGGCAGATTATTTATATTTGTGCTATTTCCTCGATTTTCCAAGAGTTTCCAGTCCTGGAACAAGCTTTTGCTTTTTTCCAGGAATTTCAAGGCATTTCAAGAACTGTGCATATCCTGTAAAGATGTGACAATGTGAAGGGTTATCCAAACTTCATTAGGTGATTTAAAGATGAAACTCCCAAACTATAACCTCATACATAAAATTTACATCTTAACATATCAAAATTTTGCCATGAGTAACGATTTTGAAATGTCACACAAAAAATTTTTGGCAGTATAGCATGATACGTTTTAATAAACTAAGCTCTAAATAATACATGCAGAAAACACATTAACTGTGCTGAAATGTGAATCATCCTCTCTACACAATTCATGGCACATGATCAAGGATTCATGATGTACCAGATATTTTACTGCATAATAGTTTAGGCAAAAAAGAACAATGGCGTGCTGATCACATTAACAGACTTATCAATGACATTTTTTATTTTCTCCTTTAAAGAATGACCACGAATGTCATGACTATATTATTCACTTTCCTTGTGTACTTTATTACACATCATTGCATATACTGTATACATACATTCACTCTGTCATTGCAAACCACTCGTTTTTAGCTTATCTGGAATTGTAATTCCAGACAATGAAATGGAAGTCTTAAAAGATAAGGTATCGTCATCGTGCACCATCCGTCTCCTATTTCGACTTCCCCGGCCAAACCGCTGGGCCAATCTGGCTGAAATTTGGCAGCAACGTTCCTCTCCTGACTGATAACTAGAGATTGCATAGCTCGTTCTGGTAACACGACTTTAAGTAGATCAAAATGAGTAGCTTAGCAAATTCCTTCAAAAAAAAATCTTCTCCAGACCCATCAGTCAGAATGCTACCAAAGTTGGATTACAACATTAGGTCAGAGCCCAGATAAGCTACAGGTCCAGTGGTCCTACTTTTGACTCTTGTTTGCGTATCATTTGTGTGTTTCAAAAATTGTTTTCAATTCTGTATAGTGATGTGTCCTTGCATTTGAGACTTAAAAGGTCCTCTGTGAACCTCAGACACTCGAGGAAAAGAAATAAAATAGGACCGGTTTATGATTTTACTTCTCAGTCTCTGAGGATAACAGTAGCAATGATTAAAGAGAAAAAAAATACAAAAGCTTAAACATTAAAATACAACGTTTGTATTTAAATCCCAAGAAACATGGCAAATACTTTTTAACACTTGTGAGTCTTGATTAATAGTTTCCAACTTTCAGACTTCTTGGGTCAAAATCCCCTTAAACTCCCACACGTAATCATCAAGACCCTGTTTACAACGTACCAATGAAACCCTTTTTCGCGAGCTCGATGGTGAAGCGCCGTGTGATTCTCTCCAGTTCGTTGTCCTGTTTGAAGCAGGTGCAATGTATGCTGTTAAAAGTTAAGCTTATTTTACTGCAATGATACATATTGTAATTACAAGAAAATCACTATAAGAATGCAATCACGAAAACAATTTTTACCTGCAATTACAAACTACTTTTATCTTCCACCTCCTTTCTGGTCTTGCACCATCTGCCCTATCTATGCTTTGTCTCCAAACGTTTCTGCAGAGCGTGGGGTGTAAGGGGGGGGGGGGTTGCTGGTGGACACCCAGTCCACAAGCAACTCCTTTCCAGTGACACTCCCAAAATCCAGGCTCACTGCTCACCTCCACTCATTTGTTCCTCTTTTTCTCTCACCTGTCAAACTAACTTCCCCAATCTGTTCAATCCCATTCTTCCCTCCAGGGCTTCAAAATAGCTGTTCACCATGACCGCAGGTCAATCCACATTCATACTAACGATATCTTCCATGCCAAATGACCCCATTCCCAAGCACTTCATTTTTCCAGTTTATTGTGATCCTCCCCCCCCTTCCCCCTCCCCTTCTCCCTCTCTCTCTCTCTCTCACCTTTTCGTTTCTTCCTTTTCTGTTTCATCCCCACTTCCCCTCTCCTCTTCTTACTCGTTTCACTCAGCTTGAGTACCCCAATGTGGCTTTCTCCCCCTCCCCTTGATCTCACTTCTACCCTACTGTTGGTGTTTTCCCCTTTCCATTTTGCCCCTGCTCTTCTACGAGCCTCGATCATTCATACAAAAAAAAAATCTTTGTTTTTTTTGAAGGAGGAATTGACAGCATTGACATCTGATAAAAATGTGGAATTGACTAGTCATGCACAATAAAATAAGGGATGCTTGAATTATTTTTCCACTAATGTATATTGTGCCTTCATACTTCTTTAACAAAAAAAACAACAATAATAAAATCCCCATCATCACTTTAAAAATAATTCAAATAAATTACAGAATTAAAATAAATAAATAAAATAAAAATAATTTTGAGTCATTTGACCGACATATTTAACAAAGGACTAAAAATGTACATCGACTGACACAAAGCTTGACATGTTAAGAAATGAACAACACAAACATAAACACCATGATGACTCAGAAGAGTTAGAATAGCCACGTCATTCTCGTACCACACCTGACATCAGCCAACCCGAACCAAAGGGGGAAAAAAAAAACAAACAAGCAAAAAAAACAACAAACCATACCGAGTAATTTTTGGGGTTGATTTTCACTCCTGCCTTGGCACCTCCAAATGGAACATCTGCGAACACAAACGAAAACATTTGATATATCCAATGAGACTAAGAAGGGGATGAAAACAGCAATTCCTTATGAGGTGGTTATGCTAGTTTTTCCAACCCTCAACTAGCACCAGCTAAAAAAAAAAAAAAGAAATCTCCAAAACATCCACACCAATTTTTAAAAACTAATTTCCAGTGTTCTAAAAATGTCTATCAAATGAGTTTCTTTGGTGGCCCTTGCATACTTGCAAACGTCGTCATATTGCAGACAAGCAATTCCCAGGTTTCGGAGGTTAGGAATGGAATGGCCCAAATTATTTTACATTTCAGATATAAATCACGCTCAGCTCCAACCTCCAGATCCGCATCACTGACGGATTTCATGGCCGTTAACTAAGATGATGGATCACAGAGAGCGTCAAGACAGTTTGAAAAATAAATAAATAAATATTTTTTTTAATGTAAAAACAATTATTCAGAGTATTACAAATATTTCCAGGGTGCTGGTTTCACAAAGACAGGGTGCTGGTTCAGAAAGACAGGCAGCATTTGAAGAGGGGCATGGTGGAGTGCTACAATGCTTCATTGTAGCAGGGGGTCTAAGATGGTTTGTGCTGCTTCCATTACTGAATTCAGGGTTAATGCCACGACAGCCAACATCGAAAGTAGGTAACATAGGCTACAACTTGTAGTGGGAATTACCATGTTAGTACTCTGGCCTGATCTAAATTTGAATGAGCAGTCATGATCTGCCGAGGAATATGGCTTGTAGTGTAACAACATTAGGCTCAGCTGCCTCAATGTGATGGATACCCTGTGCAACAGGAAGACTTTTACAGTCTTCCCATGGAGAGTCTTGCCTATCTTTGATTCAGAAATAGGAATTTGCTCAATATCCGATGGCACTTATTTTGCAAAATGAAAAATGAGAGCACACCAGAAAATACTGCTCATATAGCGAATAACCTGTACCGCACCAGTCATTTGATGGTACCTCCAACTCCATCCACGATCCCTTTGGCATGATTGGTTTGATAACTCAGACATGACTGCCACATCATTCATGGTACTGTGTTGAAGAAGATAAGCAACATCTCAACTGCAATGTTCTTTGTTCAGCTGAGACCAAAAGGCCAGGTGGTTAATGCAATTCTGGTCAGGAATTTTGCATCATCTAATTGATCCATGCATTGGGACTATACTCTGTGCAGAGTGTTGGTGCTTCCTGAGCAGTGTCCTTGTCCAGGATTGTGCCCAATAGCCAGGTATTGATATGGGAGCCAAAATTAGTTGACTGTTGCAGAGCTTGTCATGAATGGCGAACGATTGCTCGTGCACACTGTATACTCACCTTGCATTCTTTGGGGCGAGTAATGTGTCACTCACCTTCATAAATTTATTTGTTTTTCTTTATTTATTTGGGTTTTAAAAGATAGTTGGTCAAGCACATGCATGGGCTGCCTTGCATTGGTCTGTAAACGTAATTCACTTGTCAGAGACCACACTTGAGTGATTTCAATCTGTAATATGAGCTTAGAAGCTCAAGCAAGTACAGTATGCCATTAGACCAATCAAGATGTGATTTAAGTAATTCGGATGAGGAAATTTTTTGGATACAAAATATCGAATTTATCATATTAAACGGTCATGGTGTTTTACATAACACACGTTGATCACCCCCATTCTTTCGACACGTTGATCCACCATGTTCCTTTCACTGGGCTTCTCTGATATTTGATGGCAGGGAACCACCGGTCTCAATACGTGCGTGTGCCTGGGAATCATTTACAGGCATGGCGAAAGGCAATTCAGAGTCCACGTCGACCTTTACGAGTTGGGACGATGAATTGACTCAGTGTTTTGGAAATAATAGATAATCACCAAGACACGCATGTATATCTGTACTGTAAAGTCTGTGCCCGTCACTCCGATGAAATCAAAGCTCATCCCATGTGCAAAAGAACGTCATATTCACCACCTTTACTGTCACCAAATTCTGACATAATTTTGCATTGTTGTACACCAAGATAATACTTTTAACGGTGTTAAATATTACACGTTTCAACGAGTACAGCAATCATTAATCCGTAATTGAATACTTTTTGACTTTTCAAGAAAATTTAATGGATGACTCTCCTCTGCTTGCCTCGGAGAAAGTTTCGGAGCGTGCTCACTTATTGACCTGCATTTTGCTCGTGACGAGCTCTGGTGATGTCATCTAATGGGGTCCTCGGTTCAGTTGAATCATGCAATCCGCAACCTACTTGGATCATTGAACTCACCTCCAAAGTGTTAGAGAGAGCCATTTCACAACCTCATTGAAATTAAAATAATAAATCTAATGAGTGCTCAGAACTTCTCCGGGATGTGCTGCATCAAAAAAAGTAATATCCAATGAGCAAGAGAGTCTGCCATGGTGACAGATTGAAAGACATTAGTCATGTCTATAACGGACTAAAGATAATGATCCAAAATGAAGTCAGAAGAGAAACAAACTAGTGTAGAATAGTGTTTTGAGAGTTGCCTTTGTAAAATTTAAACTTCTTTTTTTTGAATGACACCGAGGAAAATCGGAAGAGTTTTGTTTTTCATTCCATGGTTATAGAAGTGACAGCCCCTAATGGGACTGCAAAACATGCAGGGCAGTGTGTGTGTGTGTGTGTGTGTGTGTGTGTGTGTGTGTGTGTGTGTGTGTGTGTGTGTGTGTGTGTGTGTGTGTGTGTGTGTGTGTGTGTGTGTGTGTGTGTGTGTGTGTGTATCCATGGCATCAGATTAGCAAGGATTACACCATTTATTTGTACTACAGGTACAGGGTATTGGGTTTATCTGTTTATCTTTACCATGTCAATCATTGATTGCTCATGATGTCAGGTCCACAGGGTAAATCCCATCTTCCCATTGTCCCCCACTGTCCCTATAATTAATTCAAGTTAAAGTATGAAGTACACCAATTCACCATGTCCTTGTTCTTCAGCGATATCAGCAATGGAACAAAATAGGAAAAGGTGGGTGGAGAGGGAGGGAAGAAAAAACAATGTGGAAAGGATGGGGTGGGTTTGGGGAAGGTTAAAGAATGTCGAGGGGACCATCAATATGGATGGGGGAGGGGGTGGAGGGGGAACTGAGGAGGAGGTGAACAGCTATCTTATCTGTTGAAAAGACCCTCCATCAGTCTGTGAACCTGCCATCCTCTACCCCTCTATCGTTCAGCTACTCCATAAGTCTAAACGTGACCAAAAAATTAAACTGGCAAATGGTAAGGCAAAATATAGCTGTGCCTCGTGATACGGGAGCATGGGCAGACGCATGCTTCTCCAAGTACCAGGATATAAACTCGAGTAAAACAATGGTGCTGTGTCCCAAAAGATATCAATCAGGTATAATACAGATCGCAATGAGATGGGTAAAATAAGACAAACACAAAATGAGTGAACCAAGCACTTTCGTCAGTAGTTATTGAATCATCGGGGTCAACCCAGAATTTTAAGTCCATAACACCTTGAGGAAAATAAAAATCGACAGAGAACAAGAGGACTCCTGCAAACACTTTTTGTTTTTTTTGATACATCGTGTCGAGGCTCATGTAAGAGCTAATACACAGAAACAAATAACAAGGCAGGAGACAAGAGGGGTGGGAGAGGGAAGCACAAAACAGTGGAGAACAGAGACAACAGGAGATCTGTGGAAGGGAGAGGGATGGGCAGGGTACATGGGGTAAACAAGATAGTGCTTTATTTACATTAGGAAACTCTTAATGAATAATTAATTCAAAGGACATTAAATATCATATATATCCTTCAGCAAAGTACAATCTTCATCAACATCAAAACCATGAACAAAGCAAAGTGATCGAAAACAAGAGAATACAAGCTGAATGGTGGACCAAGCTTCCTTTGTTTTAACCAAAAATAAGTGTGCGCTACGCAATATATACTCACCCACAACTGCACATTTGTACGTCATCAGTGATGCTAGGGCCTTCACCTCATCCGTGCTCACATCCATGCTGTAACGAATTCCTAGGAAATGAATTGAAAATAATCATTCCACCAACACAATGACAAAGTACTATTTTTGGCCAAAAAGTACATTTTCAATTTCAAAACAAAATTAAAGAATCAGTGGGATGAAAACTGCTGTGAGTATATTTTTCAGAATGCAAATGACAACAAGATAAATTATTTTTATTTTGAGGAAAGAAAGATAATTTAGTGGAGAGGTTGGGT
Organism: Eptatretus burgeri; assembly: GCF_056783735.1. NCBI lineage: Eukaryota > Metazoa > Chordata > Myxini > Myxiniformes > Myxinidae > Eptatretus > Eptatretus burgeri. The sequence continues at coordinate 62,913,754 of NC_140970.1, read as the reverse complement.
GTGTGACAAGGACACAATGATTTGAATTTGGTCTGAACACAAGAATTTAAGTGATTTTTTACATATGGCCTAAAACGACATATAGCACAATATCTCAAAAAGTGATGGACGGATTCAGATGAAACTTGGCAGACAGGTTAGGTGTACGACAAGGACGAATTAATTCAATTTTGGTGAAGATCCAAATCAGGATTGGAATAGGAGGAATTGTTTTTTTTTAAGCGATTCTTCACTATTAAGAGATGCAGCAAAAAAAAGATGATATTTAAAAAAAAAAAAAAAAAACGAGATGGACGAGTTGGGTAGGTGACAAGAACAAGCTGATTACAATTTGGTTAAAGTACAGATCCACATCCAACCTTTCAGTGGAATACAAAACAAACGGTTCAGCCTGGCGGAGGTATACGCTCTACTAAGTGCCGTTCTAGTTATGGTTCTCGGTGTGAATGCTCCTGGTGCGAGGAGCAGTGAGGGGGTACAAATCATAAAATACCACAATTCTCTGAATGAAAATAAATCAGAGACTTGATAGAAGTGGAGAAATTATCATTGTGTGTGTGTGTGTGTGTGTGTGTGTGTGTGTGTGTGTGTGTGTGTGTGTGTGTGTGTGTGTGTGTGTGTGTGTGTGTGTGTGTGTGTACTGATTCACTCCTGAACCGCTAGATGGAAGGAGTTGAAAACTGCTCTGGGTGTGCCCATGAAGGTTTTATGCGGTAAAGAAGTGAGAACATTAGGACAACTGAACTGCTGGATGGAATAAGTTGAAAACTGCTTGGTGTACTCAGGATGTTGTTTTTAAGGGGTAAAATTGTAATAAACATAGTCCCCGGGGATTATGGTGGGGTAGGAGGGGGGAATGCTAATTCTCTCCATGTACATGTGTATTATAAGTCAATAAAATACACGACACATCACAGAAGTGGGGAAATTGTCCCGTCCAAAAGAATGGGTAATTTGTTCACAACTCAAGTTCAAAGAAATAATGCAAGTAACATATTGTTACAGTTGTGGAAATTCACAGAACACCATGCAGGTTCCCCAGAGATCAGTTATGGCGATAAGAGCGTGCCCAGGTTAGATTTCCCCACCGATGTCTAAAGGGAAGTATTCGTGTGCCGGGCTGTGCATCTTTGAGGTAGTATTATTCTTTTCTAACTTTATTGTAAAACAAACATCTCCTCACCTTCATCTCCACGGCACCGCCATTTGGTCACCGGCAACGGCATCCACGAGCGAAGTCGAAAGCCGGTGATTTCTACCATGTCCGCGTTCCACGGCAGAATCGGATCAAAATGACAAAAGGGGCGGAGCCCGGGGGGGTGAAAGGTCAGAAGTGAAAGACCAAACACACCCCCCCCCCCAACCCGATAAAAGGGCGAACCGAGACGCCGAGCAGTTCAGTGGAGTTGGGAGCCAGTTGAGGACAGAGCTCTGGAGTTGAGGACGGAGCTGAGTGGAGTTTGGAGCCTGGGGTCCAGCCGGGCCTGCGGTGTCGTGCGGGGTTGTGGGTTGGTGGAGGCAGCTGGAGAGAGGTCGCCAGCCAGGGACATAACGGTCCGAGGTGATCGGGCCCCAGGATGGTCCGAGCGACGCGGAGGAGTGAGCTGGCTCTTAAGAGAGCATCAACTCTAAAAGAGCGAGGCCCGTTCGCTCCTCTGAGGCGTCGTCGGCCAGGCCTGATTGACTAGGCTGCACGGCAAGGCCTGAACCGACCGGGCCGCTGTTACACCAGCTGCCGTGTTGACGACGAGACATCAAGGGTCGCCCCAGAGAGTCACCACGAGGGTGGCAGGTAACCTGCGCGGTCTCGCAGAGCTCCTGCGGTCTTCACGGCTCAGTGGAACATTAAAGGTCTACGGGCCCAGTTCTCTTTTCTTTCCTGGGGTTTTGCATGGAAGTCGGTGGCGTCTTGTCCTATAAGTAGAACTGTTAAGTGCCTGTACATTAGTAAATAGACAACGGCTGTAGGTCTTTTTGCTCGTGTCCTGTCCCTTACTCCCATTGCATTCATTGCTTGCATATATGTATAAATAAATGTCCTCATTGTTTGAATATTCACCTGCTCGTTGCGTCCCTTCCTCCATCGAGCTGCCATAGTTGCGTTCAGAATAATAGCTGGTTTTTAAAAGCCGATAAGATAATCGGATCCAACGGGGCTTGGCGATAATACACCGCTCGGCAAATCGCAAACGGAGCGAGCTACCTAAGCGGCTCGCTTCCGAGCAAGTTCCCTTGAGGTGCAACCTCTCGGTAGTCTGTCCGTGCGAATAATTAGGTAAATCGACAATTCAGCGATCGGACCCTGTAGCGAGGGCAGAGCATTGACAAGGTTGTGGTGTGCTTAAAAACACACCCGTAGCTGGATTTCGGCGTTGATCCGGAAAGCTATGACTGGATTGCCCGTTCGGTGGGCGCGCGGCTGCAATTAGCTAAAAGCGGTCGCCCGCACGCCGAATGGGTGGAAACTACAACATGGGTGTCAGCGAGCGGAATTCAAACCCCTCCGTCTCCACACTAAATTAACGGGAATCGGATCAAGGGTGTGTAGAGTGACCCTCCGTTCCCATTAAATTCCGAGGGTGGAAATTTTTTTATGACCGATACGCAAAATGGCAGCTGAAGGCGAGCAGGGGCAGGAGGGATTAGAAATGATAGAATCTATGGCCCAGGACGAGATCACCGTGCAGGACACTCCCATTATGCAGGTTGACTATACCCCGCAAATAGACGCAGAACTCGAAATGGGCGCGGGGGCGGCCGCGGTGTATGACACCCCCCCCCCTCCATCAAATTCGCTCCCCAGTCCCCGGCGGATCCGCGCCCAATAATGGCGAAGCGACTGCCACAGGGCCACCTGACATAAGCCAGCTATTAATAATTTTGCTGGCAGAAATGAATGCAAATGCGCAGCAAATGAAAAACGAAATGAAAGAAACCATGGAAGAAATGGGAAACAAAATGGATGACATGAAAAAGGAAATAAAAGAAGAAATGAAAAACAACATGGATAAAAATATGCAAACGCTGCGGGGTGAGATGCAGTGCATGGGGCGAGGCCTCCAAGCAGGCATAATGGCGATTGTGCACGACGAAACGCGAATGACTGAGCACAAAATGGCGACACCACGTGGCGATACGTTCGAGCTGACGAGAGGGAGTGCAACGGCTGTCAGGCCCGCGATGGAAACGGGCGAGGTCAAAATAATTCGGGAGACGTGTTGGGGGAGACTCGTGAAGGTGATGGAGAAAGTGACGGTGACAGAGAGGGAAAAATTAAATGGGGTGACTGAGACGTGTACGAGACATGTAGAGACGAGGGAAATAATTAAGAAGACAACGGAAATAAAAACACCAGAGACGCGGGAGATAGAAATGGTAGAGAAGAAACTACACGATAAAGACAAAACTAAAGAAGAGCACACACACATGGAGTTAGTGAGGGACAATGAGGGGGAGCTCGGGGAATGTGTCGTGACCCGGTGCAAGCAGTAGGATAGCCTTCTTCAGCAACGAGGGGAGGGAATATTCCCCCTTGAAGCGGATCGCGACCAGGTGAGTCCGGTCGAGCTTTGCGAGTTAGAGTGGGCGAGTGCTGTGAATGGGCACACGCGGAGCTTGGGGGGGAATGGAGGCCCCGGGGCCCCTTGTGGTAGCACAAATTCCCAATGTGATTGTTCCGGTGTGTGTGTGGTTACGTGTGTGATTTCGAAATGCGTGTTGGAACGCACGCATAGCGTGGGTGAAAGGCAGTGTGTGAAAGAAATGGCATGCATGAGTGAGAGGCCGTGTGTGAGAGAAACAACGTGTGAGAGGTCACTGCATGTAAGGGAGATGACGGTTGGTATGCGAGAACATGCAACCGCATGTCCGAGTGAGAGTGTCATGGCGAGGTGTGTGAGCGTCATGGCACGTGGGAGTGCAGGAGTTGAATGGCGACAAAGACTGCGCCAGACGAGGGACAAGGGTCGAGTAGCAGCCGTAGCCGTTTTGGGGACCGTGCTGGATTCGCACGGCATCGCGCGCGAGGTCCGTGCTGTGCTTCGCACGAGGCCGCCGCGTGCGCGCCTGCGCGAGTGAAATCCGGTCCGGAAACGCACACGGTGGATGTAAGCCGATCCCGCGGACGGACAGAGGGTAGGCTGGAATAACGAATTTGGATCGGACGGTTTCTCCAGGCGAGCGTGTATGTAAACATGTGCTCGCGTGGGGAACCCCTCGAAAGGCGAGGCTTGCTTGGGATGCGCAGTGATGTCGTGGCTGCACGAATAGTTGGAATCCGGCAGGAGGGGAATCCCTGCCGGATGTTACCATCCATGGAGGGACGAGGAGCGTGAACAGCTGCCATGACGTCATGCAAAAAGAGCGCAGGTTGTGAGTTGCCGCGCTGGTGAACATTAGGAAAAAAAAAAAAAAAAAGAGAAAAGCAAGCCTCACCACTTTGGGTAAACAGGATTCCCTGGGCAAGGGGTGGAAGACCCCCCTTGCCTTGGGCACAGGAACACCACTAGTTAGGGGGATTGGTTAGCTTAGCTAGACCAGCTTCATGGGGCAGGGACAAGTCCTCATGGGGCCCGTGGAATGGTTAGTTAGTGAGGGATTTCAGTTTAGATTTAGGAAATGGGAACCATGGATTTGGAGACACTGACAGACATTGAATGTGTAGTGGGGACGAAGCTTAGCTACGTAGAGTTAAAAGGATGTGCTGTATTTTAAGGGATGACGAGGGAGCACGAGGTAGTTATGGGATTTAGAAAGAAGAATGGCAGTGTTCAGCGATGATATGTGTTGAAGAGTGGAAAATGTACTTGATGAGTGAGTGAGGGCCAGCGGGCCTGAGTGTATGGAGCGAATGTGGTATGCATGGTGCGATGAGTGATTGGGGGGAGGAGTAATTCCCACCCAAGGGACCCCAGGGTCAGAGTAATGGTAGTTTAGTGGGTTAGTCAAATTGACAAAATGGAGGTCGTTTTGCTGTTGATGCGAATGTAGGCTCAAGCCCCGTTTGGAGGGGTGCAGGAGTCCTGTTGACGGGCTGGGAGCGTGGCTGCAAACGGTGAGTTTCGATTAGTGGGAACCCCGGGCACCGAGCAAGTCGGTCACGGGAGGCCAAAGGCCCAAGAGGGGCCGGGATAGTGTAGTGGGCACGGGTGGGCCTGCACGATGCGGGGCCCGTAGCGCCAATAGCCACGTGGGCAGTGTCGTGGGCACGGGCGCCTGGGGAAAGGGGCCCGTGGCACCAGTTTGCCACATGAGCATCGAGGGAGAGTAGCCGTGGAGGGCACTCCCCAGGTTTTTAGGGAGCTGGTAGGCTCGGAGACAGTCGCAGGGCCCGGGGGTGCCATAGTTGGAGAATCGGCAGAGGGTAGTTCCTGCCAAGTGAGCCGCGCTGCCCAGCCACAAAACCGTGCGATGGCATGGACGAAAATTCGAGGGCATGGCCCAAATTTGTGAGGACACCAACACAGGCGACGGGAATCTTGGTTGGTAGAACCAATAGTTTAAGCGACAGGCGCTTTTGGAAAGCCCCGGGGTCTTTAAAAGTTAATAAATGTTAGGGTAGATAGGGAAGTGTACCCCTCCACACCATCCATCCCTTCGCTCTCGTTGTGGGCCGCTGGACTCACCGTGGTAAGGAGATCGCTGAGATCTGAGGTGGCCATTCTGAGGCTTTGTTGGGCCTCAAGACAGGACGCTAGCTCTCCCTTATTCCCCTCCAGGAAGGGAACATAGGGGTTGGGAGTAGGCTAGGTGACAGAATCGGTTAGCCGGACAGAGACAATAAAGGGGGTTATGGAGATGATTTATAGATGGATTATAGAAGAAAAAGGGGAAAAAAATTAAGATGGGGCTAAATTTGGTTTGCAAACTAAGGGAGTGGGTATGGGCAGAGACAGGCAAAGGCGATAGGTTGGGAGGGAGACAGTAGGGTAGGTCCGAGCCTGTCTTCAGACCCGCCGGCACCACCGCACTCCCTCCACAACGAGACAAGAGGCCGGCTTCATATGCCGGCCTGTTTGTGCTACAGTGGCCTGTTCCGGCCTTGCCTCGCCATGCCTTGTCTGCTAGCCCTTGCGTTTGCATTTGCCCCTGTTCCATCCATCACCATGTGCGCCAGGATCATTGCGCAAGTTGAGGGGACTGCCCTGTAGGCAGCCCCGCCGACCATTGCGTTTGCTTGCGTCAGTGCCCATTCAGTGTTCTGTAGGGAATGCCCTAAAGGCAGCAACACCACGGGACTGCATTGAGCAGCCCATGCACCGTGTTTTCCATCCATCCATCCATTCGCTCATTTTTGTGTTTGCTTACGTCAGTGCCCATCCAGTGTTCTGCAGGGACTGCCCTGTAGGCAGCCGCACATGGGGACTGCATTGGTGCAGCCAGTGCACCGTTTGTGTTCATACCTGAAATTGTTTCATGAGCCAGAGACAGCATTTTGGCAGCCTGGCTCCCTGCTTCAAAAATGGCCTGTGGGATGGCATATGGCATGCCGGGTTGGGTTGAGTTGCCTCCAGCAGCTGAAGACATGAAAAGATTCAGTGACAGACTACGGGGCCTTTTGAACAGGCCTCGAAGACATCTGACCTTCAGCTGCGGGGGCGCTCACCCTCACAAATTATGACTAACTTTGCCATGCCCTTTTTCCCCACAGAGTCCGTCAGTCCTGGGCCATGGTTTAATGTAAAATGTATAAGGTTAAGTTAGGCCTAAGCCACATTTGCTCTACAGCGAGGATACGGTGGCCGTACGACCTCTGAATTGACAGAAACGTGGGGCGGCCGCAGACTTTCTGAGGTGGCCTCAGGGTGGCCGTACGCCATATGGCTATATTTTACAGGCCGTGGAATTATAACTTTTTTCATTTCTACGTTCGCTGTAGCAATTCGACAAGGCGAAACAAAAGAACTGGTAAAAAAAAATAATAATAAAATAAAAAAGAACCCACTCGTAACCGTCCGTCTGGCCGCACGTTCGCCTTAGGGCCCCCCTGCGGTCCCCCTGCGGTCGCCTTGCGGGCACCTTGCGTCTGCCTTGAAAATTATATGGCCGCCGCAGGAATGCCCTAAGGTCACCGTGCGACATCAAATCAAAGACCGTACACAGCACACCCACGTTTTCGGTCTCCACAATTTATAAATACGTCGTGCGGCTACCCGAAAAATAAAAACATATGTGACTGCTACATTGTCTGACCGTGGAAATACTGCGGCCGCCGTATAATTGCTAGTGGCCATAGACTTTGGAGACCCCACGGCCGCCGTAGCAAATGTGACCTTGGCCTTAAGGATAAAATTGTAAATGACTTTTGCCCCCCCTGCATGTTTGTTGTGGAGCCGGCAGTTGTAGTTAAGTCGTCTGAATGAGTGAGTTTGTTTAGTCAGTTACACAGCCCACAGGTTATTTACTTTTGGGACACGGATACACCAAATGTCACACTCAGGGATCCAAAGGTAAATCGTACTAGGGGAAACTTACACATGAAGGCACACGAAAATTTGACGACCCGGGACGAGTCTGTAAAAAGGGGAGGGGGTAGTGTTACGGTTGTGGAAATTCACAGAACACCATACAGGTTCCCCAGAGATCAGTTATGTCGATAAGTGCGTGTCCAGGTTAGATATCCCCACCGATGTCTAAAGGGCAGTATTCGTGTGCCGGGCTGTGCATCTTTGAGGTAGTATTATTCTTTTCTATCTTTATTTGAAAACAAACATCTCCTCACCTTCATCTCCACGGCGCTGCCATTTGGTCACCTGCAACGGCATCCACGAGCGAAGTCGAAAGCCGGTGATTTCTACCACGTCCGCGTTCCACGGCAGAAATCGGATCAAAATGACAAAAGGGGCGGAGCCCGGGGGGGATGAAAGACCAAACACCCCCCTCCCCCCAACCCGATAAAAGGGTGAACCGAGACACCGAGCAGTTCAGTTGAGTTGGGAGCCAGTTGAGGACGGAGCTGAGTGGAGTTTGGAGCCTGGGGTCCAGCTGGGCCTGCAGTGCCGTGTGGGGTTGTGGGTCGGTGGAGGCAGCCGGAGAGAGGTCGCCAGCCAGGGACATAACGGTCCAAGGTGATTGGGCCCCAGGACGGTCCGAGCGACGCAGAGGAGTGAGCGGTCTCTTAAGAGAGCATCAACTCTAAAAGAGCGAGGCCCGTTCGCTCCCCTGAGGCGTCGTCGGCCAGGCCCGATTGACTGGGCCGCACGGCAAGGCCTGAACCGACCGGGCCGCCGTTACACCAGCTGCCGTGTTGACAACGAGACATCAAGGGTCACCCCAGCAAGTCACCACGAGGGTGGCAGGTAAACTGCGCGGTCTCGCGGAGCTTCTGCGGTCTTCATAGCTCCGCGGAACATTAAACGCCTACAGGCCCTGTTCTCTTTTCTTTCCTGGGGTTTTGCATGGAAGTCTGTGGCGCCTTGTCCTATAAGTAGAACTGTTAATTGCCTGTACATTAGTAAATAGACAACGGCTGTCGGTCTTTTGCTCGTGCCCTGTCCCTTACCCCCATTGCATTCATTGCTTGCATACGTGTATAAATAAATGTCCTCATTGTTTGAATATTCACCTGGTCATTGCCTCCCTTCCTCCATCGAGCTGCCGTAGTTGCGTTCGGAATAATAGCTGGTTTTTAATAGCCGATAAGATAATTGGATCCAACGGGGCTTGGCGATAATACACCGCTCGGCAAATCGCAAACGGAGCGAGCTGCCTAAGCGGCTCGTTTCCGAGCAAGTTCCGTTGAGGTGCAACCTCTCGGTCGTCTGTCCGCGCGAATAATTAGGTAAATCGACAATTCAGTGATTGGACCCTGTAGCGCAGGCAGATCATTGACAAGGTTGTGGTGTACTTAAAAACACACCCGTAGCTGGATTTCGGCGGTGATCCGGAAAGTAACGACTGGATTGCCCGTCCGGTGGGCGCACAGCCGCAATTAGCTAAAAGCGGTCGCCCGCATGCCGAACGGGTGGAAACCAAAACAATATTTCTCTATTTGAGGATCACATTTGATCGTCTTATGAATCTAGTACAATGGCATTTTTCTAGTTTGAATCACAGCAAACTAAGAGCTCGTCTATACTGCCCGATAATGAGTGATACGAACACTTCTCACTTTACAATCAGATTCAGCACACAACCTTACCTCCCCCCTCCCAACCACCCAAACATCGATGCCTTATTTTACCCACACATGCGGCTGGTATTTGTTTAATGCATATCATCTCAACAACATAAAATCCAACAAAAAATGTTTAATATATTTAAAATAATAATAACAAATTTTCAAAAAAAACCTCTATATAAAGCTGTTCTCTGGGCATTAATTAATGCCATTTAAGGGTCAATTCAAGAGATCACAAAGTTTTTGATGAAAGGAACATTATCCACCCACGGGGTATTCATGTCATTCTGTACCAATAAGCTAACATTGTTTTTGCTGTCGTCATGCTGCTATTGGCATTCAACAAACGATTGCAAAATAAATGTATTGTATAACAAAGCGACGGAATGATATTCGGTTACATTTTTAATGAAAATCAAACCGAGATGTGTAAAAAATGGTTGTGACCTTTAAAAGTCCCACAGAACCTTTTCGAAGCTTTGACCAAATTGCCGAATTGTGTGCAAGCTTGTCTTTTGACCAACTCACCCGGTTATGGTGAACTGGAACATTTACGTTATCTGCAGAAACTGATAGGGCTGGGATGGTATTCACTTGTGCCTTAATTTTGGTTTCCAGAGGGAGGCATTAAGGGTTTAGTCTTGATGTCCATGGTGCTCCACTTTTTGAAGAATATTTTTTTCCATTATTTTTTATTCTTCCAATTATTTAAATATTTTTCATTTTTCAACCGTATTATTTTTCCATTATTTAATTTCTTGATTATTTTCATCATAAGGCAGAAGTTCAAGTGCTACCAATTGGCTAATATTATGAGTTGACTCTACCAGTGAACAATCAGCGATCTCAGCTGACAGCCCTCTATTTTTAGTGTTTCTATTTAGGAATGACAGGTAGCTGAGTTATGAGCATTGTACCTGCATACAATTATGTTTCAACAGGCATAAAGAGGAATGCTGTGCTTACCATGGCATTCAAGAGAAGTAGTGTGCTAACTAAGAACTTTTAAGAATGCGGCTGAATACCCACGCCACATTGGTGAAACAAGCCTTGGTGAAGTGGACACCAAGAGCCAGCCTGTAAGCTCCCCAACAAATCTCATGTATAAATGCGGGTGAATCTCCGCAAGTTGTCCCCTTCTGAAGTTCCGAGTTCAACCCCTTGCACAATGCAACCCGACTGTCAACCTAAGCCTGCAATTCTGCCGATTCACAATGCAAAGCACATTCTTGCACCGACGTGTTACCGTGAAGGTCAAAACCAAAATATTCTGGATCTTGTTAAAACAAATTAATTGGACACGATTGCATCTGTCGAGTATCGGCCAACACTGGGATTCCGTGGCCATATCTGTCTGGAGGTGAATATAAAGTTGCGTCTAAAGACTCGCAGTTCAAGCCAAAAGCCCATTTCAACTTCTAGCGATGTAATTATGAAGAAATGAACAAGACTTGTTCCTGTCAACTGGAATGGAAAGAGGAATTAAGGGATCATGCTTGCATTGATTGAATCAAGAAACAAATTCAGATACTTCTTGTTTTCTTTTCTTTTTTTATGAAGAATGCATCGAAGAATCTGTACCCAAGAGCAAACCAGGATCTAAAAGAAGGAACATTAATGTTGACAAAGACACTGAAAATGTCCAGGTGAAAATAAATACATACATAAATACAAGCCGGGAGGCAATGATGGTTCGCGGGCATTATTGAACAATGCCACGATAGGTACAATTGAGTTAGTGGAAGCTTTTGAGGAAGTCCTACCGTAAAAACCTATCTCTTCCATCAAAATTGACCAAATAAAATCGGATTTTTTTATATGTTGTACTTATGGACATTACACACAGCTTCTAGGAAATGAAATTGTGAGAAAATAAAACGAAAAAAAAAAGTTCAAGTGGGCGTGGCTCCCCCCACAAGGGGCGTGGGATGCCTCATACAAAAAGACACAACTAGACCATGATATCTAGCTTGTATCCAAGTTTCATCAAGATCGCATCAAACGTCACGGAGCTATGCTCTGGAGAGAGTCACAAACAGACAGACAGACAGACACAACGAAAATAGTGGTCACTGCTGGCACCCATGGACCAATAGTGGTCACTGCTGGCGCCCGCGAACCAATAAATAAAAACCAATGTCACCCCCAGGGTGACCAGTATCTTGCCAAAATGTGAACATGAGTGACTTATTTATTCGATTAAAGTTACTCAAAAAATAAGGGTTTCGTCGACCTTGATGCTTGACCTTTATGTGACCTTGACCTTTATATTTTCGTACGGTTAATGGTATCTCTCCAGGACCGTTGTACATGAAATATCAAGAGATTTTGATGAGAACTGAGGAAATAAAATTTTCATGAAAAATCCGTTTTTTTCATCATGACGTCATCAAATGACGTCATAGCGTCAAACTTTTGACAGATCTGGAAAGCACTTATCAAGCGCTTTCATATGAAGTATTACTCGATATGATATCTAAGATTTCAAAATTTTACCTTGGGGTCAAAAACTTTCGACCTCCAGAGCTAACCATGAAGGTCAAGGCCAATCGCCACCAAAAATTAATCAGCTGAGCGCCAGACCATGAACTATATTCCCATGAAGTTTGAAGACGATCCGATCAAAATTACTCAAAAAATAAGGGTTCCGTCGACTCCCCTGATTTGCGACAAAGTGACCTTGACCTTTGACCTTGACAATTTTATGCGCTGAAAGGGACCTCTATAGGACTCTGATACGTGAAGTTACAAAAATTTCCAATGATAACTGTGCTCTGCAGAATTTTTTATACGTGATTACAGACAAAAATAAATAAATAAATAAACAAATAAATAAAACATACAAGCTGACTAACATATCTTGCAAAAACTTCGTTTTGGCAAGATAACAAAATCGAAATTGGACTGCGTGCAGGTTATCGGAGTGAAGACTACGGACAATTCAAACGGCTAAGAAATGACCTTTGGAGAGAAAGATAAATTAAACCCGGTCTTTGGGGAAGAGTCGACTACAAACCTGAATTTAAATCCATAAAGTTTGTGGAGGTGTGCCAATAGTCAGGTGAAAGTCAGAAATAAATCGACAATTTTGAAAGAGATGATGGATCTTTAACTCAGCCTGACCAATATAAGGTTTGAAACCTTACTTCAACAGTGTTTCACGATCAAAGATATCCATGACCTGCCAACAAAACGACGTCAACAGAAAGGATACGATGGGCGACATTGAATGCTGAGATAACAACCAAGGAAGCGAGGTGAAAGTAAGTTAAACAGCAACCAATCAGCAGGTCCCGATGGTTTCCACCCTCGATCACTCATACAGACGGTGGCAGTTACAGCCGAAGTGTAAACAACAATCTTCACAAAATCTCTGCAAAAGTAAAGGGAGTTCTTCCAAACGAATGGAAACTCAGCAATGTCATTCCGATTTGTAAAATGAGGTTAAAAAAAAAAGTTGAGAGAGTGCTGCAAACGATCGTTCAGTCAACCTCACGTCAATTATTGGAAAGCCAATGGAGAGCCTGATACGTGATTCATCACTGATGAAGCACATGGTTGAGTGTGGCGTGCTTATTGACACGAAACCTGTCTTCATGTCAGGAAGATCACGTGATGCACATTCACTTTGGGAGTTCGAAGAATGGACCAGGTTACTGGAGGAGGGGAAACCAATGGATATGCTCGACCTCGATCGCAGAAGAACATTTGACGGTGTCCCCCTTGAACGACTCCTACGTAAGCTGACAGCTTATGGAGCAAAAGGGAAAGACCTTGATATTATATGGATTTCTCTCTCACAGGAAAAGTTATCGTGAATGGAGCCGCATAATAATGATAACCATCGATTTCTCATGGTATAGCACGAGGTAACGTGTTGGGGTCAGTGCTATTCGTGATCTGATCTTCATTAATGATCTCCCACAGTAAAATACAAGGAGCTGTCCAGTTATCTGTCAAGAAGACACTACGTTGTATGGCCCAGCAGGGTAGCACAGAAAAAGAGACTCCACAAAATTTCCTGACCAGACTGGCACAATGGTCTGAAAGATGGCAACTACCCTTCAACAGCAAAACATGCAAGTTTCTTTGCATTGGTCAAGAAAATGCACAAACTGTTTACTGAATCAATGGAGTCATAACTGCAGGTCATATCTAGTGAGAAGGACCTGGTTATTAAAATGTATAGTGAACTTACAACCCAGAAACATGTGTCCACAGTTGTTAGCAAGATTTGTATGCTACTCGGTTATCAAAAGGACATTCAAAAAAAAAATAAATAAATAAATAAAATAAAAACTTTACAGGGAGACTTTGCCACTACTCCAATACCTTGGTGAGACCTCACCCAGGAAATGTCAATATCCTGCGGAATCTCCATTTCAAAGAGGATGCCGAGAAAGTAGAGACGATAGAAGGTCCAGAAGACACCAAATCTGGTCCATAATGTCACAATAATCTTCCATCATCAACAAAGTCCTCAATATGCACTCTCTACTCCAGCAAAGAAGAGGGGACATGACCATGGTTCACAAGATCATGCATGGAATGATGCAAAAAGACCCAAAGAATTTCTTCTCTATGGCCAAATACACAACAACAAGAGGGCATTCACTAAAACCATTTAAGGAAAGAAATCGCCCAGATGTGAAGATGTTTAGTCGTAACCGAGTGGTCGAGGATTGGAACGGTTTTCCGCAGCAGATTGTTGAACTAGACCCGGCCAAACATTAATGGGAGCTTGGTACTCAGTAACCCTTACACATGCACATCACAGAGTACAGGATTGACTACAGAAGGGAACCAGGAACATCGGGACACCTTGAATCCTGTCCTTATGGCAGGTGAAATCCCACAGAATTACGGACGGGGTCAGCACCCCCACCACAAGCGGCTCCACATGATGCGTATACATACAGCAGAGGGAAATGGTGTCCTCCCCCACGTGAACCCGCAATTTCCACATTTTTAGGTAAAAATATAAACAAGTTGGAGTGGCCATCCCAGACTGAATAAAACATTCCGATGTGTACCCCGAGTAAAAAAAACAGCAAGTTTTAACCACATTTCTACACACACACACACACACACACACACACACACACACACACACACACACACACACACACACACACACACACACACACACACACACACACACACACACACACACACACACACACACACACACACGTGGCTCGTTTCAACGCCTTAACCCCACAACTGTGATGATTGTACTTTTCATTATACTACAACACAGATATAATTGGTGAGCTTGAATTTGATCTCACAGGATTCCGAATCCACTTGCACCCAACTGCTTACAGATCAATACTCCTCACCAGTCTGTCGAACAAGAGATGACCTTCATTGGACAGGTACAATGATGGACAGGTACTGACGGCAACTTTCTGATCAATCAACTTTATGTAATTAACTCACCTCAAAGAACCTTGAGACCTAAAATACCTCAAGACCCCCAAAGACAAATAAAGAAAGACCCTCAAGACCAAGACCCTTGAGACCTCAAACACCTCGAGACCATAAAGACCCTCTAGACCCCCAAAGACAAATAAAGACCCTCAAGACCTCAAACACCTCAAGACCCCCAAAGACCAATACAGAAAGACCCTCAAGACCATGACCCTTGAGACCTCAAACACCTCGAGAACATAAAGACCCTCAAGACCATGACCCTTGAGACCTCAAACACCTCGAGACCATAAAGACCCTCAAAGAAAGATCCTCAAGACCCTGATCCTTCCCTCCCAAGAGTTCTAGATCAACAACAACAACAAATCATAAAAGGACAACACGAGACGTGAGTTTGGTGCACAGAGAGACAACAATCAGCAATGATTGATCGGCGGGACTCTCACCGCCCTTGCACGGCGTGCGATGCTGACTGTGCTGCGCCCGGTACGCCTGCACCACTTCCCATTCCCCGTTGTCCAACTTGACGGGGAAGGACACGCTGAGCACGTGGTTACACGGCTTGATGATGCGGAGGATTCCGCGGACGCGCTTCGTCTTGTCGTCCAACGACTCTCGAGTCTTCATGTTTTCCACCAAGGAGTCGTGTATGATGTCGGCGCCTCGATCGAAGAACCCCTCAACCATCCGAAAGAAGTTCGGGTCATCTTTGTCCTGAGAGTCCACATCGGCCGGACCACTTCCCAGGCCTCGGACGCACTGAAGGCAAAGCGGATACCGGCTGGAGGCTGCGCCGCAACGGAGGCCGAACGATGCGCCGGTGAGGATGCGGAGCATGGTAAACGGTGGAGAAATGTGACGGGGAGAGCCGGGAGACTGTTGGCACAGGTGGTGTCTGTACCCGTGCCGTGTCACAGACCGAGTTCAAACCAGGTCGATCTGACGACAACAACAACGACGACGACGACGACGACGAAAGCAAAAATGGATGGCCGAACGAAACTGAAGAAGGAAAGTCAGTCTCGATGAGGAAAAAGCGACGCGAGAAAAATCTTTTAAAAATCTGTAAAAAAAAAAAAACGATGATTTATAAGAAAATGGGAGATCTCAACGAGCCTGTCATCGATCGTGCCTCAGATCGACGGTAAGCTTGTCATGGGTGGACCTTTTTCCAGGAATTGGGCGTTTCACAGCTGGCGCCCAGGTCCACCAATCGGATGCTGAGAAAGCGTGGCGTGGAGGCGGAGCGATTGTGACGATCCAATCAGAAGACGAGGAAACTCCTCTCAGCGGTCCAATGCCTCAGTCCAACGCAATGACGCACCTCTCTCGTCAATGGCTAATCGCACGATGAACGTTCTCAGCGTCATTTCGAAATCCCATTGAGTGGGCGGAATGCTCTCAATTATTGGTTCACGAGCCAGTAAGCGACCACTATATTCGTTATGGGTGTGTGTCTGTGTCTGTGTCTGTGTCTGTGTCTGTGTCTGTGTCTGTGTCTGTGTCTGTGTCTGTGTGTGTCTGTCCCGAGCATAGCTCCGTGGGTTTTTATCCGATCTTGATCAAATTAGGGTGCGAGGTTTGTATCATGATCTAGTTGTGTTTTCCGGAGAATGGGCGGAGCCACGCCCAAAAAAACGTGTTTTTAGGGGGTAGCCGGTTTAAAGTTACATCTTCTCCGAGGGGTTTGTCAAATCTGGCAGGGGTTTCGGTATTTGGTTAGCCCAATGGCACCCCATGGAGCTCGATTTTTCATTTTTATCCCAAGGTCAAGGTCACAAGGTCACGAACTTAGAAAATGTCAAAAAAATCAATAAATTGGGCATCGAGCTCCTCCGGTTTTCAACTGTTTCGAATGAAAGTTGGTAGGCAAGTCGTGCTCTTCGAGTACTACAACTTTCATCTTTTATCTTTTTCCCGATTCCCGCCAGTTTGCCCGTGGCGCCCCCTTCAAGTTTGTTTTTACGGTGATTTCATCAAAGTCTGGATAATCCGAGGAGTGTGAAATGCCATATAGCCTATATGACGTTATATTGTTTCTGGAATGTTCCAGAGGAAGTTTTGCACCAAAGGTCATAATCCTTTACCTTTGACCTTTAAGGCCACAAAGGTCAAATTTTCAAAGTTGTGGGAATCGAACCGGGTTTTCGACCTTCTTCAACAAACTAACTCCAATAAGCTATAGCACGTATCCTGTTTCCTTATTTTAATGTGCACAACATTGTTTTGTGACCTTTAAAGGTTATGCAAAGATCAAATTTTGAAAGTTGTTGAACGAAACCGGGTTTTCGACATTTTGCAGCTAATAACCTGTCACTCGTACCACATCATGTTGATCATTTTTATAACTTGGTCAAAAATTATCACATTGTCTCATCCTTGACTTCTGAAACAATCTACATTGTCAAATACTGCTCGTGAACCATCGTCGTCTTCAGACTTGTGCTATTTATTTACAGATCCTAAAAAGTTTGTATTTTTTGCTTTTTATTGCTGTCTTTACTTGTTTTCTAATTTACTTATCTTTGTTAAAAATAAAGTTCGTTTTTTTTTTTTAACACCACACTCGGTGGTGTAATAGTGTCTGGGAGGTCACTCATTCAAACCCGACCCAGTCACACAAAAGACTTGAAAAATGGTACATGCTGTTTCCTTGCATGCTGCTCAGCATTTATTAAGGACTGTCAGAGGGTACCCGGTGTTGCGTGGTGAAAGCAAGGGTACCCGGCCGTGTGCGGTGCTGTTGTTTTGAAGTACCCGATACCTGGCCAAATAAAACAATCCTGTTGGCGTTGTGAAGAAATCAAATTTTGTTTTTTTTTTATTTTTTTGTAGGGGTCTAAAAGACTTCTCTCCACCCACTAAGGAATGGGGTCAGGGATCATTTAATATTATCTTTCACATAACTACAAAGGTGATTTTAAACTACAAATATAACTACGAAGGCATTTTGATGATAGAGCATTTTTTTTTTAAATCCAACTTTAAAAAAATCCAGCTTTTAAAAAATCCAACTTTAAAAAAAAATCCAACTTAAAAAAAAATCCAATTAATAAAAATCAAATTTTTAAAAAATCCAACTTTAAAAAGAATCCAGCTTTTAAAAAAATCCAATTTAAAAAAAAATCAAGCTTTAAAAAAAAAACTTTTATTTGTTTATTTGTTGCCTAAAACACTCCACGACACTCACGGATGAACCTCTGAAAGTTTGACCAAGAACCGTCCAGCCATCTCTGAGAAAAATGGTAACACACACACACACACACACACACACACACACACACACACACACACACACACACACACACACACACACACACACACACACACACACACACACACACACACACACACACACACACAGACACACCTTGCAGTGTACTTTTCATTGGTGCCAGTTTGTTAGTACTTTTACATCATGAACTTTGTCCCATTTACTTGTCTAATCAATGGCAGTAGTGTAGGCGTGGGTTTTTTATCTGGTGTCTTACCAATCATTTTGCCCGACCGGCATTGAGGAAGTCTTGAACGGAAGTGTGACAATGTTTTCCTGCCAACAAAAGTGTGACAACCAGACCTCAACGGTGGTGTACAGAAGCATTTTAAAAAGTAACCATAAACATAAGGCGCAGGGAGGTGAAATTCGCTGCACGTGATGTGTAATGTGAGCAGAGTAAAACGAGTGTTCATTTACATACGTGCAATGTCGAATAAATAAAGAAGAGATAAGCATACCCGACGCTAGGCCGAGACTTCAGGCTTTGGCATGCTCACGAGGCTGCACCCCCGAAATTAAAGGTCCCAGAAAATAAAGAAATTTTTTGTACATGTCGTGTTTTAAAATAATGCTTTTCTATTTGTACATGTAGTGTTTTAAAATAATGCTTTTTCTTGCTGCAAAACATGATATCTTCCAGTCTGAATATTTTGAATAAAATAATTCCAACCCGTCATTTTGACAGGCTTTTAAATGAGTAATAATAAAATAATACAGTAACAAGAAAGAGCAATCAGAGATTGCAGACCCTCACCAAGACTTGTTTTGCACGGTGTATTTTGTGTGGCAAATAAATGGAAGGATGTACTAACTAAAAGGTTGTTGTAAATGTGTAAAGGTCAAATGATCTGAAGGTTGAAAAGGTCATAAGGTCTGAAAAGGTCTAAACCCTAAAGAGTCAAAATGGTCGAAATAGTCTCAAGGGTCTTAAAAGGCGAAGGGGTCTAAAGAGTGTAATTTAAGGTCGAAAGGATTGCAATTGTCTGAAGGGGTCAAAAGGATCTTAAAATGTTTAAAAAGGGTTGAAAGGTCAAATGGGTACACAGGGCATTAAAAGGTCTGAAAGGTCGAAAGGGTGGAAAGGAGTCAAAGGGTCTTTGGAGTTATAAAGGTTCTAAGAGGTTCGAAAGAGACTTAGAGGTTGAAGGGTTATAAAGGGTGTAATGGGTTCTGTAGGGTTTTAAGGGGTCTTAAAAGGTCTTCGGGATCAATTGGACCCTTTCAAAGGGCGGAGAAGCTCCTTGTGAGCCAACGGCCATCCATATCTGGTGCCCAAGAGTTCCTCCTGCATTTGGGTTACCTTTTACTACGAGGTTTGTGGTTTGGATAATTAATAGATAATTATTGATAGGGTTCACCACCATCTGCTTGAACATAAGGCCCAGTGCAGTCGGGCTATACACTAAAGAGGTCAACGATTGACCGTATCCTTGCTCTTCGTGTCCTCGCCAAACGCAGACGTGAGTTTCAACAGAGGTAGCTCACAGCCTATGTTGACCTCTGCAAAGTGTTCAATTCAGTGAATCAGGATGTCCCCTGGAAGATTCTCAGTCTTTGTGGGGTGCCACCAAAACTGATCAGTCTGATTTCTGAACTATACTTTGGTACTGATAGTGCTGTGAGATGTGGTGGTTCAAGCTCTAACTTATTTCCCGTTGTCACGGGAGTTCGTCAGGGGTGTGTAATGGCCCCCACACCTTTCAGCGCTTGTATGGACTGGATTCAGTGGAGGATGTCAAAGAGATCAAGTTGCAGTGCATCGTTTGGGAATATCAGGATCTCTGAACGTGATTTCGCAGAAGATGCACTCATCTTTGCGGAGACGCTGGATATCATTATGGGGCCCTCCAAGCGCTGAACGAGGAGTCAGAGCCGCTGGGATTATGGGTTTCCTGGGTCAAAACTAATATTCAGGCTTTCAAAGACATATTGGATACTGCTATATTGGCTGTATCTGTTTGTGGCTCGGATGTTGAGGTCACAGAGAGATTTACTTACCTTAGCAGTGATATTCATGTCTCCACATGTTGTGAACCAGGAGTCGATCGACGTCTGGGTTGGGCCTGAGGAGTCTGGATCATGGGGTGTGGTGCTGTCGGTATCTATGCAGCAGGAAGAAAGTCCAAGTTTTTAAGTCCTTGGTGCTTCTTGTCTTGCTCTACGGATTTGAGACTTGTACTCTGACCAAGGATCTGACGGAGACTTACAGTAACTTATTCAGTACCAGGTCTCTTCGGAGAATCCTTGGCTATCGCTGGTGAGACTTTGTGTCCAACGAGCATTTGCTGAGAGAAAATCAGATGAGATTTGTAATGTGTATAGTCCGTGAGCATCAGCTGCGGCTGTATGGACATGTGGCTCGTTTTCTTGATGCTAATCCTATTAACCAGATTCTCTTAGGGAGGGAGCCTTGTGTGAGTGTGCCATCCCTCAAATTTATGTTATATGGGTGTCCCGTCTGCCAACATTAGTTGGTGGATGTTAAGGATGCCACGGTGTCCTTTGCCAATTGTTGGTGAGTATTCGCCGGCACCATGACCAAAAAATTCCAAATTCCTGCCCGAACCAGTACGGGGCACCACGTTAGCAGCACAGCGATGCTTCCAGCAACGATGCTGTTCAGCAATGACTGGATACCATTCTGAGATTCTGAGCTATTTGTGGGCTGAATTGATTCCAAAGTACCTGATTCTCATTTCCAGCCATGGAATCGAAAGGGCTCGAGTGGTGAACTGGAACATCGATGACAAGTACTTCCTACCTGCCAGAAAGAAGTGCTTTGTGGAGGAATTTGTTTGTTCGTACCTCTTGATTGGCAATACAAACTCTTTGGGTCTCGGCTGCAACCTGAGACGACAAATTGTGCTCAGAATATGGATTTCCCTCCTAATCTCTCAATTGTACAATTTCTGTATGGTTTCAGATAGCTCACAAAATGCCTGACCTCATGTAAAAAGTTCAACTCTGAAATCCAGCCAATTATTTCATACCGAGAGGACAAAGAAGGTCATGTTGACATAAAAAGTATCATTTTGAGCCCTGATGACAACTTCTCGGTGCAGTATTTTTACCTCTGCCAATGAAGGTGAAGGAGGTTATGTTTTCACCCCCTTTCTGTCTGTTTGTTACTTGCAAAATCGAAGATTTTTCGAGTATATTAGTCAATCGATTTTGTTTTTCTGTCTGTCTGTTTATCGCCTACAGGTCACAATTTTAAACCGATCTTCATGAAGCTTCACCACATGGTCGAGTTTGTCATAAGGAAGAAGCCTATTGTTTATGAGGTCAAAAGGTCAACATCGGCCAAAGGTAAACAACTACGGTGGTATTTCTAAAATCCTCAATTTTCATTCCATTGACTTCAAATTTGAAGAGGATTTACATTTCAGGTCATTGAATTCAAACAGCCAATTATTTTTTAGGTCAAATTTGTTGTATTTATTTTGCAAGTATCGTGCTCTGCACGATGTCTTCTTCTTGCTTGTCTGTCTGTGTGCAGGATATCTCAAAATGTTGTGGATGGATCCGGATGAAATTTGGTGGATGAAAATGCAGACAAGATTCGGTGTGTGACAAGGAAGAATTGTTTCAGTTTTGGTGAAGACCCGAATCCGGATCTGGATACGATAATTTTTTAAGTGATTCTTCACCATTGAGATATAGGGCTAAACTCATATATATTGTTAAGGATTCAGCGATGGCTGGATTCGCACCCGACTCTTGATAGCCAAATGTTACAGATTCTGCGCCACCCTCACCACCGCCGTCTCCGGGGTTATAACGCCGGCTGGCTCGGCACAGGCCTCGGGTCACGCGTCTTCAATCGCGATACCAACGTACCCCTGGACCTTACCAGTTGGGGAAATAGACCCCGGTTACAGACTGGTTTTGTCTGATGCCGAGCGTTTTCTGCCAGTCTGTAACCATCTTGGTTTATATACCAATCAAATGGATCATTCCTCGACGCGACACAAATTAATCCAAAGCGGCAACTTCATACGAATCAGCCAGATTTATTGGGGAACATTGGGGAACACAACACAAGCAAAATATTCAAGACAATGTTTTTATCAATCTGTAACCCGTTCTTAACTTGGGAGATACGGATTACGGGTTTCGAAGGGGTCCCTACCGAGATATGCCTTAAACGACATGCAGACAAGACATAGACAGCATGCAGACAATACAGAGTACTTGGTGATGTTTCATGGATGAGAGGAAAGCGTCAAAAGCACGAATGTCACTCGTAACAAGTCGATGTCCACAGATTCACACCCCAAGCTCGAGCACGCCATGTGGCAAAATGGCACTCGACTTCCTTTGTAGCACCGCACGCGGCCTCCGCGCGCTCTGACCCCGCGTAAGGTCGATGGCACAAGACCGTCAGATCGACGATGGCTTTCAGCTGGTTTCTCACAAGGTCCAGCATATAAGTCCAGGCCTGGCCTGTTCACCAGACAAGGCCAAATCGAGGTTCCGTGCTCCGGCAGGCTGGGTCCATGGGATTCCAAGACGTCGTCGAGCCGTGAGGTGAGTAGGGACAGTCAGAGGCTCCGTTGTTTCTCTCTTGCCTCGAAGCCCGACTGCTCATCCAGCAGATCACGCCTCGACACCCGTCGTTTCTCTCTTGCCTTCCCGGCGCACTCTCGCCTCGAAGCCTGACTGCTCAACTCCGTCCTCAGTTCTTTTTCACCTTGTTTTTTTTCGGGGTGCACCCCTCTACGAAGCCGTCAAACTCCTCCTCCTCCCCTTAGTTTCACTTCCTCTTTTTGGCCACTCCCTCTCAGCCGACTGGGTGGGGCCTTGTCCGGAGGAGGGAAGGAAGAAGAAGAAGCTCTCGGTACACCACCACTGCACAAACAAATAACAGCTTGTGACATCTCCCGACACACATGTAACGTCAAATTACCGAACAACCTGGCTAAACATGCATTTAATGGGGAATCTGGGCTAATCGTATATTTAGTAGCATACGAAGGGCCATTTCCGTAACAATATCATGATATCTCAGAAAGTTGTAGACAGATTCGGATAAAACCTGGTGGACAGGGTTGGGTGTGTGACCACGACAAATTTATTCGATTTCGGAGAAGATCGGAATCCGGATCTGGATATGAGGATTGGTTAATTTTAAAGTGATTTTTCACCATTGAGAGATTGGGCCAAAACGATGATATTGCATGAAGTTTCAAAAATGTAATTGGCTCGATATGTTCTCGTGGATCAGGCATTACGTGACGGAGGTGTGCGCTCCACCGAGTGCCCTTCTAGCTCCCTATGCAATAGATGTGGAGCTCAGTATTCCGGACAATCGTGGACCTTCTTCGGTATGACTGGCAAACCCATTTTAAAGGCTTTGAGTGGGACATACTTGATTCAGTAAAATTGTGAAATTCACACTTTTGTCAAAAAATAATGAAACGTACTGTCGGTTTCAAATGAGATTGAACTTAAATATCTCCAACAGAATTTGAGATAAACCTTCCAAAATCGGTGATTCATTGGTGTGCAGACATAACTATTTGAGAAAAAAAATTTTGTGTCCGTAGTGGCAGAAGCGACAGCAGAGGGGCACCAACGAAATTGGTTCTGGAGCTTATTGGGGCCAGGTTGTTAGCCAGGCGAAGCAAGGTGGCATCTTTGGTGGGAAACCTGTGTCATGTGCTCTGAAGAAATATGCCCGTACAACAGCCTTTATCTACTATTGGACATTGAACCAGTATTTATAAGGCATCTCATGATCATATTTTATTGGCAACCAAATTCCATTTTCCATTTGACTCGGTACACTTTATGGTGCCGAATGAAGCCGATCATTTCATTAGCAGTAAAACTGGGACACAAATTCATCATTACCTTCGCCACAGAAGGTGGATGGAGGTAATGTTTTCATCCCTGTCTGTCTGTCTGTCTGTTTGTTTGTGAACAAAATATCTCAAAACATTGTGGACGGATTCGGACGAAATGTGGTGGATGAGTTGGTTAGGTGAAAATAATAAGCCGATTAAATTTTAGGTCAGGTCAGAATTCAGATCCGGCCTATCAGTGGGAAACAAAATGTAAACTAATCAGCTTGGTGGAGGTATGTGCTCTGCTGAGTGCCCTTCTGTAGTCATGTATATTTTATTATATCAACTAACAAATACCACCCATCGCTTCACTGAGAAGAATGCTAAAGAATGGGGAGGGAGAAAAGGGTGGGGGGGGATAGACGGGGGGAGTGAGGAGGTAGAGGGAAAACGAGAAAGGAAGGAGGGGGAGCGAGGAAGGGTGTGGGAGTGAGGAGGGAGGGAAAGTGAGGAGGTATGGGGGAAGGGAAGACAGTATGAGGTGAGAGGAAGGGAAGGCAGATGTGCGGTGGAGTGTTAATTACAATTCATACTGTCTCGTCAAAATGCTTCTGCACAGAATAACAGTGAAGATGGAAACAAAATAATGTCTGAAATCCTTTTTCTCCCGGTCATACTATAAACACGGTCTGGAAACAATCTCTCGTCCGGAGCCAAACTCCCGTCCAGACATGAATATAGCCAGGACGCATCCGGAGACAAACACCGCCCGGATGCGTCCCGAGCCATGCTGGCCGGAGACAAACACCGCTTGGACACGCCGAAAGACAAACTCCCGTCTGGACATAAGCACTGCCCGGACACAAACCCTGCCCGAACACGTCCGGGGACAAACACCATCCAGACATAACCACCATCTGGATATGTCCAGAGACAGAGAGGGGATGTGGGAGAAAGGTGCTGCACTGTATTGAGAGGAGAGAGGAGATGTGGGAGAAAGGTGCTGCACTGTATTGAGAGGAGAGAGGAGAGAGGAGAGAGGAGAGAGGAGAGAGGAGAGAGAGAGAGAGATTATGCTTTATGAACAACACAGAAGCACGCACACACGGGTTTGGCCGATATCAGCAATTTTTTGGGAATCGGCAGGTTGGAGTTGGTGTGATGAACAACTACAGTACTTACTGTATACAACCCAGAAACCTTGAGTAAGTTTCACCAAAAACAACGTTACATTTACTTAGACGTTTCAGGGAGGTGTTCACAAACATTATTCTTCATAAACAGCTGTGTATGACGGGTTGAAAAAAAACATTGGCTCAGTAACTTAGAAAACACGTTAATACGGCAAACGGCTTGGAAATTGGATGTTACTTCACAACCACTCATTCAGAATTACAGAGCACGAACCACTCACTCAGGGTGATGGAGCATGACCTACTCACTCAGGGTGATGGAGCACGAACTACTCACTCAGGGTGATGGAGCATGAACTACTCACTCAGGGTGATGGAGCACGAACTACTCACTCAGGGTGATGGAGCATGACCTACTCACTCAGGGTGATGGAGCACGAAGCACTCACTCAGGGTGATGGAGCATGAACTACTCACTCAGGGTGATGGAGCATGAACTACTCACTCAGGGTGATGGAGCATGACCTACTCACTCAGGGTGATGGAGCACGAAGCACTCACTCAGGGTGATGGAGCATGAACTACTCACTCAGGGTGATGGAGCACGAACTACTCACTCAGGGTGATGGAGCATGAACTACTCACTCAGGGTGATGGAGCATGAACTACTCACTCAGGGTGATGGAGCACGAACTACTCACTCAGGGTGATGGAGCACGAACTACTCACTCAGGGTGAGGGAGCACGAACCACTCACTCAGGGTGAAGGAGCACGAACCATTCGCCCTGAATGACGTAGCATGGCAAAAGCATCCACAGTGAGTGAATAATTGGCTCAGAATGACGTAGCGCGGTACGACTATATGCATGGTGTTGGCTTAATGGTTAGTGTGGTGGGCTTGGGATCCGAGGATCCTGAGTTCAGATCCTGCTTAGCTGTTGAATTAATTCCAGGTGTGGTTGAATCTGCTTGTCATCCTCATCCTTCCGAGGTTGGCAAAATGAGTGCCAGCTTGCTGGAATCCTGTGTTGGAGTGGCGACCTATCCAGGATTGTTCCCAATAGCGAAGGACACAGCGTCCAGAGCAGTCAGGCTTTACAACAAAAAGGTCCACGATTGACTGTATCCTTGCCCTTCGTATCCTCACCGAAAGCAGATGAGAGTTTCGGCAGGGGCTGCTTGCAGCCTATGTTGATCTCTGTAAAGCGTTCGATTCAGTGAATCGGGATGTCCTCTGGAGGATTCTTGGTCTTCGTGGGGTGCCACCAAAACTGATCCATCTGATGTCTGAACTCTACTCTGGTACTGAGAGTGCTGTGAAGTGTGGTGGTACCATCTCTGACTTATTTCCAGTTGTTACTGGAGTTCGTCAGGGGTGTGTACTGCCCCCCACTCTTTTCAGCACTTGTATGGACTGGATTCTAGGGAGGATGTCGGAGAGATCAAGCCGTGGTGCATCGTTTGTAAATGTCAAGATCTCTGACCTTGATTTCGCAAATGATGCAGTCATCTTTGCGGCGACTTTAGATATCCTTTTGGGGGCCCTCGAGGTGCTGAATGAGGAGTCGGAGCCGCTGGGATTATGGGTTTCCTGGGTCAAAACTAAGATCCAGGCTTTCAATGACATATTGGATGCTGTTGTCCTGTCTCTGCCTATTTCTGGTGAGGATGTTGAGGTCCTGGAGAGATTCACTTACCTTGGCAGTGATATTCGTGTCTCTGCTGGCTGTGAGTCAGAGGTCAATAGACGTCTGGCTCTGGGCTGGGGAGTCATCGATTCGCTGGATAACGGGGTGTGGCGCGCTGGAGGACGAAAGTCTGCGCTCTTCAGGTCCTTGGTGCTTCCAGTCTTGCTCTATGGATGCGAGACTTGGACTCTGACCAGGGATCTGAGACGGAGACTTAACTCCTTCGGTACCAAGTCTCTTCAGAGAATCCTTGGTGATCACTGGTCAGACTTTGTGTCCAACGAGCGGTTGCGTCAAGAGACTCAAATGAGATTTGTTACTTGCATAGTCCGTGAGTGTCAGCTGCAGCTGTATGGACATGTGGCTCGTTTTCCTGACACTGACCCTGCTCACCAGATCCTCTCAGCGAGGAGTCTCGTGAGTGGAGGAGGCCAATGGGCCGACCACGTGCCTAGTGGTTGCAGCAGGTTGATCGGCGTTTCAAAGAGATGGAGATGGGCCAGGCATCTGCCTGGGGGATGGCCAGATGGAGGCCCCCTGGAGTACCGGCGGAAAGTGGACGCAGTGACGCGTTGCTCTTGTGCATGCTCCCATACCTGACCTGACCTTATCTGACTGCTTTGGCAGCACCAACACTCTGTATGGAGTGTGGTCCCAATCTCCTCCTCCTTCTCCTCCTCCTCCTCCTCCCAATGGATGGATGGATGGTCCTACTATCGACAATGGGTGCTCGGCAAGTGGCTTAAGCTGTTGCCTGCTCGTCTGTGCACATGTCACGTAGTACATCGGTTCGGGGTCCACACAAACGTTACAACATTATTTTAAAACATCCGTTTTTTCCAGGTTTGATTTTATTTCCTGTGGAGCACCTTGTGAAACCTCCAACATAAAGACACAGATATGGCAGACACGATGGAGAGACAGTCTCTCTGAGGAATAGAATGCGAGGTCCAGCAGTGAATGCATTAAATCATATAGTTCAAAGAAGCTGGTTAATTTTGGCACGTTCCTACATTTTTGTTCTCTCAATGTAATTCTCCAAACAGTAGAAAAAGGTAAGTTTAATGCTTTGGAAATGTCACATTTTCTTGTGTATGTATGTATGGAGAAGGAGGGTACATAGCCTTGCTTGCTTAAAGTAAATAGGTATATCGGCTTAGTGACAAGACTCGTTATTTCTTTAAATTATCAGATTTCGCAACAGATTTTTACACTTATTTAGTCCTGACAATATCCAATCCTCAAAAATGAAATACTTACATTAGTCCGTGAGAGTGGATTGTGGAAATTCATGAAATCGTTCCATACTCCTTAGTTGAAAACTATCGTACTTATAAAAGCGATGTTTACAGCAATTCGTAGCTATGATGAACAGGCATTAGATAATGCTAGTACGTGCCCGTATGTGCAAAAAAACCCCAAAAACTTTCAAACCGTGAGCCAAAGACAACAACCACACAGGCCGTTCCTTCGCTCTCGCGTGCCCGTACATGCAAATCCCCCCCCCCCCAAAACAAACAAACAAAAAACTTTCAAACAAACACACAGGCCGTTCCTTCGCTCTTGTAAACGACGACTGGATTGTGGCATTGTGTTTATCTATAAATGCGCATAAGAAATCGAGAAATTATCAGAATACAGGAAGTCATCACTATCCGGAAGTGGTGCGTGCCCGTACGGAATGTTCACTTGCATTCCACGAATTATCGATTGCATTGAAGTAACAACTGCTGTGATACTTACACACACAGAGTTAATTAAAATCAAGTTTACCTCCCTGTCTTTGCTAGCCATGACATTCGCTGCCATTGACCATTGCCACTCCTACGCCATGGTGAGGCGACAGGGTAGGATTTGTAGGAGACCTGAAAGTACAGTCATTAGGTATTCCATGTTCGAATTGTTTTAGTTTTAAAATAGTTAAAAAAAATAGTTTGCAAAGCATACCACCAAAAAGAGATGTATTTCGTTGGCAAGCACGTTGAGTAGAGCTGAATTCCTTAACACTTCCAAAGGCCACACCGTTTTAACACTTGGAAACAAAAAAGTTGTGCACTTTTTTTGATAAATTATTATTTTCAGAACAATTTTTCTTCAATAAATAAATAATAATAAAAATTGTCTACATGTACACACCTTTATCTCGTTAGCACCTCTTCATAAACAACATTGCTGAGGAAATGGCACTTCTTCTTTGTTTCCTCGGCCAGGGCAAGAATGTGGAGGCTGCTGGATCTGCCAACGTTTTGATGTCCTCACTGTCCGGAAGTTCACATATCGCAGTCACGATTATTCGCAATTTAGTTTTAATGGCCAATTATTCAATTAGCGCCGACGTATTTTTCCTTTTCGCAATGTCATCGCAAGGAAAAACACAAAGAGAAGAGAAGAGAAAAAAAAAAGAAAGAAAAAAAACGTATGTGCAAAAAACCCCCCCAAAAACTTTCAAACAACCATACAGGCCGTTCCTTCGCTCTCGTAAACGACGACTGGATTGGGGCATTGTGTTTATCTATAAATGCGCGTAAGAAATCGAGAAATTATTAGAATACAGTTAGTCATCACTATCCGGAAGTCCGTACGTTGTAACCCGTAATGGGGAACGCGGCTGTGCATCTCTTCCCCATCGGCCACGCCTACACAGCAACGTGTCTTGTCATTGGTTGGTAAATAAATGGCCATAACTTGGGAAGCACTTGTCCGATGAATATCAAATCTTGAAAAGGTACATCTACAGGTCCCCAGCAATATACCTGGCAAGTTTCAATTAGATCGGACCAGTGGTTGTCGAGAAACAGCGGTCACAGGCACGCGCACGCACACACACACGCGCACGCACACGCACACGCGCACGCACACGCACACGCACACGCACACGCACGCACACACGCACACACACACGCACACACACACACACACACACACACACACACACACACACACACACACACACACACACACACACACACACACTGCTGGAATTATAGAGAGATGAGTGAAGAAAGTGATAAAAAAAACTATCGTTCAGAAATTGTTGCGGCCTGTTCCAAGTCAAGGCATGGCCGAGGAACCCAAAAAAACATGGTGGCTTCAGACCCAAGCAAGGTTTCCCAGGAAATGCCGTAAGACCCCAGAGAGCAAGATGGCCGAGGATCACCTGATGAAGGACATAATTAAATAAGCCCGTTAATTATCTTCAAAAAGGGTGTTTTAATTAACCCAAACACCCCATTTTCACACTTGCACTTCTTTGGAGTTTTCTTAATTTGTATGCAAAGTTTCCGGCTACTCCGTTTTATGGTTTTTGAGTTATGGAGGAGGACACACACACACACACACACACACACACACACACACACACACACACACACACACACACACACACACACACACACACACACACACACACACACACACACACCCTTTTATTCGTATCAATATAATCATAACTCAGATTATATAATAATCATCAAATTTTGTATACGGTAACACAAATGAATGCAACTGCCCATAGTCGGTTTTGTGGCTCGGGTGGCTGGACTGGGATCCTCGGGTCCTGAGTTGGAGCCCTCTTTTCTGTTGAATTAACACCAGGTTGGGTTGGCTCGGCCTGTCATCCTTCTGAGGTTGGTGAAATGAGTACAAGTGTACTGCTAGAGAGGCACAGCATCAGTGGCACAGCTGTGCTTCTAAGAAATGATTGCGACCTGGCAGCTGAGCTGGCATCTGCAAGAACAGAATATATGCAACAAAATACTGGCATTTTAGATTAATCATCTATGTCATCAGCCCCATACGTGTCAACATCAAAACACCCCAATACCCCCACAGGTGCTGTTCTTGATCAGTGGTAGTATAATTCTTACATCCACAAAAATCGTTGCAAGACAAACTCGACCTATGACATGAGCACAACCTTCCTTCACAATGAGTTTTCACACAGTTACAATTACCATTCTCTTTGAGGACACACTGGGGCTGGGTCCATGGTCATCCATGTGATAAACAGTTCATCGTTTGATACTGCAGTCCGTTCATGTCCATCGGGGGACGGGGAATTTATCATATCAGGGGACGACTTTTCAAAGACAAGTAAGCAATATCTTTGCAGATTGATGTCAATGTGACATCGGTGTCATGATCTATCTCGACAAAGTTTTTCATTCCGAGTTAGATCATCTGGCAGTCGAACACTCCAGGCAAGGAGGTTATACAGTTCAATGGGGATGGTATCTTCAGCAGATGCAAGTGCGTAAGATCTGCGGCAGTTGGTGGCCATGGACGGTACAGGGCAGGTGTTCTTTACGAGGCATTACTTATGATGAGCACTGATTGGTAGATGTGCAAAGTTTCATTAACCTTTGGTGCTGAAGCTACTGAATGATGACTTCATTCAGTCTCAATGACATCACTGTGCATGATTTTTGAGGACATTTTCAGATGGTTACCAGCAAATGATACCAAGTGCCATTCACTGCACACCTGCATTTATACCTCTTCTTCTTCTATGAAGAAGATTCTGTGAATATTCTCTTCTGTCATTCAGTCTTTGAGGGTAGCTCCTTCTCTTTCAGTTCATTTCAAGAATAAAGTGATGAGCTGGGTCATCTAGAATACTTCAGGATTCTTGATTAGTTCCTCCTCCAT
>NC_140970.1:62822668-62870168 GCF_056783735.1 Eptatretus burgeri | reverse complement strand
GATCATCTGGCAAACCCTCCTATCTACTTTTTGAACAATCCTCCTGAGGAAGTTCAGTCATTCAAACTCCTGGATCTCACGATCAGCCATGGTTTTTAAAGTTGGCGTGATAAGCCAGTCACCGACTGGGTAGTCTCCATCGTACAAAGTCTTTCCTTGGCACATCTGAACTCCTATCCACCTGCAAAACCTTCATGCACAGATTCATGGAGTACTGCTTTCCTCTCTGGGCTGGCTCCCTGATTCACACCTTTCACAGCTTGACGCCATGGAAACCAAGGCCTTCAAGGTTATTGGAATCTCTCGTGCTGAAGCTGAGTCTATAGGCCGATCACTTTGCCATCACAGACAGGTCCGTGGTCTCTCTCTTCTACCGCCTCCTTTTTGGTATTGCATCCTCTGCTCATTCTGTGCTTTGTTCCACCCCCAGGTTTCTGCAGAGCACACATGGTCCACCATCAACCCCCTTCTGGTGAAACTACCTAAATCCAGAATCGCTGCTCACCTGCACTCATTCGTTCCTCTTTTATCCCATCTGCAGAAAAAAAACTTCCACATTCCCTTCAATCTGAATCTTCCCTCCAAGTCTTCAAGACAGCTGTTCACCACCAACTCAGATCGTCCCCAATCCAAAACCATGATATTTTACTCCATCATTAACATCCTCCAATCCCTCCTCCTTCCAAATTTCCAGTTTTCCATCCTGAGAGTTTCCTTCTGTACATCCATCTTGTCCACTCCATGCATCCTCCTCCCCAATTCCTCCCACACCCATTGTTTCTCCCCCTCCCTCTGTCTTGGCCTTCGGCTCTGCTGTTGGTGTTTCCCCCTCTCTCTCAACTCTTATTTTTTGTCCGATTGTGTCCTGATTCGTGAGTGTATACTACAACTAGCTGATAAATATGATCGTGAGAGATATATTGCCTGTATCAGTTGTTGAAAACTCCGGCTCCGATGATGTTGCTCCTTCCATTACCCTCGCACACTTCTGGACATCTTGTCAAACCCAGGCAGATATCACGATGAGGGCCAATTTCTGGCACCACGTTGGGATCATTTGGACATTGTTGAAGCATCCTGCTCAAGCTCACCGCATAAATCACCGAGGAAACGTTCTTCAGAATTCTGCATTCCCCGTTCAACATGGAGGAAAATAGTGAAAAGGCATCTTTGGTTGAAGGCATTGAATCCTGGACACATCAATGAACTCAGGACATGGATACACGTGAGGCTGCCAGCAAATCACTCTTGGGGCATTTCCCCACTCATGAATCACAATGAAACGTTCAGTTGGAGGAGAAAATACAAATGTGCAGTACCTTCCACTGCGAAGGGGCTTTGTGCCCACCCTATACAATTAACCATTTAAATGGTTTTTTTTTTACCTCCACCACCGAAGGTGAAGGAGATTATGTTTTCACCCCCTTTCTGACTGTTACTTGCAAAATCGAACATTTTTCAAGTATCTTGGTCAGTCGATTTCGTTATATGCCTGGTGTTGGCTAAATGGTTAGGGTGGTGGGTTTGGGATCCGAGGATTTTGAGTTCAAAATCCCCCTCGGCTGTTGAATTAATACCAGGTGGGGTTGATTCTGCCTGTCATCCTTCTGAGGTTGGCAAAATGAGTGCCAGCTTGTTGGTATCCTGTGTCGGAGTGGCGACTGGTCCAGGATTGTGCCCAATAGCCAAGGAGACAGCTTAAGCAGCACCAACGCTCTGCACAGAGTATGGTCCCAATGGATGGATGGATGGATTTTGTTCTGTCTGTCTGTTTATTGCCTACAGGTCACAATTTTAAACCGATCTTCACGAAAATTCACCAAATGGTAGAGTTTGTCACAAGGAAGAAGCCTATTGTTTTTGAGGTCAAAAGGTCAACATAGGCCAAAGGTCAATAACTTTGGTGAGATTTCTAAAATCCTCAATTTTCATCCGATGGACTTGAAAGTTGAAGAGGATATATATTTCAGATCACTGAATTCAACCAGCCAATTCTTTTTGAGGTAAACATAGACCAAAAGAACAATATAGACCAAAAGGTCAACATTGGCCAGATTTATAAAATCGTCAATTTTCATCCAATTCACTTGAAATTGGAAGAGGAGTTGCATATTTGGTCATTGAATTTAACCACCAATTATTTTTGAGGTCAAATTTGTTTTTTGGATTTTGCGAGTATTGTGCTCTGCACGACGTCGTCTTCTTGTTATCTTGCCAAAACGAAGTTTTTGCAAGATATGTTAGTTTGTTTGTCTGTTTGTTTGTGGGCAGGATATCTCAAAAAGTTGTGGACGAATTCGGACGAATCTTGGTGGACACTTTGTGTGTCAAGGACGAATTGATTCGATTTTGGTGAAGATCCGATTCCGGATCTGGATACGAGAATTATTTACTTTTTAAGTGATTCTTCACCATTGAGAGATTGGGCCAAAAACGATATACAGCATATTTCAAAAATGTATTGGGTCCGATCTGTTCTCGTGGATCAGGCATTGTGTGGCAGAGGTATGTGCTCTACCAAGTGCCCTTCTAGTTTGCTTATGAATCCATCTTGTCCACCCCTTGCATTCTGCCTACCACTCATCGTTACCTGCATCCCTTGTCTGTCAATCTCTGACTACTTTCTCTCTCCGCCCTACTGTTGGCATTTCCCCTTTCTTCTGCTTTTGCCTTTATGTTGTGGCCTGATTTGTGTTCAAGCTCTTCCACGAGCTTTGACGATGCAAAAAAAAAAAAAAACAAGAAAAGGAATGAATGAGTGGAGGTGAGCAGCGATTCTGAATTTTGAAGGTTTTACCAGAATGGGGTTGCTTTTGGAGCCCTTGCGCCCTGCAGAAACCTGGAGAATGTGTACAAAGCACGGAAAGAGCAGAGCTCGGGTGCATGACGAGAAAGGAAGCGGTGGAAGACAGAGAGATCACCTATCTATTTGCGATGTATTTTTTTTAAAGGAGTTGCATATAGACTCAGCTTTGTTGGGGGAGATTCCAATTATGTTGAAGACCTTAGTTTCCACGGCGTCAAGCTGAGCAACTCCAGAGGGGAGAGCAGTACTCCATCAAGCTGCAGATTAAGGCCTTGTAGGTGGATAGGTGTTCAGGTGCGCCAAAGAAGGACTTTGTAGGATGGAGGACGCTCAGTCTTAGAGTCTTTAGAGTCCAACTTATAGATGTGGTTTGCCCAAGGAAGATCATGGCTGATAGTGAGCCCCAAGAGTTTGAGTGACTAAACTTCAAGACGATTATTAAGAAAGTAGATGGGAAGTCACCTTTCGGAGAGAGTGTGTGATTTGTCAGGATTGAGACATATTCCAAGTGTTTGACCATCTTGTAACACTATCAAGGTCTGAAAATAGGGAAGAGGCTGCTGTCTATCTTTCATTCTATCTGAAGGATGAGAGATGTCACGACAAGTGGTGGAGTCATCAGCAAATAGATAAGGATTTTCCAGTCAAAGAGATCATTGACAAAGATTAGGAATAGGACTGGGCCTGAATACTTCCTTGAAGCAACCCACCTTTCACAGGAACAGGAAGTGAAAGGATTCAATTGAGTGCCACATGTTGGCAATGATAGTCGAGGAAGTCAGTAAGCCAAGTGTGGAGTTGGCTTTGAATGCCATAGGCACAGAGTTTAAGAGAGTGAGACAGGATGCCGGACTGTATAAAAAGCATGAGATATGTCCAGAGACCGCCCTGAACTTCTATCTGACATTTTGGACCTCCATCCATTGTTGGGAAAGTGAGTTTGTGGAGGATGCCACAAATAACCCACCTACACTTTGCAAAATACACCGTTGGTTATTTTACATCCACCAACTTAAGCTAACAGACAGGACGCCAAAGTTGACGTCCATTCCAGGGACGGTGCAGCCATGGACGCAAGGTCCTACCTGCAAAACACGAATCCGACAGTTTTCAGTCGGCTGGGAATCAAAACCAAATCAGACAGCTTAAAGGCAAGTTTGTTACTTCTGCACCATCCTGTCAGACAACGTGAAGTTTACATATGTAATCAGAGAAAAAGAACAATTGTACTTTAAAACAATGTTGTCCAATCGAAGGGTGTTTTGTGAATTTTAAAAAAATATTGTTGATCAAACTTTAGAAGGAATTCCCTCACAAGGAACTTAAACATAGGAGGAGGGAATTTTAAGCCCATCGAGCAGTGTCCGTAGGTGAGTGAGTGAATGAGTGAGTGAGTGAGTGAGTCAGTCCGTAAACACTTCAATCATTATCGCTTGAACCAAACACGACTTTGATGAAACTTGGCCACAAGCTTTATATCTGATGTCAAACGAAGGTGTATTGACCGCATCAAAATCTGCGCTCATTAAGGGGATCTACGGGGAGGGGGTGGGGGGGTTGACACCCCCCCAAATAGGTATTTGCTCTCTTCGCCAAACTACAAACAATTTGAATGAAACTTGACCAAAACCTTCATGCACCAAAGTGTTTCGACCGCATCAAAATCTGCACTCTTAAAGGGGTCTACGGAGGAGGGCAGAGTTTGAACCACCCCAAAATAGGAATTTGCTGTCTCCTCCGAAACAACACACACGATTTGGATGAAACTTGACCACAACCTTCATCACCAGTGATGTACCAAAGTGTAATCGACCACTTCAAAAATCTGCGCTTATTACGAGGGTCTATGGGGGGGGGTTTGACCCCTCAAAATACTGTAGGTATTTGTTCTCTTTTCCAAAACTATACACACTATTTTGATGAAACTTGACCACATTCATCACCTATGATGCACCAAGGTTTGTTCACAGCATTAAAAAAAATTCAGGGTCTAAGGGGGTTTTGAGTGAGTGTTCCTCCTGATCCAGGTGAGCTTCAGGACAGCAGATCTA
This sequence comes from Eptatretus burgeri, assembly GCF_056783735.1. NCBI lineage: Eukaryota > Metazoa > Chordata > Myxini > Myxiniformes > Myxinidae > Eptatretus > Eptatretus burgeri. The sequence continues at coordinate 62,865,311 of NC_140970.1, read as the reverse complement.
TTTTTAAAGTCTTTAGTTTGACACACTCAGTCAGGGTTCAAACCAGTCACCTCAAAGACTCAGAACTGACGTTTCAACTATGACAGCACAGAGTTCACTTTTTCAAACAAATCCTGATTGTGATATCAACTTCACTTTTTCGATTCAAATCATGGTTATGTTATTCTGAACTGGATATATGCAATAGAAAGTAAAGAAGCTGAAGAGAACAATTTCATGAAATCATAAACTTCTGTAATATAAGCCACTGAAACAAGGCGGAAAACTTTTGGTGGACAAGAGAAGGGATAGGAAAATGAACGAGCAGACGGTCAAGAGGCTGGGACAGGCTCACAGCCTTCTCGATGTGCCAAAGGAATGAAACTCATGATATGACCAGTTCAGAGCATGCGAATGCCTTTCCCCGACGGCTCCTTTGTGCTGTAGGCTGCTCCACACTGCACCCACACGATGCGGCACCCACCTTCAGTCTGTCGCCGGCTCCAGTAATACACACTTCGAGAGTCACTGCCTGGTTGATGCTCTTTTAGCATCAGACGTTGCGCAACACCATAAGCCCCAAGAAAAATATGAGAACCATTCAACGAGAGTACGCTGAATAACGATTACCTAAAAGCTTGGAAAGAAAGGTCATGCAGTAATGAATGCAACAGAGAGGATCCTGATCTCCACTTTGGAAATTTCTTGCATACGTCCATTTTTGGGTGAAAAGAAGCATCATCATCTTCTGCCTCATATCTTCCCTTCAAAAGGGGTTGAGGCCGAATGGTACTATTAAAGGTGGACACGAGGTCAAACCTTTGACACGGGCGGTCAACAATTTAGCGACAGAGTCCTTGGGACTGCAACACCGTCTACCAGGAAAGCCCAAGAGATATTTCCCTTCGCCGGGGGTCCGTCGTTGGTTTGTTTGTCCGCACAGAACTTTAGTGTTTTTCTCCGCAACAGCTTATCGGATTGAGACGAAATTTTCACCCTTAGTTGAAATTTTCAGAAAAAAGGCTCACTTGTCTGTGCCTGGATGTGTTTGAGGGTAGAGGAGTTGCAGCTGAAATGCGAATCCTATCCAGGCTCCCCCTGATGACTTCATCTTTGCTTTTTGCTTGTTTGGATTCCTTCAGATTACTCCATTGCAGGACTGTACCTATTTGGTTTTCAATTTGATTTGAATTTATTTTAATCCCATTCTAAATTCCATTGAATAATAATAATAATAATAACAATAAAAAACATCATGCGTCAGGTGACCAATCAAAGCAGGATGTCTTGGTACCAGGTCATCACTGCCAGCAGTTATAAAGTGCCAGTTCTAATTGTCTGTTCTTAATTACGTAACACCAGTATACAAAACTACACAAACACCACACAAAAGTCCTGGCAAGGGTCTGCAATCTCCGATTGCTCTTTTTCTTGTTACTTCCGTTTCTCATATCACAGTAACTCCGAGTCCTGTCGACTGCAGTGCGTTCATCAGTTAGAAAAGGATGGGAACCGAGCGAAGACCCTCGATGAACCACTGTGTTTTTGAACCCTCCGACTGAAAGGTTTTGGTGCCAATTTCCTAAAGGCCATGGATTTACTCACGTCACTGTTATTTAATCCCAATTCCGGACCACGCAGCAAGCCAACAATTTGATGGTGAAAAACAAAGTTCATGAAAAGTGAAGGGGAGGGAAGAACAAGAAGCAAGGATTTATTGGTAACTAGCTGGGGTATCTGATGTTGCCTGGTGCTGTTCTAATCCTGTTGGCATTTTAGAGAAATTAATTTTTTTGTGTGGGGGCCCAAATACTTCTCTCCACCCACTAAGGAATGGGGTTGGGGATCATTTAATAATACCTTCCACACAGCTACAAAGGCTTATGCACAACAAAGCAATAAAAAATCCCAAATAATCCAACTTCTTGTTGTTTTTTTTGGCCAAAAACACTCCCCGGCACTCACTGGTAGTCCGGCAGATATGGGAATGGATTGTGCCTTTGATGATACAAGCATGAGCTTTGGCACACTGTTAGAGCATGCCTTAAGGAAGATATTTAGCTTTAGGGCCATCGCAGAATTGTCCTGTGGCCAAAATGGCCACCACCGGTTGTTATTTTACCAATAGCGCAGGTTTTAGACTACCTAGGATATTGATTCTGGTGGCTACTCATACATTTTCAAGGATGAGGAATGCAGTGGTACAATTTACAACGTGCTACAACTACTCTAACAACCACCTAACTACATATATCTAGCTTTCAGGGAAATAAATAATAGTAAAATTATAAACGCATTTAATATTGGTGGAGTTATACATGTACATGTTTACCTTCGCATTCTGCGAAAGGTTATGTTTTGGTCGGCGTGTATTTATTTGAAACTGTGACATATTCATGAGAGTACAATGCAGTCTTCACAATGTTTCCTTTATAATATTTGGTAGTTTATTTATACGAGCACACAGTTCATGAGATTATGCTGTATCTTGCAAATCAATAGTGCATGTCCCAATATTGTTTGACATGTTAGTGGTGAGGGCAAGTCTACGACAGTCCTTCCATTTCCATTATTACCTTCGCATTCTGTGAAAGGTTATGTTTTGGTCTGCGTGTATTTATTTATTTATTTATTTATTTGTAATCTTGTGATTCGTATAACTCAAAAAGTATTAAACCGAATTGCATGAAATTTGGTGGGATGATTGGTTATTAGCCAGGAAGCATTCGATTAGATATTGGGATTGTTTGGGTCAAAGGTCAAGGTCACGAAAAGGTCAAAATCGTCTTTTTACGATAACACGGTCAATTTTTATTCAATTTGCATGCAACTAATGCCAAAATGTTCAGAATTCAACGCCTCATCTTGTGATATGCAATATGACACAATGACGCCCATACTATTGTTACCGGTTAGGAGTCAAAGGTCAGGGGGGTCACGACCTTGAAAAATATGCGGTTTTTGTCATAACGTGGTCAATTCTTGTCTGCGTTACATGAACCCAGCACCAAAATGTTCAGAATTTAATGCCCAATCTTGTGACACAATGACGTCATAACACATGTCACCGGTTGGGGTAAAATGTCGGGGGGGGGGGGTCATATTGTCATATTGAAAAATATGCGGTTTTCGGCATGACTCAGTCAATTCTTATTCGATTTGCATGAAACCAGCATCAAACGAGATTACCTTCTCTTGTTGAAACGTTGTATTCACCGAGCTTGCGAGTGAAGACTCGCCAAAACGACGCGAGTTGATTGTTGTTTAGTCCGTAGCCCCAGAAAGTCGGGGGGGGGGTCATGACATTATAGATATGTGGTTTGTGTCATAAGACCATTCATATGAAACCAGTTCTCCACACTCATACCAAGAACAATAAAAGTAGTGGCGGCGAAGGTATGCACTCTATGAGTGCCCGTTCTAGTTTTAACGTGCAGTCGACCCCTACTTGTGCAGTTCTAAATCCAATTTTGTGCAGTACTAAAATTTATAAAAACTCCAATGTCATATAAAGAAACAAGAAGTCAATGCATGACCATGATACTCAAAAGCAAAAGTACCTTTATTTCCTGTTTATATGACAAGAAGTATACGTTTAATTTTACATACACAAATGTATGCTGATTAGTACTTTGTTTTAAAAATTGTCAAATACTAAGATGGTTAAAACTTAAAACACTGTGTTTATATGACTATATATATATATATATATATATATATATATATATATATATATATATATATATATATATATATATATATATATATATATATCTGTATATATCTATATATGTATATATATATATATATATATATATATATATTTTTTTTTTTTAGTATATTAAGGCCCGGTCACACCTTGACGTTTTAGCCAGCGATGGCAACGTATTAAAATGCATCTAAAACGCTGGCTTACATTGAACTTTTGATGTTTTTTTTAAAGATTCGGACGTATTCATAGCGACTTGGTCTTGTGTATAACGCATTGGTAACGGACACAGAACGTTTCGTTGTGTTATAGATAACTTATACCAACGAATGCTGAACCTGTTGTCGGCCTACACAACCGATGCCCAACGATAGTCTAACTTAGGCATAGCGCGTTGCACGCATCGCCGACGATGTCGTGACGTTGCCTATTAAAAGGCTGACGCACAACGATTCGAATCATAACTGCCGTAGAAATGGAAGTGTCAACATCGCGGTCACACCTTGGCGATCTTGCCAGCATATGCCGACCGAAGAAAAATGTGTCTAAAACGTTGGGGCACGTCAAATACGGTATGAGTAAGTTTGGTATACGTGAGTACAACGCTAAAGTACGCTATCATACGTCGTAGTAAGTAGAGTACGTCAAGAAATTTTAAACATGTTCAAAATTTTACGACATACTCGGCATATGACACATGTTCTGCATGCGATGGGGATAGGTTGTACACACGATATGTGGATGCTTACACACGTCCACAAAGGCTACTTATAAGCTACTCATAAGTCGAAACACGTCGCGGTAATGTCTTTTTTACGCGAAACTTATTTATAACTTATGTTTGACGTGCTTTGAACCAATTCTTTACGTAGTCCCAACACACATCGACGTATGTAGACGTATTCCAATGACGTCTTCCGGTCGACAAAAATAAATTAATTAACGTGTTTCTAGCTTACAACTGCCATACAAAGACGTGTTCCCAGCGGTTTTGGGAATTGATATATAAAAATGGTGTTCATAAAAGGGGAACCCAACAGTGTTTGAGTCCTTTTTGAGTCGATGTCCATGTCAGCAGTAACAGTATCAGTATCAGTATTAGTAGTAGTTTGTTCATGTTGGCAGTAGTAGGTGAGTGTGAGGGGGAGGGTGTGGGTTTTGATGGATCGTCCTTGCGTTTAACGATTTAAATGGCTGCATCTCCACTATTGAAAGTAGACGCTTGCACTCAACAATTGGATTTTTTTTTTTACACTCAACGACTTTTAAACGGTACCACTCAGCTATTTTCATTGTTTTCAATGAACGATTTAAATTGCTGTCACTCGCCTTTGTTTTTTGACGCTGGGGTTTTGAAATTTGAAACGTTTCTTCTGAACGTGTTAAAACGCTCAAACTCGACTATTTTAAATAGACGCTGCCGATGGACAATTGGAATCATAGCCAAGCTAGACATCGAAGTGTGAACATCCTCGTCATGCCCAAGAAAAGTTTGAAGAATGCTGCAAATAAGTGTCCTGGCCGTGGCCGTGGACGCTGACGCAAGGACGATCCATTATACCGACGTCTTTCAGCCTATGAGTAACTTAAAAGTAACGTCTGTCGATGTGTGGCAACGATCGCGTAACGTGCCAACAACACGTTAATCATAGGTTAGAAATAAGTTTCGAGTACGCTAAACATTACCTCGGCGTGTCTCAACTTATGATTAACTTAGAAGTAGCATGTGTTGACGTCTGTCAACGATCGCAGACCGTGCATACAACTTGTGGCCAGCGTAGCGGAACGTGTGAGTCATATGCCGGCATACGTCGTGAAATTTCAAGCATGAAAAAATTTGAGGACAACCAAAAAGTACAACGTTTAAAGCCAACGTACAACGACGTATGGCAGTGTTTTTCAGCGTGCTCTCAATGTTATCAAAACTTACCCATAACGTATTCAACGTGTGCCAACGTTTTAGAAAAAAAAAATTCAAAAATCGGCATACGTTGGCTAAAACGTCAAGATGTGACCGGGCCTTTAGATATATATTAAATTAGATATATATTTTCTAATTTTATAGACTCCAGTGAGGCATCCTGTGTTGTGTACCTTGTCAAAGGATACAAAGGAACTTAAAATCTAAAAAAAAAAAAAATAGCCATTACAAATGCTTCTCAGACTCGGAGAATCTCAAAAACTGGGCCATTGCACCTGCTTCAATGATTTGTGCAGTTCTAAAATTTCCTTAAAATAAACCCTGCCTCAGAAGCCCCCCAACCAATCCGGAGACGAGTTACCTCAGGGTGGCCCCGCCCAGCCAGATGGGATGTTCGCCCCCGTCCAATGAGGAGGCGAGTGGCGAGGGGGAAGAAATCCCTCGGACCTCGCAAAAGGGAAGAGTAGAGTGGTCGTCAAGAAGTAGTAGAGCAGTAATCGTGGCCATTGCTCTTGGTGTGCGTCGTTGGAGTCATCGTCGCGATTGCTCTTGGGCTCCTCGTGGTGGTGCTGGTCGAGCAGACAGGATTGTGGGCTCGGTGGATTCCGGGACGGGGTTCGAGTCCCACCGTGGTGGGTTGGAGTCCGGTGTGACCGCACGAGGCGGAAAGGTACCCGGCCAGGCTCTGTTCTCCCAGCTGAACTATCCTCCTCGGCTGGAGGACAGAATAAAGACCCAATGGGGTCTATTTCTTTTGGGTGTGTGTGTGTGTGTGTGTGTGTGTGTGTGTGTGTGTGTGTGTGTGTGTGTGTGTGTGTGTGTGTGTGTGTGTGTGTGTGTGTGTGTGTGTGTGTGTGTGTGTGCGTGTGGGTGTGTCTGCGGGCCCCGTCCTTAAGTAGAAATTGCTAAGTGTTTGGTTGTATATAAATTGTATTTCTCATATTCGGTTTTAACTCTGCGCTTTGTGCTCCCTGCCCCATTATAAATAAACCCCCAATTGTTCAATGTACCAGCTCGTTGTCTGTCACTTTCTTTCATTGGTTTAACATGGTGCGTATTGGGAATTAGGGAGGCCTTGTTGCTGTACTTGTTCATTTGGACCGACGGACTTTGGTAATTCCGCTCGGTTACACCGGACCGAGGTCGCGAGAGTGACCCGGTTCGACAGAGTCCATGGAGGATGTGAATTCCCCGGTGATTTGACGTGGGTACTTCGGTATATTGAAATTTGGCTATTAACCCTACCCCATGCAGTTAGAGAATTGGCGAGCACGGTCCTTAAGTGACCCATCATCTGTCCCCAGCAGTGACCAGCTTGGTAGGCAGCCCTCTTTGTGTGCTGAATCAGTGCTGCTTGTGTTGGAGGGAGTCCTTCAATGTCTCTACCTTTCTGGGTGAACAGCTGATTGCGTGCCTGATTGACTGATTCCAGGCTGCTAGTGCGGTCATAGAGAAATACCACGAATCGCTCCAGAGACTCCATCCAGTTGTCTATGGTGTCTGGGGTGGCAGTCAAGGCACAGAATGCTCTAGTGACTTCATCAAAGGCTAGATGATCAAAGCTCTGGCTCGATGAACTGCATCATGCTCACATGCTTTCCCTAATGCAGCACCAACATCCTCATTGCACACGAGCACCACATCACAACCTTGCTTGTGAGCGTCCATGTCTGGGAAGTAACCCAGTATTCTGTTCTTGAGTTTAGTGGAGTGTACACGCCCTATCACGTGTGTCCCCAGTTGTTCCAGCCTGGTACTGTACAGATTCACCAGGTCTGTTAGCTTGAACACTGGTGCAACCATATTGTCCATGCACACTTCCTCAATATAGGTGACAAGTCCAGCGAATGCAATTCCATGGTTAACAGTGTCTACATTAGATTCTTGTGCCTTTGTGTCCCTCACTTTATTGTACAGAGGCAAGACACTGAGCATGGTACTTAGCCTCTTGGGCAATGAGATCTCCAACACCGAGTTTGGATAGGAGGTGTTTGTCCTGTAGTTTGAGGGCACACTGCCTCACACGAATGTCAAGTTCGAATGTTGATGCATTAAGCAAAGCATCTCTTGCTGCAGATTTGCCACAGAAGAAGCATGTCTCTGTTGAATGAGTTTCACGTTCAATGCTCTGACGGGTGAACTTGTGGGTTTCTGGGTCATCATCGTGGTGCGTTTTCCTCTTTTCAGCCCTCTGAAGTTTTTTGTTATACTGCAGTCTGCAGGAGTCATGACATTTGGCTTTGTGAACCCGGAATGAGGGATGAGACGATGCCTGACCCTCATCCAGTTGTGACAGTTTTAGTGTTCTTGGCAGGCAACTGATCTTGTCGAATGCTACAAGATGCTCAGCTATGGTCCTGTATCCTGCCCCATCTGTGCCACGTGCTGAATTATATGGGCATGTCAGCATCTCATGTGTCTTCCTGACACAGAACACATTTGTTCCAGTCAATGGTCAGGCATTGTTTACCTGATAAGCTAGGCTCATCAGGGTCCACTACCTTGTGTAGTTTGGCCATTGTCCCAATACACTATGCTATTTTAGAACAGCATCTACTAGTTACAATATGAGAACAGTATGTACTAGTTATACTACCACCACACCACCATAAGCTGAAATCTCCAGGAAAATATGTTGACTGCCACCACAGTCACAGTCCAGGTCAACTGAAAGCATACAGATATGCATGCAGATTAGGCGTTGTTACTAGGTGTACACAAGTACACAAAAGCTGTACTAACAACATAGATTATCATTGTGACGTTATTATGATGTTCTATGTGAATATGCTTCAAAATATATGAATACACATAAACATAATTATGAGGTTAGCACACAACTCATGGGCCGATTCTGAAATTCCGGAAAATGTGCATAACTCCGCTAATATTTGATGGTTTTACGATTATTTAATTTCCTGAATGCTAGATATATGTAGTTTGGTAGTTGCTAGCATGTTGTAAATAGTACCACTGCATTCCTCATCCTTGAAAATGTACGATTTGCCACCAGAATCAATATCCTAGCTGGTCTAGAACCTGAGAAACTGGTAAAATAACAACCGGTGGTGGCCATTTTGTAAAATGGCCACCATTTTGGCCACAGGACAATTCTGCGATGGCCCTATAGCTAAATATCTTCCTTAGGGCATGATCTAACAGTGTGCTAAAGTTCATGCTTGTATCAACAAAGGTACAATTCCCCCAAATATTTCACTTATCTGCCGGACTATGGTGATCCTATGTAAGTTTGACGAAGATTTGTTGAGCCATCTCTGAGAAAAATTGCGAAACACCGACATACCAACATAACTAGTATAGATGAACTACATCGCCATGCACTCGCCACCCACCCACGATATCTTTGCAGCTTAAAGCGATACTTTAACCACTCATACCACAAATATGAGGATAGAAAGATGTCACTAGATGAAAAAACCCCTCTCCCACACGTGATGTTTGCGTGAGGTGGTGATGGGATGGCGAGGGAGAGAGTCCTGGCGAGAAAGAGCGATGTGCTACGTTGCACTCAGGCCGCGCAGCCCCTCTTTAAAGCATACACGTGCTTGTATGATCCTGTTGGTTCTCTGTTGTCGTGCTCTGTTCTGTCTGTCCCCCCACCCCTCCCATGCCCATCGACCTTTTTCACCTCACGATCATGCATAGCTGCATGCTCATTGGCTCCCAAGCGAGCTTCCCACAGTTTTAAACTGCTTCTGCAGTTCTTCACGGCTTTGAACAGCTTCAAGAGATTGTGATTCCCTGGCTTATATATTACCTTTTATGTACAGTCGCAAGCCTTCCTCAGGGTGGGGAAGGGGGGTGTCGCAAGCCTTCCTCAGGGTGGGGAGAGTGGGGGAGGGGTTTACTGACTTGTGAACGATCCATCAAAAAGCACACATAGATTCGGATTAGGAAGGGAAACAATTTAAAGGATTAATAGGGGAAGAATGGTGGGGGCGAAAGATGCAATGCAGAAGGGAGGGGGCACATTTTTGGCATCTGAGCACATTTGAACACATGTCCTATCATTCTAAACAGAAGCAAAACACTTATGCTGGACGTATATTCATGAAATAACTCGTCTATCTTGCTCCCATTACCCCCTTCTGCCCTGCAATGCAAACGATACTCCTCCAATAACGATACTCCACCTCCCTGTATCCTCAGTCAACTCTCTCCACACTCCAACCAACCCCATCTTACAAATATCCCCCCTCAAAATTTTCCAATCTCAGCCATGGCCTTTCCCTCCTGCCTCGCTCCCGAAATCTATCTGCTTTCTTTGCCATTCTCTTCCAAAATCTGCACCAAGTGTCCAGCCCACTTCAGCTGGCTTTTTAGCAATATCACTGTCAAGCTCATCTGCATACTGATCTCATCCCTCAGTTAATCCATCCTCCTTCTGTCCATCCTCTTCAATCTCACAATTCTCCTGACCCAGATGTTAAAGTACTATTTTGTGTGCCCCGTAATGGAGTGCTCTCCCATGTACCCCACATAATGGAGTATACTGCAGGGTAATTTCAGCATAACAGACATAACATTGAGACAAAAATTGCATCACTAATGTTGAAATTTTGAAAAGGTTGGCCATATTACAGATAGTTTCTTTATTACATATCGTAATTAATCTCTATGGCTTTCTGATATTGATACAAACCCCACTGTGTAGTCTACTACTAAAACAAAAATCAACATTTAAGAGGCGTAACGGACGTAACATCGAAATGGACACTACTAAAACTGGCCATAGCACAATTCCTAAATCCTGCGAAATAACGAATTTGTAGTATACCTTTCATTCACGGAAAGCAAACGAAACATTAGTAGCATACTTTCTATATTCCAACGATATGATCTGTCTGTTGTTTGTTAAAAATATTTTGAAAAGTTCACTGTAACAGACGTAACATTTTCGAAAAAATGATAACAGACAGAATGACTTTCTGTTGGAAGACGTTGAGGCAGTTCTTTCAAGATGGCTGCCAAATCACGTGACATCATCCACGGAGTAAATATCGCATAAATTATGAAAATTCAGACCTAACTAAACACCGTCCAAAAGAAATCCTTTTGAAAAATACATTTTCAAATTTTATGCTTCATGTCCATTATTACGTGGAATTACCCTGCAATGGAGTACTCTTCTGCAGACCTCATAATGGAGTACGGAGTCCTCCATTGTGGAGCAGCCGGGGGAGCCCTCCATCGTGGAGTACTCAGTTTGCAAATTAAAAAAAATTCTTCTGTAAAAATATTTTCGATCTTGAACAAACTTCAGAGAAAGGAAGCAAAATATATGGTTTGTTCATTTATTGTAACAAAAACAAAATGACAACAGCTGGTTTAAGTGACACAATTAAGCAATAGGATGATAGAATAAACAAAAAAGCAAAAATAAGAAAGCCACAGGGGAGGAAGAAATCAAGTGTGGTCACTAAGGCAAACTAGCAGTCTTATGGAACAAGTATTCATTTATTGCAAGGTGCATGGAACAGCTGACTCAATTCCTTTTCTACTCCTCTTTAGACAATTTCCCAGTGGCCATCTGCTCATTCACTGAGCTCTTACCCTTTTCCTGAGCGGTTGATATTGTTTTTCTTGAGGTTTTGCCAGTTTGAGTGAAGGATCTTGTGGTTTTCTTATCTCGTGGAGTTTTCAGAATGGCTTGGTGTCCCTTAGCGAGCATCTGTTCCTCCCACGCACTTCGTTCTTGCTGGTATCTCGTGAAGTCCTTTTCTGCCAACTTTTGGTATTTCTGAGAATTGGGGTCAGCAATGATTTTATATGTGAGAAAAGAGAGAAAAGGGGGAAGGGGGAGCAAAGGGTACAGAGGTTAGGAAACAAATTATTAAATGAGGGAGAAAACATCTCTCTTCCTTCAGATACAGGGTGGGGCATTTACATCTGACGGTTTCATTATCCTTATAACTTTTTTGTTTCTAAACCAAATAAAATAAAATTTCTATATCACATAGGCGTATAATTCAAGTTTTTAAAATCAATTTTGATTCTTTATTTCTTAAGAATTACATCAGACAAATGGACCCCTTTCAAATTCGTGCATTCACGACAGCGGATCAACATATTATTCATTACCGCAAGCAATGTCTCTTGATCAATAGAGCAGATGGTTGCAGTGATGTTTGCCTTCAATTCATCGATCGATGTTGGATGTTCCTTTTAAACTTTGCCCTTCAGAAATCCCCATAGGAAGAAATCTGGTGGAGTTAAATCTGCCAAATCAAAGTGTGCCTCATCTGTCATGATGACCTTGTTTGTGAAATTGGCATGCTCATTGCATTTTAAAAAATATATATATATATATATATATATATATATATATATATATATATATATATATATACATATATATATATATATATATATATATATATATATATATATATATATATATATATATATATATATATATATATAACATAAATAACTGTTCATTGCATTTAAAGTGCTCCATCATTAGAAACTTTCAAGTGTTATCTGTAAAACAAAGAAAACAATTATAATTAGTTATGCCAAGACTGCTTCTGGCTAGAAAGATTACAAATGTGTCAGATATAAATGCCCCACCCTGTATATGCAAGTTTATGTGAGCAAAAATTAAAATAAATTCAGCTCAAATGTAATTGACCATTGAAGAAACTTGAATACTAGTGGCCAAATCGAAAAATAAACATTATTTTACACCAACACACACAAAAAAAAATCAAAAAGGACTTCAGGAGCATGCTGCATTCAGTTTATGAGGAAAAAAAAATAGAAAAAAAAAAATAAAATAAAAAACAGGTGTGTGCACAAGCAAAAAAGCAAAATGCACCCAGGTACACAAGCGCGCGATATTGTGCATCGGTGAACAGAGGCAGATTGGCACACGCATTCCAGGCGTGTAAACACAAGCAAAAAAACCCCACCCACGTAGGCACATGCACAGACGCATGCGCACACAGAAGCACACGTGTACAAACGGGAAAGAGCGCGTGCATTTTCGGCCAAGGTCTTCGACAGACTGGCTGGCCAGACTTGACGTTAGACCAAGTCGTTTGGGCAGTAATTTGTCCATGGTGCCGGCGGTAGCTTGCCTACTCTTTGCGAAGGACACCATGGGATCTCTAACATCCACAAACTGATGCCAGCACACAGAACGCCCAGTTTAACGTCCATCCGAGGAATGGTATACACACTGATGAATCATCCTGCATGTGAAACACCAGGATGGCAGTTTATAGCTGGGCCACGATTCAAACCCAAGCTATTCAGATCCGAGGTGAGGGTGCATACCTCCAGGCCATCCTGCCAGCACGGAATACAGGTACTCATACAACGTGAGGGAAAATTTAAAAGGTAAGTGTCCTGAGAAAAGAAAGAAAAAAAAATAAATTGAATTTTTTGAGATTTCATTTTAGCTTTCAGATTGATGCAAGATCGTGCAGAATACTCGAACATCACATCATCTTCAGCTTTAGGGCTGATTTTGTCCGCTCCCCTGCAGTTTGTGATCTATATACATGATGCCCATGCAATGCCGTTAAATAAATTTGTGCAAGCAATCCATGCAGTCGATAATATTTTATCAATATATTTTCCCTTGCAAAAGTTTCCTCACATATCGTCGACCGAGAATTAACAGGGTCTATCTGACATTTCATTCAAATTTAGAAGAAGTCCATGTAGAAGGGCAACAGAGGAAACTAAGTAAGATTATTTTATGTAACCTTTATATGTACCTGTTATGTAGCACACGATATGAAAATAAAATATTATGAGATAGCGGCAATTCCACTTTGAATTTTTGATTTCATTTTTCTCAAACTTTAAAAAAAGTGTAGTTGGACCCTGTTAATTCTCGGTCGACGATATATGCAGATTTACATGATCAGAGTGTTTTCAGGCATTGTTTATGACCATATTCTGTTATGAGTGCATTTATTTGTGGGCACATTTCCTGTAATTTGGAAATTAAAATTTCCTATAAACCTTCGAGGAAAGACCGGGTGTACATTTTTTGATCCGGGATGTTGTTAAATGACTTCATCTGTCTCTTTGTCTGTCCGTCACGCTATCTCCTCCAAAACGGTTGTGCAGAAATTCACCAAACTTGGTAGTTATGATCACCACATGGCCCCCTGAGGCCCTGGGATGGGGTCAAAACAGTCAAATACCAAAAAATACAACGAAGGGCACAAAAAAAAAAACACAAAAAATTCAACACAGGCAATCAAGCATGCAAGTACGCACAGAGGCACGTGCATCCAGGTGCATATAAACCAAGGCACAAAGACACGTGCACGTAGGCACTCATTACGGACACGACGGTATCTTTGGATTTGACCTTCCCTGTTAATGTCCCAGGGGGTGGGGGACTTGGGGTAACAGGAGTCAAAAATTTTTTTTTAACTCAAAATTTGATATTGGGTCATTCCTGTGGAACATTTTGCCATCTTTCAACTTTGCTTTAGATGGGAAGTGTGGAGATTTGCGATGGCACGCCATCGACACCACTCGAGATAGTTTACTTTGCGAGCATGAGTGTTTTAAACAATTATTTGTAGCTTTGTGAAAGGTAATGTTTTAAACTGATAATGGTTAAAAGAGGCCAAGAGCAAAAAGAGTGAAAAGACTATGTAACCGGTGACATTACCTGTCTTTCCATCGAAGTGAGCCGCTTCCACTCTGAAGCCAGATGAAGAGTCTTATTCTGTGCACAAGAACCATCGTGGAATTCAAACTATTTAATCACAGCCCCCACACACCAAGATTAATTCGGGCAGTGTTACTATACAGAATTCAAACACCATTAACTTACTTCCTTTTTATATTTTGTGCAGCATGTCAAGAGGCACAAATGAGGCGTGTGGAAGGGGGGTGGATGGAAGTGAGGTGTTTTCAAATTGTGGCATCATCATGTACTTAGCAGTTCCGACAGAGCAATTATATCAGAAAATTATGTTATTGTTCTGTGTACATCTCCACACTACATCGACAAAATCACTTTGTAAATCACCCTTCCCCTATTCTTGATTATCAAGTCAGGTCAGGTATGGGAGCATGCGCCAGAGAAGCGCGTCGCTGCGTCCACTTTCCACCAGCATTCCAGGAGCCTCCGTCTGGCCATCCCCCAGACAGATGCCTGGCCCATCCCCATCTTCTTGAGATGCCGATCAACCTGCTGCAACCACAAGACATGTGGTCGGCTCATTGGCCTCCTCCATTCACGAGACTCCCTCGCTGAGAGAACCTGCATCAGGAAAATGAGCCACATGTCCATACAGCCGCAGCTGACGCTCACGGACTATGCAGGTAACAAATCTCATTTAAGTCTCTCTCAGCAACCGCTCGTTGGACACAAAGTCCGACCAGCGATAGCCAAGGATTCTCTGAAGAGACCTGGTACCAAAGGATTTAAGTCTCCATCTCAGATCCCTGGTCAGAGTCCAAGTCTCACATCCATAGAGCAAGAATGGAAGCACCAAGGTCCTGAAGACTCGGACTTTCTTGGTCATCCAGTTTGGAGGGACGGCCTGATCTAGGCAGGGTCTTGGTGGTACCATAAGCCTTCCACTTCTTAAAGATCGTCTTGATTGTGCTCCAAGGGATATTCAATGCCTTTGAAAGATTTTTATACCCATCCCCTGATCTGTGCCTTTCTACAACTTTATCACCGGAGGTCTTTTGAAAGTTCCTTGGTGTTCATGGTCGAGTCTCTGCTGTGAAATGTACCACCCCAACAGAGGAAACCTACAGGAACCACTGATTTTATTCGAAAATAATCAGAATCACCACCATTTAACACAGGTGGAAGCCAATTACATTGGTGTGTGATTTTGAAGGTGATTGGTTTCACCTGAGCTAATTAACAATTGCTATTAGCAGAATAACAAATAAAGTGGGTGTACACTTATCCAACCAAGATATTCTCGCTTTGTATTGTTCATTAATTTTCTGAAATTTGTGGAATCTGTTTTTCACTTGGAAGTTGTGGGTTATGATGTGTAAATAAAGGTGGAAAAAGTCTGATTTAATGTAATTTCATTCCAGGCTTTCAGGCAGCAAAAGGTGAAAATTTTGAAAGGGGGTGTATAGACTTTCTCCAGGCAATGTATGTATAATATGTAAATATGCAGACCGTAGCTTGTATCCGTAGCTTGTATCCGGTATTTTGTATGGCCACAAGCCGAGGCATAGGAGAGCAATGGTGGACAAAGTGTGTGCAGACAAGTTCAACAATGCAATGGCGGAAAAGTTCAATGTGGATCGTGGGCATCCTGTATTGTCGAAACCGGTCAGAAGGGAACTTCTCAGGGTTGGATATTACAGCTGGGTTGCTGTGCACAAACCGCTCATAACACCTGGCAATGCTCGTTTGTGGGTCCAGTGGTGCAAGGTAATGGACTGCCATGATGCAGCATTTCTTCCCTGCTGGCAGCAGTGACAATAACAATGCTCTAATCCACAGGACCCGGGTTGTCAACCGGGTGGTTTGAAGAACACAAGGACGCAATTACCCATCCTCCCAATCACCGGATCTCAATCCCATAGAGCATTTGTGGGGCTGTCTGTGGAGGTTCCCAAGACAGCCGTTTCTGTCTCCATCAAACTGATGTGCATTGGAGGATTTCCTTGTGGAAGAATGGTATCACAGTCCTGCAGAACAGTTCCAGACCAGAGTTGTTCCTGGATGCACGTGGTGGCCCAACACCCTTCCTCAGTGACATTTTGTTGGTGTTTCAATTTTTTTTTTTTTTTTGTGTGTCCAGTACCTGTATTTACCAAACCAATTCTGATATTCACATTTAATCAGAGTCCACAGTCCACAACTCTTATAAAACCTCAACACATTCTATTTGGTCACTTACTTGTGGCAGGACACCCTGAGCAGTCTCAAAATTCTCAGAGAAGAAGAAAATGTAAGCATTTCGAAATCGTTTCGGCACTCCAAGGGCAGTGAGTTCCTGCACGGGCCAGCACATGAAAATTCCTCGTTCAGTTCTGTCATTCTTTGTGACATCACATAATGTCTTGTAACAACAACAACAATAATGTCTTCATCTGTTGAACTCTCTCATATATTAATATTAACAGCAAAAAAAAATATATATATATATATATATTTATATATATATATATATATATATATATATATATATATATATATATATATATATATATATATATATATATATATACACCCAACAACAACAACAACACGCTCACCTTCTCCCCTTCTCCCGATTCTGCTTCTTCTTCCTCTTAACTTCCTCCTCGTCTTCTTCCTCGATTTTTATTTTTTTTATTTTTATTTTTTTTTTTACACTTCCATGACCTAGTCTGTTGAACTCTCTCATACATTATTTTTAACA
The DNA here is from genome assembly GCF_056783735.1 of Eptatretus burgeri. NCBI lineage: Eukaryota > Metazoa > Chordata > Myxini > Myxiniformes > Myxinidae > Eptatretus > Eptatretus burgeri. The sequence goes on along the minus strand of NC_140970.1, from coordinate 62,848,321 downwards.
ACAAAAACGATCTTATAATGCTTCATCTTCCTCTCTCACACATGTGGTACTCTTTACTGTTTCACAATGCACTACTCTTCTGCTATTTTAACAGACTGCTCTCATTTCGAGCTCTCCTTCATTCCTTGCCTAAAAAATCCAACTATTACAGGGCTTCTTCTCTCCATGCTCTGAATTCGCCTTCATTGCACCCATCAAGAATTGTGTTAAATCGCATCTCTGACCTAAAACTTTTAAAAACCACAGTTTGCCATGGATGCTCGCTTTCCATCAAACATTCTTTTTTTCCAACTTCAGTGCCAACTCACCCCCCTCACCCCTCACTCTCACTCTCAAAGCAACCATCCCACTCTTCTCCCTCCAAGCCTCCCTCTCACCTCTCTCAAAAATCCCCCCCTCACCTTTCTCCCACCTTTCATCCCCCGCACTCATGCTTCTCAAAGTTGGCCCCCTCTCATACACCAACCTGCCTCCCTCCACTGCCCTCTCACCTCCATCTCTTCACTCCACCTCCTCAAATCCTCAACTGCCTTCTTCCTTGTCTCTTGTCCCCCCTCTCCCCCAGCACCACAGAGCCTTTTCTCCTCATTCGGCCCCCTCCCCTCGCTGTTCTGCAATACCCCACACTCCTTCAGCAACCCTCCTTACCTGCCCCCCTCGTCCCTTGTCCTACCCTCCCCCCCTCCACCTCCTGCACCCAAAGCCTCCTCCCCTTCCTCTTCATTAAAAGTGTGGACCTCAAATATCCGGGGCCTTCGCTCAAACCTTTCAGATCTTTCCATACAGGTTGCCACTGACAAACCAGACATTATCTGCCTAACAGAAACTTTCCTCTCCCAAGACGTGTCTGACTCCCAAGTATCTCTCCCTGGCTACTCCCTCTTACGGTATGACAGACCTGAGCCTCGTCCTGGTGGACGTGTTGCTCTCTTCATCAAAGACTCTATTCCTCACTCTCCATGCACTGCTCTCACTCCCCCACACCCCCAGGAATACCTCTGGCTTCGGCTTCCCCTCCACTCCCACCTCATGTTTATATGTGTACTGTACCGTCCACCGAACAGTGATGACTCCATCTACATCTCACTATCCGAAAACATGGACCATCTTCTATCTTCTCATCCAAACTCTCTCTTCCTCTTATGTGGTGACTTCAATTGTCATCACACCAGTTGGCTAGGTGTGGGTACCTCTCTCACCTGCCATGGCACCTCAGCAAAAGCTTTCTGCGACTCATTGGGACTGACACAATCGGTCAACTTCCCGACCCGGATCTCAACCAATGGTACTCCATCTCTTCTGGATCTGATTTTGACAAATTTCCCTGACAATATCTGCTGCTCTTCCTCCGCTCCAATCGGTTCTTCTGACCACGTCCTTGTTAAAGTGGACATCTCTCTGGCTGTTATCAGAGAACCACCTCACCGCCGTCGAGTCTGGCATTTCACTCAAGCCGACTGGCAGGGTCTCCGAGCAGCCATCAAACTTACAGACTGGTCTCCCATCACTACTTTCTCAAACATCAACTCATCCAGGGAATTCTTTCAAAGAAACTTGCTCTCCCTCATGCACAGATTTATCCCCTCTCGTGTTCAGTTGTCTTACCCTTCCTCCCGCCCTTGGTTTACTGAAGCTTGTGGCGAGGCAGTTGTCCTGAAACAACTTGCCTTTGCCTCATGGAAAGCAAACCCAACTGAGGGCAATCTCAGTTCTTTCCACAAAGCTCGGAACAAGTGTGTATCTACCCTCAGGAGAGCCAGAAAACAACATCTTTCTCATTTCAAGTCTGAACTCTCAAACCTCTCTCCCTCCTCAAAATCCTGGTGGCGTTTAATCAAATCTGTTTCTGGTGTATGTTCCCCCTCCATCCCCTCCCTTACCTCAAATGGCCGCACTGCTGATTCCACACGTGATAAAGCTGAATGTCTAAACTCGGTGTTTGCAGCTAAATCTTGTGTCCTAAACCCATCACTATCTTACCCACTTTACCCAGTCGCACCCAACTGTCCCTGGACTCTGTATCCTTTTCTCCTGACAAGGTGGAGAGCTTGCTTTCAAACCTCGAGTCAGATTCTGCAACCGGTCCAGACGGCATCAGCCCACGTGTCCTCAAAGCCTGCTCTTCTGCTCTTGCTCACCCTCTCTCTGTTCTATTCACCCTCTCATTTGCCCAAGGTCATCTGCCATCTGCTTGGAAATCTGCTAACATCACTGCCCTGCATAAAAAGGTGCAAAAACAGATCCCTGTAACTACAGACCAATCAGCCTTCTCCCAATCATCAGCAAGGTGATGGAATCCATCATCGCCTCAGATATGAAATCCTTCCTCTTCTCCAATGGCTTGATTTCCAATCATCAATTTGGTTTCAGACCAGGTCACTCTACCCTGGATATGCTGCTTCTGCTCTCCCATCAATGGATGGAGGTCCTCAATGCCAGACAGGAAATCCGAGCCGTATCCCTGGACATATCACGTGCTTTTGACACAGTCTGGCACCCTGCCCTACTCACCAAACTCTCTTCCCATGGTATTCAAGGCCATCTCCACTCATGGCTCGCAGACTTCCTCTCCTGTCGCAGTCAACGTGTGGCCCTAAATGGAGTTCTTTCATCCCCTCTTCCTGTGCAGGCTGGAGTTCCTCAAGGTAGCGTTCTGGGCCCTGTTCTTTTTCTGGTTTTCATCAATGATCTCTCGGACTCTCTGGAAAATCCTCTATTTCTCTTTGCCGACGACTCCACCCTCTGCCGTACCATCTGTCATCCCTCAGACCGGCAAACAGCAGCTTCTTCACTCACTGCAGATCTGGATAAAATCACAAACTGGTCCAACACGTGGAACATGTCTTTCAATCCAGACAAATCTCACACTCTCACTATGTCTCTTCGAAAGGACCGTTTACAAAACCCCCCCATCCACTTTCTCAACAATCCTCTGGAAGAAGTCTTTTCTTTCAAGCTTCTAGGTCTCACTATCTGCCATGACCTTTCCTGGGAAAGTCACATTTCCAACCTCGCCTCAAAAGCCAGTCGCCGACTGGGAATCCTCCGTCGTGCAAAGTCCTTCCTCGGCCCTCTTGAGCTCCTGACCACTTACAAAGCTTTTGTCCGTAGCCTGATGGAGTACTGCTCTCCCCTCTGGGCTGGTGCTCCTGCCTCCCACCTTTCTCGGCTTCACGCTGTCGAAACCAGGGCATTTAAGATCATCGGCATCTCCCGCAATGAAGCTGAGTCTTTGGGCCTCTCACTCAATCACCGCAGGTTGGTCGGTGGTCTTTCTGTCTTCTACCGACTCCTCTCCAGCCTTGCCCCCCCTGCTCTCTCTGCGATTTGTCCCCACCACATTTCCTCAGGGCGCTCAAGGTCCGCCAACAACCCCCTTCTGGTAAAACTACCAAAATCACGAATCACTGCTCATCTTCACTCTTTCATTCCTCTTTTTTCCCGCCTTTGGAATAAACTTCCTCACTCTATTCTTTCCCATTCTTTCCTCCAGGCTTTCAAAACAGCTGTTCACCACCACCTCTTATCTTCCCCCATCCAAATCCTCGATCTTTTCTACCCCCGATAATCCACCCAAGCCCACTTCCTTCATTTCTCCTACTTTCCTTCCTGAAAGTCCCTGAAATGTCCATCTTCTCTTCGCCATGTTCCCCGTCCCATCCCCATCCCTCTCCCTTCCACAGTTCACCTAATGTGTCTGTTCCCCACTGTTTTGTCCCTTCCACTCCCGCCCCTCTTGTCTCATGCCTCCTTGCTGTGAGTTGTGTGTTAGCTCTCATACGAGCCTCGACCAAGGTATACAAAAAAAAATATAAAAAAAAATAAAAAAAAAAGACACAAATGTAACCCATAGAGTAACACAAAGACTTGGCTTGCAAACTATATGGTTGCCTCAGAATAACAAAAATGCTCCATGAATCTGCAGAGGCAATTAAAAATGATGAAAGTTAAATCAATAGCTGCCTTCTATTTCAAGGCGCAAAATGAATGCATTCGTCCTGACTCACCGCCTTCCGTTGTCGTGACAAATTTTTCATCATCTTGGCATTACTGAAACTTTGCAATGCAGACTTTTCCTCCGTAGATAGGGATGACAGGAAACGCTGCTTCTGTTCCTTGAACGTCGCAAAGTCCTGATGGGCTCGTTTCAAATATGGCTGTGAACATACATGCATCCATGTTCATGTCATTCATCCACATTTCTTAATATAACCAAACACTTATCTGCAAACCAAATGAAAGCCTGTTGATTAAACACGATCGAAAGTGAAGCATGCACTCAGCAAACAATGAAAATGAATAATCCTATTACGATCAACTTTTCGACCTTCACAGACAACTGAACAGGAGTAAAAGAAAAACCAGACAAATCTCCTCAATTCAATCTGATCTGTACTACTTCCTCTTCACATTATTACCTCCACCACCGAGGGTGAAGGAGGTTATGTTTTCACCCTGTTTATTACTTACGAAATCTAAAGATTTCGTAAGTATATTGATCACTTCCGTCCTCTGTGTGTTTATGTGTGTGTTTGTTTGTAGGCAGATAACACGAGAACGGAAGAAGCTACCAATGTCAAATTACACCACGTGATTCAGGAGGGTGATGGTTCGTGCTGGTTAGATTTTGGTCAAAATCGGTCAAAGGTCAAGGTCACAGTGAGGTCAAACATAATTCCGTAAATTCATGTGGAGAAATGGAGTATTTTTGCTTCGGTCGTCGTTACGAGTTTGTTTTAACTTCCATTTTAATTTTGTCTTCGGTTTTTGCGATCGCTTACGACGCTTAACACTCGGTTGTCGAAATTCTCGTAAACATCGGATGTTTTGGAGACATTTTAAGATTGTACAAAAATATTTCACTCGCCGCGTCACGGCTCGTCACGTGGTGCAGCGCGCTCGAGCAGACGCGTCGTTGAGTCACGTAAAGGTTTTGCGTGTGCGTGCTGATGGTGTTTTCGATAAAGATGGTGTTTAAAAGTCATTTTTTATCCCAATAAAGCTTATCGTCGCATGCCTGACTCGCTAAGCCGTCGGATTATGTAAAGATTGTTGGTGGATGGCTGAATTTTACAGTTTTGTGACTTTGATAAAATAATATTAAATAATTGCGTGGAGAAATGGAGATTTTTGCTTCGGCCGACGTTACAAGTTCGTTTTAACTCGGATCGCAATTCTGTTTTCACTTTTGGTAATGGCTTAGTATGCTCAACACTCGGTTGTCGAAATTCTGGTCAAAATCGGATGTTTTATGAGATTTATGTCAGGTGTCGTATCTGAGGCTTCACTGAAGATTATGCTAATGAGGGTGATTGTAACACACGGCATTACGCGCTCATTTTAAAGTCAATTTCAAACCTGTCTTCACTTTTGGTAACGGTTAAGTATGCTTAATACTTGGTTGTCGAAATTCTGGTAAAAATCGGATGTTTTATGAGATTTATGTCAGGTGTCGTATCTGAGGGTGAACTGAAGATTATGCTAATGAGGGGGATTGTAACATACGGCATTACGCGCTCGTTTTAAAGTCAATTTCAAACTTGTCTTCACTTTTGGTAACGGTTAAGTATGCTTAATACTCGGTTGTCGAAATTCTGGTAAAAATCGGATGTTTTATAAGATTTATGTCGGGTGTCGTATCTGAGGCTGAACTGAAGATTATGCTAATGAGGGGGATTGTAACACACGGCATTACACGCTCGTTTTAAAGTCAATTTGAATCCTGTCTTCACTTTTGGTAACGGTTAAGTATGCTTAATACTCGGTTGTCGAAATTCTGGTAAAAATCGTTTTTTTTTTTGAGAGGTTTGGTACAGAATCATCGATAAACTTCTGGTTTGTGTCGCTACCTTCTCTAGAGACAGCTTTTATTTGACAACGCCAGAGGTCAAGTTGACGATTTCATAAGAACCAGTCTATGACTGCTTGTTACTTACGAAATCTAAGATTTCGTAAGTATATTGATGACTTCTGTTTCTGTTTGTTACTTACGAAACCTAAAGATTTCATAAGTATATTGATGACTTCTGTTTCTGTTTGTTACTTACGAAATCTAAAGATTTCATAAGTATATTGATGACTTCCGTTTCTGTTTGTTTGTTTGTTTGTAGGCACGATAACTCGAGAACGGAAGCAGCTACCAATGTCAAATTACACCACGTGATTCAGGAGGGTGATGGCTAGTGCTGATTAGATTTTGTTCAAAATCGGTCAAAGGTCAAGGTCACAGTGAGGTCAAACATAATTCCGTAAATTCATGTGGAGAAATGGAGTATTTTTGCTTCGGTCGACGTTACGAGTTCGTTATAACTTCGATTTTAATTTTGTCTTCGGTTTTTGCGATCGCTCAGGACGCTTGAAACTCGGTTGTCGAAATTCTGGTAAAAAATCGGATGTTTTGGAGACGTTTTAAGATTGTATAAAAAATATTTCACTCGACGCGTCACGGGTCATCCCATGATGCAGTGCGCTCGAGCAGACGCGTCGTTGAGTTACGTTAAGGTATAATTGCGTGGAGAAATGGAGATTTTTGCTTCGGTCGACGTTACGATTTTTGATGGTTTGATACAGAATCATCGTAGAAACTTCTGGTTTGCGTCGCTACCTTCTCTCAAGACAGCTTTTATTAGACAAGGTCAGAGGTCAAGTTGATGATTTCGTAAGTACCAGTCTATGACTGCTTGTTTGTTTGTTTGTTTGTTTGTAGGCACGATAACTCGAGAACGGAAGAAGCGACCAATGTCAAATTACACCACGTGATTCAGGAGTGTGATGGCTCGTGCTGATTAGATTTTGGTCAAAATCGGTCAAAGGTCAAGGTCACAGTGAGGTCAAACATTCGATTTTTGATGGTTTGGTACAGAATCATCGTAGAAACTTCTGGTTTGCGTCGCTACCTTCTCTGGAGACAGCTTTTATTAGACAAGGTCAGAGGTCAAGTTGACTATTTCCTAAGTACCAGTCTATGACTGCTTGTTTGTTTGTTTGTCTGTGTACAGGATATCTCAAAAAGTTGTGTATGGATCCGGATGAAAATTTGTGGACAGGTTCAGTGTGCGACAAGGATGAACTGATTCGATTATGGTGAAGATTCAGAACTGGATCCGGATCTGATAATTTTTTAAGTGATTCTTCCCCATTGAGAGATTGGGCTAAACCAATATATAGCACGATATCTCAAAAAGTTGTGGATGGATTCGGATGAAACTTGATGGACAGGTTCAGTGTGTGAAAATGACTAATTGATTAGATTTCGGTGAGGATCTGAATCCGGATCCAGATTCGATAATTTTCCAAGTGATTCTTCACCATTGAGAGATGGGGCCAAAAACAATATATAGCACGATAACACAAAAAAAGTTGTTGACAGATTTGGATGAAACTGGGTGGACAGGTTTGGTGTGTGACCACGACAAATTGATTAGATTTTGGTGAAGATCCAAATATGGATCTGACTACTAGAATTTTTTAGAGATTCTTCACCATTGAGAAATAGGGCTAAAAATTATATGCAGCACGATGTTTCAAAAATGTATTGGGCCCGATATGTTTTCATGGATCAGGCATTACGTGGCAGAGGTATGCACTACCGAGTGCCCTTCTAGTTTGTTTGTTTTCTTCATTTGTACCTGCAGAAGTAATTAGTTCTTCAATATATTCTTAAGCCTTTCCGCATATCGTCGACATCCCGTAGAGACTCATCACACGTCGTCCCATTATTCGCATCATGTGCTGCCCTAGTTCTGCGCATCTTTCAACTCTCCCCTCGCACCTTGCTTTGCATTGTTTTGCCTTGCCCCTCAGCTCTGCCTCAACCCTCCCATCCCCCCACTCCTCGCCCTTTCATCTCACCTTCGCCCCCCCCTCCATTTCACCTCCACCAACTCTCAACCCACTCCGTCGTGCCTCCACCAACCCTCAACTCATTCCGTCGCTCCTCCACCCTCTTCCTCCACCCTGCTCCGTCTTCCCCGCTCCATCACGCCTCACCCCTCTGTCTCGCCTCTCCCCCTCCCCATCACACCTTACCTCACCCCTACATCTCCCCACCCCATCACGCATATCCCCATGTCTCACCTCCCCCACCTCACTCCTCCCCCACCATTTTTGTCACTCCTCTCCCACAACCCCCTACTCTGTCATGCACAGAGTATCTTGCCGCACCATGCTCTCCGCCACATTCAGCAATCTTGCACCTGTGTGACAACTCCATAAAAGCAAATATAAATTCGAACGGCACTCGGTAGAGTGCATACCACCAAATGGGGTGAATATTTAACCTCCGCCATTGAAGATGGACGGAGGTTACTGTTTTCACCCGTCTGTTTGTTTGTTTGTGAACAGTATTACGGAAAAACTCCTCGACGGATTTCGACGAAACTTGGTGGGGGGATTAGGTATAGTCCACGGATCATGCCATTAGATTTTGGACTTGGTCCAAAGTCCAATATGGCCGCTATGGCGGCCATTTTGAATTTTTTTTTAGAATTTTTGTTTTTGCATTTCTACGTTAAGTGATTTCCACCCCCCCCCAAAAAAAAAATTGTTAGAGAAAAAAAAAAATTTTGCAACTTTTTTTTTCAACAAAATTTCGAATTTTTTTTGCATTTCTACATGTTATCAGTGATTTCCAACAAAAACCATGCCAAAATTATAATTGCGGCTGATTTTGGAACTTCAGGTGGATATTCCCACGTAAACTCAATTCCTGTCTCAAGGAATCTAGTTATGACGAATGAATTGAGTATGTAAAAGTTAAAAGTAAAAGGGAAAGTTGCAAACTATAACTCTGTGAGCACTGTTGACGTCAAATTGAATGAATAGGATATCAGGTTCACTTGAGTGACCTAGCAGTATTGGCGGCGGAGGTTTTGCACTCTACTGAGTGCTCCCCCTCTAGTTATGTTTTGTATTCCACTGATGGGCTGAGTCTGCATCTGGATCTGAACCAAAATCTAATCTACTTGTTCTTGTCACCTATCCAAATCCTCCACAGAGTTTTGTCACAACTTTTTGAGATATCGTGCTATACATCGTTTTGGGTCCCATCTCTCAATACAATGGTGAAGAATCACTTTAAAAAATCTCGGATCTGGATTCGGATATTCACCAAAGTTGAAAATGCTTTCGTCACACACCCAACCTGTCCACCAAATTTTGTCCAAGTCCATCCACAACATTTTGCGATATCTTGTTCACAGACAGACAAGGTTTAAAACATAACTTCCACCCACCTTCGGTGGTGTAGGTAGTTGACCACAAAAAAGTTATTGCAGTAGCGTTAAATTACCAAAAAAAAAATAAAGAAAAAAAAGGAGCAAAATATTTCAATGAAAGGTGCGTGAAAACTACAAAAGATATTCAATAAGATGAAAAGCCACACCAGTTTTTCATTGTCACTCAAGGCATGCCATGAGGATGCCAATTGCTTGCTGATCTCTGTGATCTTCAGGTCTGAAAAGAGCAAGACATGTCAACATGTATCTCTCCCAGCCAAAGCAATCTTAAAAGCTGAAAAATCTCCCTCACTAGTTAAAGGCAGCAAGAACTGATCTGAAAGCAAAGTCAGAATATTTGATGACGATGCCACAGTCTTGTTGTTATGGACCAAACGCATGTATGGTTATGTTTGTATATATTTGTGACCAAAACATATTCTTCTTCTTCTTCAAATTTTCTTTAACAAATTCCACCATGTTGTTTGTCAAATATATAAAGCTCTTTCTAACCACAGACTCACTGACTGATATTAAAGATCACTACCTTCTGGGTGACGTAGAAAGCTGAAATTGTGTGCAGATGTGCATCGAAGCCAAAACACCAGGAAAATAAATAAATAAATAAAATCACACAACCTTTGGAAAGCATCCGTACATTAAAATATAAATAAATGAAAATAAATAAATAAAAAAATCAAATGCAGGTGAGCGACCAGAGACAATGGAGAAGCACGGTTCGTATGCTTCCACAATGTGCAAGTGTAAACATAACTCGCTCGTATGTATACATAAAGCTAACCAAGAAACACATTTGTGACTTACCTGTATTCATCAACGTTATTTTTTTTTTGTTGCTCTATCTTGATCGAGATATGATAAAAAGGAAATATATGAATAAATACCCGCAAAAGTCCAAGGAAAGCGGTGTATTGGGGACATGTCTCCTCTCAGGCTGGCAGATCTAATTTCCATTCCAGTTTTTGATATTGTGTTGTTCTCTTTGCTGTCCAGCTCAAAAGGATAATTTAAAACAAACATAAATTTGTGCTCGGTTCCTTTTTCTTGATATGTGCTGGGTTCTGATTTCTGATTTCTGATTTCCAGTGTATATTCAGTCAGAGCACAAAATATATTCGGCCGACCTCCCCCACCATCCCTGCCAACACCATCCATCCCCCACCATCCCCGTGAGCACCATTTTTTAATGCTTGCTCTAGGCTCGTGGAAGAGCTATGCCAGAACAAATCAGGACACAACACAACAAAGGGAACAGCAGGAGAAAGGGGAAACACCAACTGCAGGGAGGAGTGAGAAAGTAGATGGAGACGGACAAACAAGGGATGCAGGTGATGACGAGGGGTAAGGGAGAATGCAAAGGATGGACAATATGGATAACATAAGCAAAATTTTGTGAGGGGTGGGGGTGGTTTAACAGGTACAGAAAATATCTCGATTTTGGATGGGGGATGACTTGAGATGGTGATGAGCAACCGTCTTGAAGATCTGGAGGGAAGAATGAGATTGCAGAGAGTATGGAAGGTGGTTCCACAGACGGGAGGAAAAAATGAAAATAATAAATGAGTGGAGGTAGGCAGTGGTTTTGGATTTTGGCAGTTTCACCACGAGGGGGTTGATGGTGGACCGTGTGTGCCCTACAGATACCTGAGAGGGGGCATGGGGGCAAAGCACAGAGAGAGTAGGGTGCAAGTACAGAAATGAGGTGGAAGAAGAAAGAGAGACCACCGACTTGTCGGCAATGGCCAAGTTATAGGCCCATCGACTCAGCTTCATCATGAAAGATTCCAATGATATTGAAGGCTTTTGTTTCCATAGCATCAAGCTGAGCAAGATGTTGCAGGGAAGCCAGCCCAGAGGGGAGAGTAGTACCCCATTGAGCTGCGGATGAAAGCCTTTCAGGTGGATATGAGCTCAGGTGTGCCAAGGATGGACTTTGCAAGATGGACGATGCCCAGCCGGTGTCTGCCTTTGGAGGCCAATTTAGAAATGTGGCTTGCCCAACAAGAGAGATCATGGCTGAAAGTGAGACCTCACAGTTTGAGTGACAATCCTTGCTGTATTGCGGCTATTTAAGACCACTACATCATGGGCGACTGCCAACGGTCTTCATACCAATTTAATAATTTTACGTGCAGCCTTTGGCTGCTGATTGAATCATTGCCGGGAACACGGCTTGTGGTTGATGCAGTCCACCATTTCCAGTAAGCTGGTCCTCATTTTGCCGACCTCAGAAGGATGACACGCTGAGTTAACCCAAATGGTGGAGGTAACGGCACGACAAGGTCTCAAACTCAAGACCCTCAGATCTGAAGCTAGCAGATCTGAAGCTAGTCACCTTAACCGTTAAGCCAACACCAGGCATTTAATAGAGATTGTTAAAAACTAGACATCATTTTTGTCATGGGGATAATAAGCAAATGAACAAGCCGGTAGGCGGACATGGGTAGTGGACTACCCAATAGAACCTGACGCGATGGGCCCGTTCGATGGGGAATGACCTGAGGATTAAGCACAAGAAAATTCATGATTCTAATTATGATTCATCAACTAGCTTCAAGGGTTAATGCTGCAGATTGTTTTTTCGTTAAAATACCCCCACATTGAGGTTTTTCAGCTGTTGCTAGGCAGCGGAGGGGTCCATAGCAACGGTTCTCTCACACATAACTAGGACATACCATGAACCTACCATACCAGTTTAATGTATATCTGACTCATCGTCTCTGAGTTATAACGAACTTCGTTTTTTTATTGTTTTCGACGAGGGTTCATTCAAAGTCTATCTTCTCTGACAGTTTTCATAGGATCCGGCTGGAAATTTTTGACAATATGGCTGAATGTACTGCCCACAGTCGCTCGTGGCCCGATTTTTGAAAAAAAAATTTTTTTATGATTTTTCAAAAATTTCAAAGTCCCGTTGCTAGGCAACCAAAGGGGCATTAGCAACCAGTACCTACGCGACACAATGAGGTCATAAACTGGTCCGACCACCCAAATTTCATCAAAATCGAACAACTGCAAGGGGGTCAAAAAACCCCCAACAAACACACACACGGACAGACCGACACCATGACCAACAAATAAGGGTAGATCAAAAAAAAAAATTTTGAATCGAAAAAAAAAAAAAATTCGAAATTTTTTTTTTTTAGACTCGATCAACTACCCAACACATGCAACAGGAACATCTTTTTACCAAGTTACTATGTGGAATAGTGGAACAAAATGTCTGCACCATACAGGTCTAACTTCAGCGATGTTTATTTTGCAACTCTCAGCTTCATCCCATTTATTGAAAATAATAAAATAAAAGCACAAATTTGTCATTGGTGAAGAAGTAAACAAGCCTCGACCTGGACAAAAAGGAAACAAGTAAGGTAATATTGTTGCGAATATGGAAGCCGTGAGCACTCAACATACAGGTCCTATAGAACAGTTATATCGGTAAGTATGTGTTTTTAGTTAGGGTCCCCGTCCCGTGTCTAATGGGTGAATAAATGTACATGCGCTGTGAGTTACTTTGATCGTTAGGGTTTTCTTTTATTTTTAAATCCGCAAAACTACAACAACGCTAGCATCACCCTCACCTTCACCTTCACCTCGCTTCCTCACGCAGACACCATGGTGGGCGGAGTTCAAGGAGGAGTCTTGAGGCAGCCTTCGACCAATCAGCGTGCTACGGGTGGGGTGGCCGCCGCTCAGCCAATCAGACCCCGCGACGGTGAGAAAGGCAGTCCGCGTGACGTCACCACGCCCCCGGGTCAATCGACGGGCTTGCCGCTCGTTTTGGCCAGTGACAGGGCGATGAGTGATTCTGCGCACCAAAACCGTCCAGTGAGGGAGAGTGGGGAGGGCAGAGGCGCGCCCCCCCTCCCCCGAGACAGGGTGAATAAGGGTGTGGCGCGATCGGACCGCAAGAGAGCCTGAAGATCCTCCTCGTCAAGAACTGCAAGGGTTGTGCGCCGTGTCTCTGTCGGTGGACCAAAGAGCTTGACAGATCCTTCCTCCACCAGAACCACAAGGGTTGCGTGTCGTCTCTCTGTCGGTGAACTGTGGAGTGGTTCGGTTGTCGGGACGAGCGCGATCGGACCAGAAGAGTTTGAAGATCCTCCTCGTCAAGAACCGCAAGGGTTGCACGTCGTGTCTCTGTCGGTGAACAAAAGAGCTTGAAGATCCTCCTCGTGAAGAACCGCAAGGGTTGTGTGCCGTGTCTCTGTTGGTGAACAAAAGAGCTTGAGAGATCCTTCCTCGTGAAGAACCGCAAGGGTTGTGTGCCGTGTCTCTGTTGGTGAACAAAAGAGCTTGAGAGATCCTTCCTCCAGAAGAACCGCAAGGGTTGCGTGCCGTGTCTCTGTCGGTGAACAAAAGAGCTTGAAGATCCTCCTCGTGAAGAACCGCAAGGGTTGCGTGCCGTGTCTCTGTTGGTGAACAAAAGAGCTTGAGAGATCCTTCCTCCACCAAAACCGCAAGGGTTGCGCGCCGTGTCCCTGTCAGTGAGCAAGGCGAGAAAAATGGGTGACACGAGTGGTGATCACATTCGCCTGCCACGAGTGAAGATCACGTTTGCCTGACACGAGTGGTTATCGCGTTCGCCTCACACGCGAAAGGTCCGAGTCCCGCCACCCCGCCAGCTCGAAGACCACACGAGGTGGACAGGTCCAAGGCAGGCTCTGGTCTTCAGCTCGCCTTTCCATCCGAGCTGGAGGCCTCAATAAAGGCTGTGGCCACCGGTTCTTGGGTGTACGTGTGTGTGGGTGTTCGTGGCACCAGTCTATTAAGTAAAACTGCATAAGTGCTTGTACATAAATTGCTATTCCTTCTATATCCGGTTAACTCTGCCTTCTTGCGTGCCCCCCCCGCCCCATTATAAATAAATACATTTGTCAAATGTATCAGTTCGTTGCTGTGTTTCCTCCATTGGCTTAGTGTGACGCGTGTTGGTGAATTATAAAGGCTGTTGCCACTGTAAAGGTACGATTGGACCGACGGAACTTTGGCAACCGTCCGCTCGGGTTGCGCACGCTAACGGCTCGACTCGTACGAGGGCCATCGAGGGTGTGAATACTCGGTAACTCGCCACGTGGATTTCTAGGTACGTATTTTGAAGATTGGCAAATAACCCTGTACCACATGGTGTAATTATTGACGATTCACGGTCCGGTAAGGGACCCGTACTTGTCGGGGTTTTCCGAAAGGTACGATCTAAATTCCGGGTGTTCGGCAGAGTCGACCCTACTGCTCCACCTAGCGGTCGTGCTCGTCGTCGATACCCGGTCCGCAACAATATGCAGTACAGCAGACCCTCCCTGTTCGTGGGAGTTACGTTCTTGAAAAACCCCACGTTGGGCAAAACTGTGATGCGCAAAGTTAAGATCTCACGGGAAAAATAGGGTTAGGGGAACTCTCAAATTTACCGACTTTTTGCCGAAACTAGTACTGCACATACTGTACATACTGTACAGTAAAAATGAAATTATGATGATGTGATTCTGGGCATTGGAGGTTATTGAGATGATTATGACGTCCCTGGCTTCGGGTCGTGAGAGTCATCAGACTTTGTGAAGGAGGAGGTGATCCGAGTCTGCTTTGCCTCGTTCTGCATGTCCTTACAGACCTCCGAAAAAGGTGCCGTGACAGCGTCCATCTCGAGCTTGAATGTCAAGCAGCTCTCCATGCAGACGAGCGAAAACCTCTCAAGATATGTGCCTCATTCTGTTTTGTCCCAAGCATTCTCTTTCGCATTTCCCCCCTCCACGCTTAAAAACAAGTAAACAAATATTTTCTCTTAAAAAAACAAACAAACTCATTTTGCCTCATTTCCTTCCTTGATTCATTCTTTATTTCTTCCTTTCTTATGACCGACCTCCCAATTGAACCAACATTCCTCATAATTGAATCAATTTGCTTCTTACTTTAAAAGCTTTTAACATTTTATAATATTGCATTTGCCTTATTTTACAAAAACCCAACATGTTCTTGTTCTTCCTAACTATTTATGTCACAAACATCCCACAATGAAATTAAAAGACGAGCGAAAACGAAATCACGCCATATCAAACCAAATCACGTGACAGTCTGTGCGGCATGATATTGAAGGAGCAACTGTGAGGTGAGACGGAGACGTGGAGTTGTGTATTCCTCCCCACCAGACCGCGATAGAGTGAGGGACCCATGCCGCAATTGGCACATTTTACCACAATAATTCAACCGCGATAGAGCGAAACCACATTGCGGAAACCAGCGTTCGGGCAGGCCTGCTGTACTGTATATACGGTCGTATTAGGCCTTCATATTATTGTGTACTGCTGTTATACAACTCGTCAAGTTTCACTGACAGCTATTTTGTTGTTTTTTTTTTTGCCGATAAGACCTCAACTATTCATTTTTCCACTTGGCAGACAGCAGAAATGAATTCAGCTCCCCAAAATCCTTTGGTTAAAAATGTCTGCCAACTATTATTCAACAAGGACAAATGTGTCCAAGAACAGCGTCCTTAAGGTTTTGTCAGCTTAAAAAAAAAAAAAAAAAAAAAAAAAAAAAAAACAACAACAACAACAACAACAACTTCCGATATTTCGTCACGTGCCTTGATTAAGCCAATAGCGAGACCCGTCAGTGTATTTACGTATTTACAAAATAAATAATGTATTTACGAATTTACAATACATTAAATGGAATAATTTTTAAATAGTAACGTGAGCTTTTCCAAACTTTAAAGCAAATGTCCGAATATATTTAAAAGTTCATGATAGACGCTCTCAAAAGGCACCCTCAATGCGACGATGTGTACAGGTGCTTAGTATTTAAGGAGATCCGGATCGTGTTATTAAGGAGCCAAGTCCTAATATAAAGGTTTTGTCTTCACAAGAAGAAGAACAACGCCGAGCATTCTTAGAGCAGCGTTCGCTACGCGAGACGCTGCTAAAAATGCCTACTATAGTCTGATAGAGCCACATTTTGCAAATTTGGGACTAGACTATAAGCAGTATGTATGTTTTTGCTTCACGTACATAACCTGCTTTATTTTCATTATCAGGAGCGATCGAGGCAGCAGTCTGTTGCCTATACACCGCCAAAATAAAGGGATGTGTCTGAAGAACGTGCTGCGTGCTTGAATCAAGACCACCCATAGGGCAGTTACTAATGCTGTGGTATTACTAATCATAAAGATGTATACCAGTGATCTTCACTATTTTTTAGAAGGGGGCCACTTTTGCCGATAACACGTCAATGTGAGAGTCGCCACAAAGCCTGCAGGACTCCAAAATGGCTGCTGTTAAGGTCTACCTCCACATAGTCTTTTTTTTTTGTTGTGGTTACTGGGCTGCAAAAAAATAATTTGCATTCTGACATCGACTGATATAGTGATGTTACTTTTACGCTTCGCATTGGAACACTCATTTGAAACCATTGGGTCAATTTGATAGCATTTGTGGTGGATTATGATGGGGGTGTTTTCACATTTACGTATTATTGGCCGCACTTTGGGCCACCAGTGGCTCGCGGGCCACACAATGAAGAACAGGGATGTAGACTGCACAAGCAAAGATACAAGAAATGCAAAAGAATAAGTGATCATAAAATAACAGAGAACATTCAGTAATTTAGTTCATCCACTTTCATCAACTTGAGAGAGCACCCAATGCAGAGTAAGAATTAACTACAGGAATGGCAATGTGAAATATACAACAACAATCAATTTTTATTGCCATTTTCTTCAATCAGGATGTAACTGCACTGTTATGATGCAACGGCAGAGAATACACATTCGCAAGCAGTGTTCGCACAAATGATTTCACCTCACCTGGGGTCTGATGCTGCAGCGTGGATCTTTGTTCCTTCATAAATGAAAAGAATGCACTTAATGGTCGCTTTGGCATTTTCATTGAGGAACTTTCATTGCATTCCGATGATGCCAACCTTGTTATAGTTGAAGGAGAGCTGGAAGCACAGTGGCAATGCTATTTTGGTGAGTGCAACCATATTCTTAAATGAACAAACTAAAGGTGTGCTGTAAAGGTATGTAATATTGAACCTGTAAAGGGCATGTAAACTTGATATATGCATCCTTATAAGAAACTGCAAAAGTTAGATGAAACAAACAGGCTGAAAGAGCAGACCATAATTGCCATTTAAAAAAAAAAAAAAAAAAAAAAAAAAAAGACTTTCCTCCATGATTTGTGACTGACAATGTTCACAACTTTAAGTGAAAAATTGATAAACCATTTGTTCACTGCTCTTCAAAAATCATACGTGATATAGTACTGTTACGTTTGAGGGGGGGGGGTATGCATTCAAAGGGTAATTAGGATGTTTAATTAGGTATGCCATGCTGTTCGAGTTTACCAGGATCTCGATGTAATAAGTAGCAATTCAGTGGTGATAAGTTGTCTAGTAAATGTTCATTTCTTCAAGGGGGGAAATAATAATTGTCACGTAATTAGATAGGGACACGGGATAGGGTAAGTGTGTCTGCGTAAACCCCTTTTGGTATTCTCTGGAGACTGGCCGTGACGTCACAGGACAGTGCAGCGGATGGCTCCGCCCCGTGATCACGATTGGCAGAAGGCGACGGCGGTGGGCCAATAAACAGCTCGATTGGAAGTGACGAGGACAGGAGGATAAAAAGGTTCTGTTCGGGGTCGAAAAGGAAGAGGAAGAAGATCGGGACAAAACGATCGTGTTTTTTTGGTGTGGAGGCTGTTGCGCGGAGAGCGTCCTTGTTGTTGTGCTGATTCGATAGTGTTCTTCATCGTGTCTTGGAGCCTTGCTGAGCCTCGTGCCTCACCTTGGTTGGCTCTGGGGTTCTGCTGACTCGGAGTACAGGGTCGAACGGCGGGCGGACCTGCCTCCCTCTCCAGCTCGCAACTTGGCGCCAGAACTGGTTCCCTGGCGGCTGCGAGCGGACTTGGGCCAAGACCAGGAGGTCGACAGCACCACGGTTTCTCCTGCCCCCGTGACAAGAGTGAGGCCAGCTTGTCCGACGCCGATCCAGGGACAGTTGCGTCCACACCACAGTCCAGCCTGACCACCAGAAATAGGTACGTTGTGTGTGTGTGTGTGTGTGTGTGTGTGTGTGTGTGTGTGTGTGTGTGTGTGTGTGTGTGTGTGTGTGTGTGTGTGTGTGTGTGTGTGTGTGTGTGTGTGTGTGTGTGTGTGTGTGTGCTTGGCGCCTTAGAGGGTTTGAGATCTGTATATTCATTGGAATTGTCTGTGTTTTTCCCCACGCCCGATCCCACACCATCCCGTCGAATCGCCCCGGATCCCTTTTCTTGCCGAGTCTTGTTATTTCTGGTTAAAAGTAAAAACAAATAAACACCATCAACTCAGTGAAAAGTGACTCGTGCCACCTTCCTCGTCCCGTTTGTTTGGGTTATATATATATATATATACCGCCATGTTTGGGTTATAAATAAATAAACCGCCTCCATCGTTTCGGCTCATTCTACGTTGGCGGGACTGTTCAAGTCCCATGGACGTCACAGTACGTTTCAAGAAGGGGTGGGTTGGTAGATGTGAAAGTAGGGAGATTGTGGAAGGAGGGAGAATGAGAGTAGGAATGGTATGGAGAGGGAAAGCCTGGTGTTGGCTTAACAGTTAAGTTGGCTGGCTTAAGATCTTAGGGTCTCGAGTTTGAGCCTCTGTATAACCGTTGAATAACACCAGGTGGGTTGACTCAGCCTGTCAACCTTTCAAGGTCAGAAAAATGAGTACCAGCTTACTGGAAACAGGGGGAACTGCACCAGTGGCACAGCTGTGCTCCCAGCAATAATGCAACCAGCAGCCACAGGCTGCATACGAAATTAACTACTATGGAGAGGGTTATGGGTAAAGGGAGTGTCAGTATATGGTGTGTTGAGTGTCATGTGTCATGTTTATGGTGTGACAGCCGAGTGAGGACTTGCTGATGTGGACCCACGGCTTCGGTCGGGCACCCACTGTTTGGAGAGATTCTGGGTGGAAAGAATTGAAAACCCTCACTAAAGAATAGAGTCCAGTTCTGATGCAGACAGTCAGAAAAATCAGCTAATATATCCCTTCCAAATGAATGAAGTTGTTACTTCAAGTCTACATCTGTTTGGAGGTTTGCCATACAATAAGATCAAGTATAGGGTGTTGTATAATTAGCATCCATTCTTCATGTGAATTTAATGTACCAAAAAATACCCCATTCCCTCTGGGAACACAGCATGTATGCAAATTTGGTGATGATTGGCCCAGCTGTGCAGGTGAAAATCAAAATCATGTCGGCTCCCCAGCCTCATGCAGTTTTGCAATCGTTGGGGCTGTAGTTACCCCATGCACGCAAAGCGAAAAGCAGGGTTTATTAGCAGAGAGGAGTGAGATGCTTTTTTTGATTTTTTTTTAGAAATTTGAAAAAAATTGGAAGAAGGAAAGTGAAAGACAGAAATGGAGGTTCAACATCCATGCTAGATGTGCATACCATCAAGAGTGGAGAATTAGAAAAGATAACAATTGTAAATGAAAAAAAAGAGAGCTTGCGAAGATTGTTAAGCATGGTGTTGGCTCATTGGTTAGGGTGGCTGGATTGGGATCTTTGGGTCCCGAGTTTGAGTCCCGTTGGCCGCTGAATTAACACCAGGTGGAGTTGACTCAGCCCGTCATCCTTCCGAGGTATGGGTAACGAGTACCAGTGTAATGGCATAGTTGTGCCCCAACAAAATGACAGCGACCCGGCAGCCAAGCTGCCATACGCAAGAAAATGATTGATTGTTTGGTTTTATTGAGTGCTCTGCTTGAAGACAGGCCCATTGGCTACTTTGCACGGGTGATAGATAGTGGTTTGCTATTGCCTTCACAGCAGATAGAGCAGCAATTTGTAATTTTTGCCAGGATGTTCTTGATGCGTCATAATTTAATCGACAGATGTTTCCATGATGATTTATGTCCGTTTACGAACTATACCCAACTGCCAACTACAATATGATTACAGCACCGCACATACATGTACAGTGTACACACACGGGACTACAACATACCTGGAACAGAAACGATACCGAAGTTGGTTTCCATCTCAGGACGACAAACTTTAATTTTCCCCAAATGTTTTTCCGTCCAACATCTGCAGAGAATCTATACATTTTGAAACCCACCTCAAATCGATTGTTGTATGCAATGGTTACAGCATCCTGTCATTATAAAACGAATGAGTTATTGTGTGCTCATTCAATGAGCAAACACTAACGCACGCGCGCACGCACTTATAGGCCATTTTCCCTGCTGAAGTGGGGGTTAGCCTTGCGGGCCCCATGACAACCTTCTCCACTTGACCCTATTTTCTGCATCTCCCCTTCCTAATCCCCTTGCCTACATTTCTTCTTCCACCACCTTCAGCCAAGTTTTTCTCGGTCTTCCCCATCCTCTACTTCCTACTGCACTCATTTCCAACACTCCTCTCACCCAGTCACTTTCATCCTTCGTCAAAACATGACCCAACCATCTCAACCTGTTTCTCTTCACAACCTCCATCACAGACTCTATTCCCATCATCTTCCGCAAGTCATCATTTGTCTTCCTCTCTCTCAACGATACTCCGCACATCCACCGAACCATTCGCATTTCCACCCTTTCCAGCCTTTGTTGCTGCTCCATGTTCAGTACCCATGTCTCACTCCCATAAATCATCGTACTCCTCACACATGTAGCATACACCTTTCCCTTCAGCTTCAACGACACTCCCCTCTTCGTCAGCACGCCACTCAGTTCCCGAAACTTCCTCCATGCACATCTCACTCCAGCAACCGTCGAAGAGTCTGATCCACCTTCTCCATTCAGCATGTCTCCTAGATAGCAAAATGTTTTCACCCCTTCCAGCTTCACACCATCTCCAAGATCCAACTCAACAATTCCTTCATCTGCAGCTCCCTCAATGCACACCTTACACTTGAACGTCGCTGCCACACTGGTTAATGACCCTCTCACATCACATTTTCGATGAACCCATTCAGCACATTCAATGAGCAAATGATGGATCCAAAATGGTGCCCATGACCCACGTGACCAGAAATTTCCGGGACACGCCATGTTGCTACTCCCACCAGTAGTGTTTCGTGAGGAGTGAAGGTGGAGGGTGGAATTAATTCGTTTGTCAGGACGATTTCTTTACCATCACCAAGAAACAGGTGATTTGTCCTATCCTGTCCATGTACGTCCACATCGCAGCACGCCCAAGTAACGCAGAGTGTGCAAACGACACAATTCAAGCACGGAGCACACAATGGCCTACTCCTTTCTCCTTTGGAAACACAACATGGTCGGATTTTCATCCACTTTCGCCGACGACATGATTAAGTACAACACCCACTGTTGGTATGTACGAGAACAGTCTCACTTATAAACGACATGACAGCTCGAAGGGAATTAATCAATGGACCAGCGAACGGAATTCTCTTTCTCACTTTGTGGTTCGTGTTGAGTAATTAATGTTGGAAACACAACACGTGGACGCTTTACATCGCTGCAGACGAAACTGTGCTGTGTGCGTACAGGACGCCAAACTGCGCAGTGTGCGTACAGGACGCCAAACTGCGCAGTGTGCGTACAGGACGCCAAACTGTGCAGTGTGCGTACAGGACGCCAAACTGTGCAGTGTGCGTACAGGACGCCAAACTGCGCAGTGTGCGTACAGGACGCCAAACTGCGCAGTGTGCGTACAGGACGCCAAACTGCGCAGTGTGCGTACAGGACGCCAAACTGCGCAGTGTGCGTACAGGACGCCAAACTGCGCAGTGTGCGTACAGGACGCCAAACTGCGCAGTGTGCGTACAGGACGCCAAACTGCGCAGTGTGCGTACAGGACGCCAAACTGTGCAGTGTGCGTACAGGACGCCAAACTGTGCAGTGTGCGTACAGGACGCCAAACTGTGCAGTGTGCGTACAGGACGCCAAACTGTGCAGTGTGCGTACAGGACGCCAAACTGTGCAGTGTGCGTACAGGACGCCAAACTGTGCAGTGTGCGTACAGGACGCCAAACTGTGCAGTGTGCGTACAGGACGCCAAACTGTGCAGTGTGCGTACAGGACGCCAAACTGTGCAGTGTGCGTACAGGATGCCAAACTGCGCAGTGTGCGTACAGGACGCCAAACTGCGCAGTGTGCGTACAGGACGCCAAACTGTGCAGTGTGCGTACAGGACGCCAAACTGTGCAGTGTGCGTACAGGACGCCAAACTGTGCAGTGTGCGTACAGGACGCCAAACTGTGCAGTGTGCGTACAGGACGCCAAACTGTGCAGTGTGCGTACAGGACGCCAAACTGCGCAGTGTGCGTACAGGACGCCAAACTGCGCAGTGTGCGTACAGGACGCCAAACTGTGCAGTGTGCGTACAGGACGCCAAACTGTGCAGTGTGCGTACAGGACGCCAAACTGTGCAGTGTGCGTACAGGACGCCAAACTGTGCAGTGTGCGTACAGGACGCCAAACTGTGCAGTGTGCGTACAGGACGCCAAACTGTGCAGTGTGCGTACAGGACGCCAAACTGTGCAGTGTGCGTACAGGACGCCAAACTGTGCAGTGTGCGTACAGTATGCCAAACAGTACAGTGTGCGTACAGTATGCCAAACAGTACACAGGAGTGTATTCGGTGCTTGGAGCACAATATATTGTTATAGAATTCCCGCCCGCCCGGCGTGCGAACGACCGCGTCTAACCAATAGCGGTCGCTTCGCCCACCGAACGGACAATCCAGTCGTGACTTTCTGGAACAACACCAGAAACCAGTCACGGGTGGGTTTTTAATCCCACCACAGCCCAGTCCGTATTCTACCCGCGCAAAATAGGGTCAATTGCCGAATATCGATATACCTAAGTACCCGCGTGGGTAACCTACCGAGGGACCGTACCTCGGCGAAGGCCTGCTTGGACACGAACCGCTTAAGCGGTCCGTTCCGTTCTGGGATAATCGAGTGGGTATTATCGCCAGACCTCGCCGGACCCGATTCTATTTAAAAACCAACTATGTTCCGAGTACAAGATGGGGCAGTTCAATGAGGGAATGGACGCAACGAACAGGTTTACATTCACACAAGGACATTTATTATAATAAAGCACGTATGCAATAAAACAAGGCAAAACACATATGCAATTATACAAGCAACAAAAGAACTACAAAATAACTACAACCGTCTAATTATTACGTACAGTCACTTGCACTTAACAGCAGTTCCTACTTATTAGACGGGCCCACGGACACATGTACGCACACACACACACACCCAATAAATGGTGGCAGAGGCCTTTAATAACGAGCTCCAGCTCGGAGGACAGGTGAGCTGAAACCCAGAGCCTATCTCGAACCTCTCCACCTCGTGTAGTGTTCAAGTTGTTCAGACCCGGGCTCCAGCGAGAGCGAGCTGGATCCAATCGCCGAGCCGCGATCCTTCCCGAGCTCCCGCGAATCCTCCCACGCTTCTCAACACGTGCTGGTGAGACGAGGCGCCGATCCTTCACGTCGATGCGTCGCTTCCACGAGGAACCACCTCCCGCGCTTCTCAACACGTGCTGGTGAGACGAGGCGCCGAACCTTCCCGTCGATGTGTCGCTTCCCCGAGGAACCACCTCCACGAAGAGGTCGATGAGTCGCACCAAGCCGGGACCAAAATGGAGAACAAAGAGCTCCACGAACCAAGAAGAAGAAGAAGAAGAAGAAGAAGAAGAAGCCACCACTTGCAGCTCGAGCCGAGCGACCGGCTTAACTTCCTTCCAAACAGGGCAGCTTGAAGCAAAAAGCTCTCCCGAGCCAAGCAGAAGCCGAAGCTCACGGAACCGTCAAAGCAAAGAGCCTCCAAAAAGCCTCCTCCCGAGCCAGGCCTCAGCTGAAGCTCACTGAGCCAGCTGAAG
Source organism: Eptatretus burgeri (assembly GCF_056783735.1). Taxonomy (NCBI): domain Eukaryota; kingdom Metazoa; phylum Chordata; class Myxini; order Myxiniformes; family Myxinidae; genus Eptatretus; species Eptatretus burgeri. Next base: position 62,824,232 of record NC_140970.1, on the reverse strand, counting down.
CAAAAAGCTTCCGCAAGCCTCAACCCTAACGCAAGCCAAGCAGGACCCGACGGTCTGCTGAACGACTCCCCTCAACTCCCTTCTCCAACTCTGCCCACGAACAAAAGAAAAGATCTCCTCTTATCCTTCTCCGCCCCCCTCCCCCCATGACTCATGCCCTCGTGATCCATCCCCCCCCCCCGCTCAACCATGGGTGGGAGGGAGTTGGTGACATCATGAGTCACGGGACGGCAGGATTCTTCTTCCTCTTCGCAGAAGAGGGGGAGGGATGTCTCCATTGTTCGTTCCCTAACTATTAAATCGATCCGCAGCGCATCTAATTGATTTCTGAATGTTTAAACAATGAAAGGTGCGCTATCTTGGGAACAAGCACTTATCGACATAGCTGACGAAAGGAACCTGATTGTTGTGTGCAATCGAATTCCCAAATTCGTAACAATATTTACACACACACTGTCATATATATATATATATATATATATATATATATATATATATATATATATATATATATATATATATACATACATATATACATATATACATATATATTGTTGTGGTTGAGGAAATTCGCAAACCACCATTCAGGTCCCGTAGCTGAGATATCTCTGTAAGTACATGTGTAGTTCGCCCCAAACCCGTTGTTTAGAGGGAATAAATGTGATTCATTCGGGCTGCGACCCTTTAAGATAGCCGTTTTTCTGTTCTATCTTTATTTTGAACCAACCACATCTCAACCTCCATCACACAACAACCACCAACCGCAACGCCGCTTAACAACAACAACAACAACAACAACAACAACAACAACAACAACGCCAACAGCCACGACCTTTACCTTCACAACTCGCTCTCGCAAACATCGCATCACCACCATTCCAAGCGTCACCGTGGCCAGGGACCGCCACTTTAGACCCTCCACCACCTTCGCCTCTCCTTCTGTGGCCATTCCCGCACCACTTGTGAACGCCGAGCGTCAGGCTGTCCTGGCCTCGTGCGGGACGCGCGCTGAGCCGAGGGTGCAAAAAGCGGCCTTTCCGAGGAAAAGTCGGATCAGGAATGATACACGCCCACTTCTGTTCCGTCCTATCAGCGAGCGCGGGGAGATTTGGCCCCGCCTCCAGGCGCGTTGGAGTAGAATCGATATATGCAAATTCGAGGATCAGGGGAGGTTCACGCCCACCTTTCCTCCGTCCAATGGGTGAGCGTGGCTCTGCCCCCGAGCTCATCCTGATCCGGAAATTTGCATATGGGTTCTCCTGCCGTACTATAAAATGCCGAGCGCGGGGCGAATTCAGTCAGTTTTGGGTCGGAAGCAGTTCGAGGTGGTCGCAGTTTTGGGCTCGGATGAGTTGGAGAGGTGTGGCGGCGGCGGAGTGTGGCAGCAGCAGTCAAGACGGGTCTGGAGGAGAGTCGGAGTCTGTCGGGGTTCGGAGTCTGTCGGGGAGCTGCAGAGAGGGGAAGCCGGGAACGCGGTCGAGGTCGCAGTGGAGTCGCTCGTCGCGGGACCCAAGCAAACCAGCTATCCTCTTTCCCCAGAGCATCAACAATTCCCCCCTTTTTC